>NW_028327177.1:142609459-142909459 GCF_987537825.1 Furipterus horrens
AGCTCAGGGCCCTCCCGCCGGCCCCACTGCAGTCACGCGTGAGGCTGCGGGCAGCCGGCGGGGACGGGGCAGGGGCAGGAAAGGGGCCCGCGGCCCCGAGGCGTGGAGCTGCCCCTTCGCTCAGCCCGGGGGGAGCGCACGGCTCCTGCCACCCGGCGCGCAGTCCTCCCAGGACGGCACGTGGGTGCCACGGGGACCAGGCGCCGGGAACCCGGGGAGGGTGGCCCGGTCTTACACGGGCCTACAAACGCCGTCCCACGGCAGGACCAGAAAGGACCCCGCGAGCACCGCCGCGCGGCGTTACCGCAGCGCTTCCCGCAGCGTCCGCGCGTGACTCAGTGGAGCAGGTTCCTTAGGGACCCCGGGTGCCCGCCAGGCGGCCCGGCGGGACAGGCGCCGGCAGGTTTCCGCACCTCCCGGGTGAATCCCACGGCCGACGGCCCAGGAGCCCTCACACCGCCCGCCCCAGGGGGCGCGCCCGCTCCTTCCGCCCGTGGCCCGGGCCCCGCGCGTAGGCACGCAGCGCCCAGAGGAACACGCGCTTTGCAGCGGCCCCTTGTCGCCTCTCCCAAGCGCCCGGCCGCAGCTCTGACGCGAGCACGCCCCCGCCCCCCCGCCCGCCGCGCGCTGAGAAAGGGACCCACGTGCGTCCTGCTCCGCGGGCACAGGCTCCCAAGGCCGCGGGCGGCGGGGCTCACCTGCGAGCCCCTTCAGCCCGTCCGTGAACAGGGACTGGAACTCCGGGGACTGCAGCTTCATGGTGAACAGCTGTCGCTCCAGGGCGCGCAGTCCCGTCCGGCCACCGCCCCGCCACCAGCGCGGCAGGCACCTCAGCATCTGCGACACACGCGCGCGCACGGACGCGGGGCTCAGAAGCGGCGCTTGCAAGGGAAGGCGCGACCGCGGCCTCACGTACCGGCCGGAGCCGTGCTCTCCGCGCGGATGGGAAGGTGAAGCCGCCGGCGGGGGCCCGGACCTGCAGGGACACCGGTCCTCCCGGGGCCGGCTAGGGTGCGCCAGCCGCGCTCCGGCCTGGGGGCCTCCGAGGCCTCCCGAACCCGGCGAGTTCGCTGCCGGGCCAAGCAGGTCCCCCGCCCCCGCCCGCAGCGCAGGGCTTCCCGCTCCGGGCGGCCTCCCTCGGGGCGGCCGAGAACCGCTCCTGTTGGCGGAAAGCAGGTGTCGGGGGCGGCGCTGCCCGCCCGGGACCAGGGACCGTCCCAGCCGCCGGGGGACGGGGCTCGGCCTCCGCCGCCTCCGCTCGGACCACCGGCGGGGACACGCCCGAAGCGGTGTCCCCACACCAGGCGCCGGACCGAGGCTCAGCGCGGCCCCGGGGCCGCAGCCGCACGGGACGGGAGGTGTCCGGGGACGCCCGGCAGCTCCGGCGGGTTCTGGGCCCCAGGACAGAGGGGTCTGTCGCCACCCGGGCCGCCGTCGGGAGCGCGGGCCCCGCGCGTGGATCCCCGCCCGCTCCGCTCACCCGCCTCGCGCAGCTCTGCACGCACTTCCTGGCGGCGGCCTCCGTGACGTCACTCACGCGCGCCGGCCTCCGGCCAATGGGAAAGGCCAGAAGGGCGTGGGCGGGGCCGGGCATGCGCTGTGTCAGTGGCGGGTCCCCGTCCCGCCCGCCCCCCGCGCGGGGGTGGTCGTCCCCGTGTCCTGCGTACCTGAGTGACGCCCTCATCCCCGGGAGACGCGCCGCGCCCGCGTCCCCGCGTCCCCGCGTCCGCCGCTGCTCCGTAAACGCCGACCTGCGTTTGCCCGCTCCCTGGTTCTCACGGGGTCTGCGCGGGGACAACGCAGTTGTTAAAACAAGCGGAACCGGGGCGCAGCGTCGGGGCCGCGGCGGGGTGTTCACGGCGCGCGCTCCGCCGAGACCTGCAGGCCCTCGGTGTCCGGTCCCGGCCTGTGTGTCGCCGGCGCGGTCCCTGGGCCGCAGGCGTCAGCAGATGGAGAGGGAAGGACTCGAATTAGACTCCGCTCGCTCGTTTCTTCCGAAGCAGGACCGGGGAGGGAGCGGCGACGGAGCCGGAGCCCAGCCCCGAGCCCTAGCCCGGGAGAGTTCCCGCGCGTCCCGCCGGTGACCCCAGGAGAGAAACACAGTCTGCAGCTCATGACGTCTCTCTTAACGCTTTTAAAGTTCTTGTCAATGAGACTTGAAGTTACCCAGTTTCTCTAAAACGTCCTAAAAAGCCTGTCAGCCGTGGCGTTCCTGTGGCTTCCGACGAGCAGACCCGTCGTCCTCAGGGTGTTAGGGACCCCATTCTGAGCCGCCACACAGGGACGAGCTCCGGTTCCACCCGCTTTCTTAACGCCGGAAAGAGGGCGTGCACCGCCCAGGCTGGCGTGGCGCAGCGGACGAGCGCCGGCCTGCGGACCGGAGGGTCGGGGTTCGATCCCCGGTCAGGGCACCGGCCTGGGCTGCGGGCCTGTCCCCAGTGGGGGGCGCGCGAGAGGCAGCCACGCATCGGCGTTTCTCTCCGTCTCCCTCTCTCTCTAAAAATAAATAAACAAAAACATTTTAAGAACAAAGAATGCAAATATCCTGTACTTATCCCAACTCAACTGACCAAGGAAAAAAACTAGAGAATTCAATGTAGAAGTTTGTCAGTGCAGCTCTGACAGATAAAAGGAGACATTGTGACGATTTTACACCAACCAATTCCACATTGTAGGTGAAGGACAAATTCTTAGAAAAATGCATCTTATCAGAACGGAAACAAGATGAAATTTAAAAATCTGAATAGCTCTTTACTATTAAAGAAATTGAACTTTGTTGAACAAACTTCCCACAAAGATAATTCTACAGCTGGACGGTTTCGGTGGTCAAATTTATCAACCACCTGAGGGAGAAATAGCACCAAACTTGCACAATTTTTGTTCAGAAAATAGAAGAGGGGACATGTTTCCTCTCGTCTGAGGTCAGTGTGGTGCCGATTACGACACTGAAATAAATATTATCAAAAATATACAGATCAATATCCACATGAACATAAGCACAAGCGTCTTTAGTAAAATATGAGCAACCTGGGTTAATCGAGCTGAGTTCATTTTAGGAAAGCGAGATGGATCTAACATTTGAAAACCAATCTACGGGATTCACCATATTAACCGGCCGAACAGGGAAAACTCCATGACCATCCCAACAGGTGCAGAAAAGAGCACTTAACATTAAACACCGATTCCTGATAAAAAAAAAACAACAACAACAAAAAAAAAAAACTCTCAGGAAATTAAGATTAGAGGAATTCCTATACAATTCTATAAAAATGTGTAGTTCATATACTTAATGGTAAAATGTGGACTTTCTCCCTAACAGCAGCAGTCAGACACGGCTGTCCAGCCTCAGCAATCCCTGTGCACAGTTCATACCCATTCCCATAAGGCAAGAAAAGAAAGGGGTGCAAAATCGGGAAGGAAGCAAAAGTGCCTTTGTTGTACATGAAAATGGTCTACATAGAAATCACAGAGATCAATTAAACAACGTTCGAACCAAGAAGTGAATTTAGCAAGGTCTTCGGATTCAAGGTTAATATATAAAAATCAATTGTATTTTTATATAGTAGCAGCAAATAGTTATAGATTCAAGTAACTAAAATGTATAGAGATATATAGATACAGAATACAGTATTCCCTCACTTGTTGCGGGTATTTTTTTTTCTATCCATTAGCAAAAAACAACTAGACCATGAAAAAATTTTTTAAATATATGTTTTAGCCCAGTCTGGGTACTACAGTGGTTAGTGTTGCCCTGATACGCCAAGGTTGCAGGTTCGATCCCCAGTCAGGGCAAACATGGCTGTACAAAAATTCACCAATTTTGATAAATTTTTTAAAAATGCACACTGTTAAAATGGGTTTCTCTTTTCTATCCTAATGGCTTGGACAGAAAAGGCCCAGAGGTCTGAGAGGGGGAAAAACCTAAACTATTTACCTCAGCCCAAACTAAGTATAATGGGCAAAAGGGTTTTGGACAGGCGAGATGTGCCTAGCACACCTTCTTACAAAGAAACTTTTTTTATTTTTCTTTTTTTTTTCCCTAATATGGAACATTGAAAAATTAATCCCTGCCTTTTGTCATCTAGTAGTTATGGATTGAATGATGTCTTTTAACCCTTTTCGCCAAATCTGTTGCCCCCAGAATACAACAAGGACACCAGCCTGTTAAACCAAGCACGCCGTTGACCGGAGACAGCCAACTGACCTGGAGTCTGCACGATCCTTCCCCATGTGGGAAGGCCACCCTCCCCTCCACACCCCCACTCTTATTAGGGTTTTCTGGACCCAAGGCTAGGTAGGACGACGACCATGTCCAGCTTGAAGCAGCTAGAGGAGCTTGAGACCTTCGCCCATTGTCCTTTACAAGATTACAAAGGGTCTTAATATCTGAGAGGGAGGGATAGTTAATTTTTACGAACCAGGGGTATGGACTTGGGGGGGATTGCTGGGGGAGGGGGGTGCTGGGGGAAGGGGAACAAGGGGGAGAAAATTGGAACTGTTGTAACAATATAATCAATAAAAAACATTAAAAGAGAAAAAAATAAAAAATAAAAAAAAATAAAAGGTTGGAAAAAAAAATGCACACTGATAGGACAGCTGTCACAATACAATCTAACAAAATTGTTTCAGATGAAGTTAAAGACAACTAAGCACTGTAGAGTCATCGTATGAAAAAAACTAAACAAACTTTCTTGGCCAGCCCAATAGTCTCTGTGCCAGTCCCACACCAAGGGTGAGTGAGAACCAGGAACAGAAAGCGCTGTTAGGGCCGGGCCCGGCCCATTCTCAAGTCAGGAGGCCACATTTATGGGGAAGAAAAGGCAAGAGAATGAGGTTGATCCCGTTTAGAAATACACGTTGTCCTTCACTGTGTGCCGGCCGTAGGTCGTACAGTTACCGGTGCTGGTGTGAAACCTGGAGGTGCCGCCCGGGGCCCTCCTTGTGCCCCTTCAAGGTGCCATCAGGAGCGGACAGCTGTCCTCCTCCTTCGGGTAGAGGAGGCCTTGGGTCCGGCGTTTGTACGCGTCTGGTGTCCCTTCGTTCCTGTGCCTTTGGTGGAAAGCGCTCCCTCTCTGCAAACCGGAGAGGGCAGGGGCACGCACCCAGCAGTGGCGCCTGTCGCACGGCTTTCACCCCCGTCCCGCGCTCCTTCTGCAGATGATCGCTGGGCGCCACGGTGCGCCCCTGGCCCGTGGGTGCTCGCCGTGCCACGAGGCTCCCCGGGAGCTCCCCGCGCAGGGCGGTAACTCACCAGTCCCCGCCAACGCCGGGGAGCCCACGTCCCCAGAAGGAGGCCGAGGCCCGGAGAGGCTCAGTGGCCTAGGGCCCCGCAGGGAGCAGGCAGGGCGGACAGACACGCAGACGCGCAGACTGAGCTGACGCTGGAGCAGGGCGGGGAGCCTCCCGCGGGGCCACCCACCGGGGGACGGCATTTGGATTTTATTTTCCTGGTAATGGGGAGACGGAGAAGGTTTCTCGGTGGGGGCTTCAGGAATCACTTGTGTCTCCGGCCAGTGGGCTGGTGGCAGCATGGACCCCGGGCAGCAGGGTGGTGGGACGGGACTTCTCCCTGTCGCAGGGCAGGAGGTCAGAGGTCAGAGTCTCTCCTGGGTGCACGGGCTGCGCACTTCTGCAGGCCCCTGGGGAGAGTCTCTTCTTGTTCGTTTTCCAGCTCCTAGAGCTGCCCGTCCTGCCCCCGCTCCCCGCTCGCCCCCAACAACCCAGGACAGTCTTCCCATCAGGAGACCCTCCGCGGACTCACCGCCACAAAGACACATCCGTGGGCTCTGGGAACTGGGGGCCGCCGCCGCGCTGCTGCAACCCCACGACCATGGTTTGCGGACGTGGTGGTGGGGTGGGGTGGCACAGAGGCACTGAGGGCTGAGGTCACAGCACAAGCCGCCCGCCCGGTGGGCCGCCGGCCACGCTGACCTCCTCCACGCTCGCCTGCTGCTGGGTCGCAGGCAGACGGTTTGATTTCAGGAAAACGCAGAATGAATTGCTCAGACCCCAGGTCCTGGCCCCTCCGCCAGGACCGCACTCTCGGGGTCTCCAGCACCCGCTGTCCTGCTACATCGCTGCTCCCAGCAGCCCTTTCAGACAGGACAGAGCGGGGAGGGGAAGCCTCACCGAAAAGATACGAGTTTCCAGCGACGGATATCAGCCCCTTGGGGCTGAGCGCGGGGGCGATCTTCAGGGCCGACGGGAACATGGTGCGACCTAACTACAGTGTTCGGCCGGGTGGGGGGCGGGGCCCTGTCCTGGAGGCCCTCACCCTCCCTGTTCCTGTTCCTGGTGAGACCCAGTAATTTGTTGAGAAGAACTCGTCCCATTTCAAGAACGGGTTCTTCCTTTGAAGCAACAAAAAGTACCCGTTTGAAGGAAAAGGCACTCACGCGTCCTGTTCTCACAAAAGTTGAACAGGAGCCGGCTCCCGCCGAAGACCCCCGAGAGGCGGCGTGAAGCCCCTCCTGGCCCAGGGGGGCCGGGCGCTCGCTCGGGCTGGGGCATGTCACACACACACACGCACACACGCACACACACACGCAACCTCATCTTACATCCCAAAGGGGTAAGGGAAGAGACCAGCCCATTTCAGCGGCTCTGAAATGTCATCAGGGGCTGTTAACTTCAGCAGATGGGCCTCCGCTGGGAGTTACAAGGACAGCGGCCCCAGGGTGACGCCAGGGAAGAGTCACCTTCCCAGTTCTGGCTGGTCAGCAGCCTCGGGCCAGAAGCACCAGGGTCAGACCGACTTCACGGCTCCTTCCGCCTTCAGAGGCAGGTGGGCGGGGGACTCCCCATCAATAGGCACAGCTCCTCTCTGGACTGAAAACTGCACCGTCCGGTGGATTCTGACAAAGCCCAGCCGAATAAAATGAAGAGCCTCCCTGACATCTAGCAATGGGCACAGAGATGAACATAATGTTCGGTGTGGGATAAAAATAAACTAGAGACAAGAGCACACGCAGGGGAATGGGGGGGGGGGGTGGAGAGAGAGAGAGAGGGCTGCCCGCAGGAATGATGTTCAGGCTTCGTCTGAAATAACTTTAAGTTTCTTACGAGGAACCCCCCCCCCCCCACCCGTTAGTACCTGTCAGATGGCTGCTTTTGGAACAGTTACGACCGTCCTAGAATTCATGTTTTCCACGCCGGGCGATGTGACGTGGGTGGCATCCCACAGAAGCTGTGCTGAGTTCTCTGAGCCTGTGGATTCACGAAAAAAATAAAAACATGCCCTGAATGGTCACTGGTTCCGAGTGAATGGCAGGCGCTGGGGACGACCCTGCGCCCAGTCTGCGACCCGGAGCCCCGCCATGAGGAGCTGCGGCCTCAGTCACAGCCTCAGTCACAGCTCAGCCCCTTGAGCGAGGACCCCGTGCACATCACTGGTCCCCACTCGGGGTTTGTGGCCGGCCGTTCTGTGGCGATAGCCAGAGAATCCACTGACCACTCAGAGATGCCCGGCCCTATCGGCTCGGCCATCTGATAAAAACTGAGATTATGAAAAAATTATACAGATGCGTCTTTGGACTCCGGTTGGTACTTACCATTTCCCCATAATACCTGGTGTTTTAAAGTCCTTGATAAACATTCATTCTGCACACATTTAAACCTTTCAGTTACACATTTCTCACAACCATTTCTATATCATCTTTACTATTACCAGTAAAAATAGGGTGAGTTTCACCCACGCTGCCTCTCTCACACAAGCCTCGGTCTGCATCTCTCGTTATTTCCGCAGCGTGGGTTTCTGGAAGCAAACACCTTTATAAGCTTCTCGCCCAGAGGCCCAGGCGGACCCACCGAGTCCCCATCTCCCCGTTTTCCTCCTCCTGTTTCCATCTCTGTGATTCTGTTAAGCCCAGGCTGCTTTGCTTCTGAAGAAGTACAAGTCACGTTTGATTTCACTTTAATGAAAAACATTTTTGGGAGATCTGGCTGCTTGTTCCAAACCTGCCTTTGGACAGTTACAGGTTGTTCTAAAGAAGAAGGTGGATGCCACAGAAAAACCCACTGTACAAAGCCCCAACCCTCTCGTTTTCCTGTGTGTGCGTGTGGCAGCCGGGCACGGGGACAGAGTGGGAGCTCGCCGCTTTTGACACAGGTGTGGCTGATAAAGGACCCCGGTCCCGTCCCTATGGAAGATGGAAGCCGGGTCTCACCTCCGTATGTCCAGGAGAGCAGCCGGCACAGCACAGAGGCGTATTCTGGGAGCACCTGCTGAGTAACGCAGTGGAGGAAATCTCTGGCCAGTGTCACTGCCCACACAATGATTAACAGCTATTTTTGAGGCTCCCGCAGTGACCGACATGCTCTGTCTATAAAGCCCGATGTGTGGGACTCGAAAGAGGGGGCCAGGTGGCTTGCAGCAGTAAGCGGCTCTCTCTCTGTTCCTCCTTTCGTGCTCCCTTTCCCCGAGGGAGTTCACATTTTCAGGGCATCTGATCATGATGGGTCGGGCTTCATTTTGGCGACTGTTAGACCGGTCACCGTGGGCAGCCCAGAACATGCACAGGACGTCCGCTCGGCCTTGCGGGAAGTCCCACTCGGGGTGCCCACGCTCTGCCAGCTTGCACACAGAACCTCCAATCCCAACCTGCGCCCTGCGTCTGCTCTCTGGGGACCCGGGTCCCCCAGCACCCACGTCTCAGCACTGGCTCTTAGGGGCTGGCATCGCCGAACCCTGGGCGAAGGCTGGAGCGCCCTTTCCAGAAGCAGCGACCACTCCCTGCCTCGGAGGCTCCCGCCAGCCTCCCCGGTCCACACCCAGCCCCAGTTCTTCACGAGTCAGCTTGGCTAGTCCATCGCCCTGAAATTCCCCAGACAGAAGTGGAACAAAGGGCAGGAAAGCCCACCAAGGTTTACTTAAATGGAAACATTACAGGGACCCCGGAGGCGTTCCGTCCAGTACAGGCCAGAAGGCCCTGGGGGTGGGCTGGAGCCCTGCCCGGCCACTGTCACCATGTGTATGGGACCGCCCGGGCCGCAGAGGCCACCGTTCACCCACCCAGACCCTGGGACGGGCGGGGGAGCCGAGCCTCTGGCAGCTGGGGTGGGGCGGGGGCGGCCGGCACCCTGGCAGGCACATGCCCCCCACATATTACCTCCAGGAGCCCTGGAGCGAGCCGGTCGCAAAGGCAGCTGCCAGCCCCCTTTCCCCACAACAGCTGCGATGATGTAACCATGAAGAAGAACTGCCTCAAGTCCAAACGAGCCCCGAGATAAGGTTCAGGGTCAGTGCCCCGCTGCGGCGGCTGGGGCGTGGCCCCCACCCTGCTTAGTAAGTGGGGTCCGGGCTGTCCCCGGCACAGAGCGCCCTGCCTTGCTTTGTAACCAGACCCTGGGCTCCCTTGACATGGGGGAGGGGGAGGGGGAGGAAAAGTAAGAAGTCATGATTTATGAATATATGGCAAGCTTTTAAAGCAAAAGGGGAAATAGAACCCATTAGCATTAGCCGGGACAGAGCTGATGATCACGGTGCTGTAACAGGCAGACCAGGCCGGCGATGGGGACTCTGGGTCGCGCATGGCCCTCCGCGGACTGGCTGATGGCCAAGGTGTGCAAATCCGTGCAAGGAGCACCTGCAGCTCGGCGGGGGCTCACGGAGGAGGCCCGCTTCCCACAGCCCCAGGCTCCCCGGGACGGACCGAGGGTCTAGCGCTGCCAGGATTTCTTAGAAAACGCATGCGTTTAGAAAACGGGGTACCGGACACGACCAAGTGCCCTGGTGAGGCAACGTCAGGATTCACGAGGAAAGCTGCCAGCTAACCAGGTGCAGCACAGGTAAGAAGACGGCTGGGCATCTGCCTGAGGTCGCCCCTTGTCTGTTTCTCTCCGTGGGCGGTGGGGGGCGGGGGGGGGGTAGTCTTGGGATTGTTTGGTTTTATGTGACATGTACACAAGTGTGCTGACAGGTCTCCGTCAGCTCGAAGTTTACTCATTTAATTCTTTACTGAAGCCACGTAAACATATTTCCGTGGACAGAGAAGAAATGGATGAAAGGGGAAAGGACCAGGGCCCGAGGAAGAAGGAAAAAGACAGAAAGCGAGCCGTCAAGCTCTCTTAACACTCCCTGAGCCTAAAATCGTATGCACGGGGACTGCTTTGATGGGCACACTGATTAATCTGTCCGATAGCCAAGTCGATAAATGGTCACGCTGAAGATGTTATTACCTGGTACAGTTTCTGTTTCACGTGGAGGGTTATGCCCTGTTTCATAGTTACGGAAAAATATATTGATGCATGCAGCTGTGCATTAAAAGTTTGCCATTTCAAGACATAATCAAGTTTCGGGAATCAAACCCCCTCACCTGTTTCCGTTACCTGAAGCGCCGCTCGGGGGCGTTCCTAGGCCCGGCCGAGTGCCGGCCGAGTGTGCCGAATGGTGGCACGAGCAGACCTCTGGGCTTGTCCCCTGCTCCCAGCCTGCCCGGCTCCTATTGGACTCGTCCCACACCGGGCGTGACCCCACGCAGCTGGTCTGGGTGACGGCTGCGCGTTCCCACACCTCGTCTCTGCACAGGTCGGCCTTGTGGCTCACACTGCGCTGGGCGCTGGGCTGCGGCGACGTCTCAGACAAGGACATGCTGGGCGCCCTGCTGACCGCTGGCTACTGAGTTCCGCCTGAGGACCCCCGGAGACAGGTATGTCCAGGACCCGGGGGCGTGGCCGCGGGGTGGCCATGAGCCCGAAGCCACTGAGCGGCCAGGAGGCTGCAGCACAACCCCACGCCCCTTTCCAAACGCACAGCGCGGTGGCCTCCTTGCTTCCCGGCTGACATGCCCGCCTGCCTCTGGCGACGCTTTGAGCCCAGGAGTTGTATTGTCAGAGCATTTCAGGAAATTAACCTGAAGTCTAGGGGTAACGAAACAAAACAAAACGTTGCATAAACCATACATGGTCCTCACTATGCGTGGCCATTCCTTGGCCTGTGCAATGTTTTTATTTGGGGCTGACCCATACGCTTAGCTGAATGTGTCATTTCCATTTTACACCTTGGCTCCTTTATTTAGTCTTCACCCCCTCACCCCCCAGAGACAGGTTATATTGCTGACTCCACGGTGCAGGATAAAATGAGGAAGTTAAAGTCAATGCCTCCCTTCTAAGGGCCTAACGGAGCATGAATCCTCTTGGCTGCTTTTCGGTTGTGGTGCCCGGAGGCCGGCCGCAGGTAACGCAGGCCTCCGCTGACTCAAAAAGACCCCGAGAGCTTCAGTGATACAACCAATGCCCCAGGCGGCGGAACACGCTGGGGAGGCGAACGCGGTGGGGCGGTGTTTGTAAGTCTGGGCTTCAGCAGAAGTTGCCCAGTTCTCAGGAACGCTGGGGAAATTCATCGCCACTTGTCAAGACTTTGCCCAACTTTCTAGCAACATCTGTCGGGAGAGAGAGCTGCTCCTACTTTCTCCCATGTTTTCAAAAACACATCTCACACCGGCCAGAAGCCAGATTCTCAGAGGGCACTCGAGGAATTGTAGACGGACCTGGTGAAAGGTCCCGTGAACCGGCAGCCCGCCCTCTAGGAAACGGAGGCCGGGCCTCTGACGATGGCGGGCGGGCAGCCTGTGTCTGGCGTCTTCTGCTCGCCTTGAATCTTAACAGTTCGATGGTTTTCTGCTGGATTTCCGTGGGGAGCCATGAGAAGCAGCAAAACACATTGTGCTTTTGATAGGATTTTAAGCTAATCTAGTAGTTCTATTCTTGCACAATGAGGGGCCACCAGCTGACGTCTCTAAAGAGATGGCCCCAAGACACGTGGGTTATTTTTCCAGCGGAGGCGATTGCCCTGCCCGGGGCCACACTGTGATGGGCCGTGGGCAAATGCTGGAGGGGCTTTGAGGGAACAGAGCAGAGGGAACAGAACCCTGGGGAACGTGTGGCCGGGTGCTGAAGCCCCAGGAACCCCCAGCCTTGGGCGGCACGTACCCGTCTTACCACTGGTCCCGCCCGGTAACACTTAGCCTCCTAGGTGAGTGTCCTGTGTTGTCTACAGCACGACCCTTTTTCTTTCAAGGGTAATACATTCTCCAAAACAAAATACCACAGTGATAGGGGGTGGGGGGGTATAAGGCTGTTTTATGGCAAAACAGATTAATTGTCAAAAAATGTTTGGATGATGAAATGTGGAATCTCACTTCATTTTCAGCAGCTGTAAAATAAGATGATGTGACAGATCCTAGAAGAGAGTGCTCGGTTAGGGACAATAGTCAATGTTCACCCCGCTGGGGGATTTGAGGGTCTCACTACTCACGTCAACACTTTAGTTGCCGAGGGTAAGCAGACACTTATTATTTTTACACGTGATTGTAACAGACGACTTCCTTTGCCAGGCAGCAAACGTCACTCGAGAATACCAGTTCTGCATTGTTCCTTTGTTCCGAGTTAGAATTCCTCGTGTTAATGAAAATTAGGGCAGAGACAGAGCACATCTAACGTCCTTTCAGGAAGTGCTAACAGGACAGAGACATCAGCTTCTCATCTGGAAGAGGAAGCCGTCTTTGTTGCTGTTTGTCAGGGGTTTCCATCCTCGCGTCTCAGGCTCAGTAAACACGAACGCGTCCCTGTGATTTATTACACGTCTCACTTGCTGAAAACTTTTAAAATATTAAAATATATGCCTTTATTGCTGTTGGCATTGTTGATTTATAAATTCTTGTTCTACATGGCATGGAATCATTAGAGAGAAAAAAACAAGATTATTTTTTATCAAAAGTGACATAATTTAAAAAAATAAAAAATAAAATCATGTCTCTAAGAACAATAAAAAAAAAGTGACATAGTTCTGATTAGCTATACTTGTTTATTTCAAAAAGAAATTGAGGGATTTGTATGCTGTTTCTGTCTTCTGTGCCACGACATTTTGCTAGTTTCACCAGTAAGTTAAGTAGCAACAGTGGTCAGTTAAGTACTAAGTCAGGTCAGTAGTAAGTTAGGACGTAATAATGCAGAAAGGATGCTTTTTAGTATTTCCTGAATGTATCCATTTAGCCAGCGTCTAGCGTTTGTGGTTCTGCCAGGATGCTATTTAGGAAATAGTAAACCACTTAAATAAAATTTTAAACTGAAAGTGGTAAATCATTTAAATTAGCATAGAACCCAGGTTTTGCTGTTGGAAGATCCAAAATGGGGGTCGAAGTTTGATTCTGTACCAGCTGTTGTAGGTTGGGTAACACCCCCACCCCCCACCCCCCAACATCAGGATGGACAGGGGAGCAGGAGAGGCAGCAGGACGGGCTGATTTGGAGAAGCTGGGGCGGCACGCGCCTGGTGGTTTGATCTTTAAAGTTAAGTTCGTATGGAAACCACCTTTCCAAATCTGCTGCGGAAGCACTCGGAATTTCTCATCTGCAGTTCCCAGCAGGAGACCCTCACCTGTCCCCCTGAACGTGGAAAAGCAGATGCAGAAATGACAGCCCCATGTTTTCACACTTCAGAGATTTCTGCTCTAGCTTCATTTTTACGGCCCAGTGGTCGCGAGCAGGTGGAGACACGTTTGCATCTTCTCTAGGCCCATAGCTAGGTTTTCAGTCCCTCTGGGGGTCTCTGCCCGCCGGGGTCGCTCGGCCTCCCTGAAGCTCGGAGCGTCACCCGTTTCTTCCAGGCTCCGACGCAGACTTCTCTTCCCACGTTACACTGTCCACGGCTTCAGCTTCTTGTCACGTGGGCTCGTCTTTGAATCTCATTAGTGGAAAGGGTAATGGGGTTTAGTCTGCACGTGACTCCCCATGCCGGGAACGTCTGCTGCTCCAAGGCCCGCCCTGGTCTCCCGCAGGCCACCGGCCGCCCCGATTTCCCGTGCCGTCCCTGGCGGTGCCCAGGCTGCGCCTGCCCCCGGGAGCTCCTCTGGGCGTCCGTCCTGAGGCCTCTGCTCCTGCTGTGCACACACACCTGTATCGGAGCCGTGACTGGGCCAGATGACAGCGATAATCTCCATTTCATTCTGCGCTTAAGACAAGATTTGCTCATATGTGTGTCCCTAGCCCGTAACAGATCGTTCATAAGTGTTGGACTACATTTTACTTTGGAAAACAGCCGTTCCATTTTTCTTAAACACAGCCCCTGGGATCTTCTCTGTGTTTTCTGTAGGATTTGATGATGATGGCGCCCACGTTACTGATCCTTTTGGGGGCCACCATGACCCTGCGAGCAGATGGGATCCCTGATAAATGTAAGTGCCATCTATTAAACTCAATAATGTCTCTTAAAACCCTAAGCACATGACAAAGCTTCTGGCATTGTTTTCTGCTAAATGATCCCTACACTAAGAGATTATATGTGGATTTTTCTTAAAGGGGTAGAATATTTGTCCTTATCAGAATACCAACTCTTTAAACGTGCCGTGCTTTGAGAAGGCAAGGGGAACTGAAATGCAGATTTATGCTGCAACGGGGAATCGTTTTGCAAGCGTGGGTGTGTGGGCCCCACAGAATGAAGCCCCCGGAATTAAGCTGGTGCCAGTGGCCACGTGGGGACATCTGTCCTGCAAGGGAGAAGTTAGGAGGCCTCACGGCCAGAGGACAACTCTCTCCCACCGTGTTTGGCTGGGAAATTTGTTGATCTGTGGGTTGGGTGTGAAGACAGGGTCTAAGGAAACTATCACAGGGCCCGTGCCCAGTGATGGCTAAGAGAACTTCCTACGCAATGACATTGTTTTCTATCTGCGCTGCCTGACGCAGGCGCTTGTAGCCAAGGGCGACCGCCAAGTACTTGAAAGATGGCTCCTGCAGCTAGGGCAGTGAAGGCCGTGTGTTTTTTTTAGTTCGTTAGATTTTAATCGCCCCGCGTGGCCACTGGCAACCATACCGCGCGGTGCAGTGTGGGCAGGACCCTGGGAGTCTGCAGGGGCCCGGAGTGGAGGCTGTTAAATATCCAGGATCAGTGGAGATGTCTGAGCACATTGTCAACGAAGCAAAGGTGGTTTCGTAATTTTCCCACAATATTATCTTAATTTTAGGAAAAATGTAAAAGGGTTTAGTCCCATACGCCTGGGGATCAGGGACTGTGTCACATGGTGGCGCCGTTCTCAGCGGTAGGGTCATAGGTCATTTTTCTTTTGTCTTTTTCCTCTCATCTGTGCTTTCCAAAATTTCTAAAATGGCCACCATCGATTCTGTAATTGAAATAAAAGCTTCTATTTTGAAGGCAACATTAGAGAGGGGTTAAGGAAAAAAAATTTTTAAAATTCTTTTCCCCCCAGAAATGACTATTTAAGTAGTTTGGCTTTGAATCATGATAAGAAATCCATTTGACATCACGAGCCAGTCCCCATACAAATACGTGAGTACGTTTATGTAATGGAAAGAAGTTCATGGAACAGAACTGTTATGGAATGTTTCCTTATGTCTGGTATACAAAGCTCTGCTTCCGTGTCTTCTCTGCCCTCTTTTCCTCGGGGTCAGTGAAAAATATTGCTAGCCACAAACCAATGCATCACCCCAGGCGTTACTGGATTAAGGCCCGCAGCTTGAAAACTATGGTTCTAAAAAATAATGATAGAGTCAAATATTCATAGTTCAGTTAAAAAGCTGAAGGTGATCTAGGTAAACACCTGGGCAAAATCAGAAAAGATAATGAGTCAAAAGCAGCGGTAGCCCTGGCTGGAGTGGCTCAGTTGGCTGGGCAGCATCCCACAAACCGAAAGGTCGCTGGTTCGATTCCCGGGCAAGGCACATGCCCGGGCTGTGGATTTGGTCCCCGGTCAGGGCGCATGCAAGAGGCAACCAATCGATCTTTCTCTCTCATAGCGACGATTCTCTCTGTCTTTCTCCCTCCCTTCCCCTCTCTCTAGAATCAATGAAAAAAAAAACTTCTTCTAAGATGAGTTCGGTATTACACACTCAAACAGCCGTTACAGGGTCCCGGAGCGCACAGTGGAATATTTCAGATCTTTCTGAAGGGCTGCCTCTGTACAGCCTGGTGGAACCTGCGTTAACCTCTTCTTCCTCTTCCGGACAGGCTCCCTTCTCCCCCCTGTCAACTTCACCATTAAAGCTACCAGCGTGGCCCAAGTCCTCCTGAGCTGGGAACCGAATCCCCATCAGGAGCGGAGGGACGTTCAGCTCGGCTATCACGTGAGGGTCCACGTGGCACAGGACAGTGACGTAAGAGTCCATTCTGGTGGCCGTCGGGATTTGGACGGCACTTTCCTTCCCAGAGCAAATTCCCACGCAGCAGAACCGGGGGGGCGGCTGAGCGCGGGTGCGCGCCGGTCAGCGGCAGCCCAGACCTTTTAACTCTGGGACAATCCTCTGTCTTAAGAAAGAAAGTTTAGGAACTTCTGAGGTACAGTGGATTGGATATTGGTTTTGTTTTCTCTGAAGTAGTCAAACACACACACACACACACACACACACACACACACACACACACAGAAAAGGTTGGCTAAGGAAAATGGAGGAAAGCAAATGGCCAAATCGCAGTTCCTGTGTCTGCGACCTTGGACCCAACGCGTCCCCCTCAGCAGCCCGGGCCACTGCAGGTTCCTGCTAAAGCACCTGGTGCCCGGCAGGTGTCCGATAAAATGGAGCAAAGGGCGAAGCAGTTGCATGGCACTAAGTGCCTTTCGGTCAGTACGGAATTCTAGAGACGATTGTGTCCGAAAGTTCCCGGTGGGAAGGGACTGGGAGTAGAGACAGCGGTCAGAGGGGCTGGGGCTGTATCTGTCAGCTTGTTTTTATGAGAAGGATGTGTGTGGGGGAGGGAGAGAGGAATGGATTGTGATGTTTTCATTGTATCGGTTTTTTAAAAACAGGAAAAGCACGAGAATTGGGGGATTTGTTTATTCATTTTTAAAAACCACTTTATGGAGGGATGACCGGCCTGGAAAAGCTGTGCGTATCTAATACATACAACTCGTGAGTTTAGGGTTAATCCGTGGGTTTCATTCCTTAGCAAACCTATTTCATTGCCTGCTACGTGCCATTTAAGGATCGGAAGAAAAGGCGTATTTGTTTAAAACAGTCCTCTTCAGGCTATTTTCCTTCTATGCACCGTGACCCGTGGGTTTTATTTTTAGTATGAAACCAAGGACACGAAAAGGAAATATGAGGCCCCCCTTCATAAAGGCCTCTCGGCCAGCGTGAGGACCATCCCGTGGGAAGACCGCTCCATCCCGGCCAGCGACTGGGTGTCCGCCGAGCTGAAGGCCCCGCCTGGTGAGACGGGGCTCCCACGTTCGGCCTTTGTCGGTCCGGAAGAGTCGGAACGCTGACAGCGTGCCCTCCTTGAGCCCACCACCAGGCCCTGCCCGGGGCTCTTCCCCGCCACAAATGCGTGGCCCAGGCTGTCCTCCCTGCTTCTTGTCCTAACCCATCGAAAGCCACCCCCCAACGTAGCTGGGGGGCTCTCCAATGTCAGAAACCAGCTTCCTGCCCCAGTAAGTGGCCCTTTGCACGTAGCAGGCTTCTGCAGATACATGATGCCAATCACTGTTTGGACACGGGTGGGACGCCCCTGGTCCCTGTAGTTTCAGAGGAAGCCCAAGACTCGGACGCTGTCGTGACGGTTTCTTGTTCTTTCATGGCTGACCATCCAGGGCCTCCCGGAAGCTCGGCTGAGAACTTGACGTGCACCACGAACACCGTGGCAGATAACGCCGCAGCGCCCAGGCCGTACCGGGTCTCTCTGCACTGCGCCTGGCGCGCGGGCGCGGCGGCCCCGGCGGACACGCAGTATTTCCTCTCCTACAGGTCGGTGCCCGTTTCTGCCTCTGCAGCGGGGTTGTTTCTGCCAGGCTTGGCAGCTCACGAGTGTTCCGGCTTAGGTACGGCTCCCAGACCGAGGCGTGCCGGGAGTACCGCCAGGACACGCGGCACAGGAACGCCGCGTGCCGGTTCCCCAGGACGGCCATCGACGGCAAAGGGCGGAACTCGCTGGCGGTGCTCGTTACCGGCTCCAGTGGGCGCTCCGCCATCCAGCCCTACGATCAGCTGTTCGAGCTTCATGAAATCGGTAAGGCAGGCGCTGCGCCGGAGCCACAGCGCCTCACACGCGCAGCCGAGGAGACGTCACCTCCCGGGACTCCTTGTCTGCTGCTGACACCACAGCGCCCAGGCTCTCGGCCTCGAGGCTGCGGACACCGGGGCCTGGGTAACCATGGCGTGCGGCTCTGCCGCGCTCCTGGCTCGTACCCACTGGACGCCGGTAGCGCCCCCGCCCCCAGCCAACTGTGGTGACAGGAATGTCTCCAGACTTTGTCAGACGTCCCCTGGGGGACCGAGTCTCCCCCAGTTGAACCCCATGACACCCTGCGGAAGGAAGTCACTCTGCCTCTCAGCAGCCATGACTGGTGTTGAGAAATGTCTGCCCACGGGGCCTGGCGTGGATCGGTGACACCTCCGAGCAGTTCTGCTCCCCTTGCCCACAGGAAGGCCCTTGGCTCTCCACAGCGGCCAGGTGTCCCATCCCACGCCCACGCTGCCCGCCCCGATCTTACGACCTTTCTGCATTCTTTTCTGTCTCCTCTGGAGTCTCTGAGTTAAAAAGGTCTTTCTCAGCCTGTGATCCTCAGATACAAACATTTTACCTAAGGTTTCGCTTGCTTGGGTCTCAGGGAGGAGGCAGTCTCCTGCCTGCTACACACACGCACGGGTGAAACCTGCCAGGAGCCCCTTACTCCACCGTCTTGTGACGGACAGCTGGCCTTCAGCAGGGGGCGTGGGGGTGGGGGCCGGCCCCTCCGCTGACCACCTGGGGGGCCTCAGACAAGCTGCGCCTCAGTCTGACCTGAAAATGGGAGGAAGTAACGCTTCCTACAGGTTTTGTGAGAACTAAGTGTGTGAATTATAAAGTGCTTAGACAGCACCTTGTACGGGTATCCAAGAAATACACAAGATATTATTATTTACAGGACACGATTTGGCTGTGACCCACCTACATTAACTAGGATATAACTTTGTTTAAAGAATCACAGCATTTACTAAGAAGTAACATGACTGTCTTCAATAGCATGTTCCTTGGGTGACTTACACGTCACTTTCATGGCAACAGGTAACAGCAATGCTGAGAAGGACTTGGGGAGTGATGAACTTAACAGGAAAGTAGCCAGAACCTGATACCAACCACAGGAATTCATTTGCTTTGTATGATTTCCAGTTCACCGAGACCAGTTCCTCAGATTCCTAAACCAAGTAAACACTCGTTCGGTTAAAAGCTTTCCGGACAGGGAACGGCAGGCTCTGGAGCCAGTGGGCCCCCCTCGTGGGGCCGTCTTGTCCCCGTGACTCAGTAATTGCGAGATCTTAGTCACATAACCTAAGACAAGAACACTCACTTAAAAATAATTTCCACCCACATGACACAGCCAAAGACAGTCAAGTGACGTCTCAGGGGAAGGGACTCAGCGCTTGTTTTAAAGACAAGACCAGTTTAGCCCAGTGTGTTCTTCTGGTGCCAGAGTAGCGCGGAGCTTTCTACCGCATCCCGCAAAGGAACCAGAACAAGACCCGCTGATGAGATGGAACAAGAGCTGCAGCTGGACGCGGCGGCGGTCCTCCCGGGGAGGCGGGGCCCGGCAGGTGCTCCGGGCAACTGCTCTTCGGGATCCGTTTTGCCTCCAGCTCCAGCAGTTAGAACGGGTGGTGGGCTGGTCTTGCCATGAGCCGAAGGGGGAAGAGCGTCTACCCTTCAGTGCCCTTTGGAGCAGGAACCCCGGAGGGCTGCAGGTGGGGTCCCTTCTTCCGTGTGACGAGACAGGAGTCGTAGGTGAGCCGCCGGGTTCCTGTGGCGTGGAGATCAGTCAAGTACATCTTGAGGGCAGTCGCCTGAGAAGGTGGCTGGGATGCTCCCGCCTGCTCACGGCCCCTCCTTGTCTAACCTAGATCAAGTGAACCCTCCCGGCAACGTCACGGCGGCCATAGAAGGGACCCGCCTCTCCGTCTGCTGGGACAAGCCGGTGTCTGCCTTTCCGACCCAGTGCTTCGATTACGAAGTGAAAATTCTCAACACACAGAAGGGCTACTTGCAGGTAATTCCTCAGGTCGTCCCAACCTGCGACGATCTCACTCTCCCAGCAGGGTCTTAAAAATGATCATCAGCGACCACTCTGGTCATAGCTTTGGACCAAAAAGGTCCCCGATAATTACATCCACCCAGACTTTACAAGAATAAACCAAACCTTACTGGCCTTTTGCCTCAAAAGGACGTACTTTTAGGTGAAAATAATGCAAAGTATCAGATAAAAACTCAGCACCACTGTGGTGGGCTTGCCCCAAGCCGCAGCCGCCGTGGGGAACAGCAGGGAGGTTTCTCAAAAATTAAACATCGAGTTACCAGACGACCCAGTGGTTCTGGGTCTGCATCCAAAACCGCCAGCAGGGCGTCAGGGAGAAATGTGGGCGCCGATGATCACCTCAGCTTCCCGTACAGCAGCTGAGGGGAGGCGACCCCCCAGGAGTCCAGACAAACGAATAGACAGAAGGAGGGAAATGCATAAGACGCAACATTATTCAGTCTCGCCGAGGGAATTTGGACCCAGGCTACGACGTGGCCAGACCTTGAGGACAGCGAAGGGGACTAAGGTGGCCGCTGACAACAAACGCTGTACAGTTCCACTTAAGTGGCACCATGAGAGAGTTCATGTCCCAGAGACAGAAAGAAGCTGGTGGTTTCTAGGGGCTGAGGCTGAGCGTTTCGGTTTTGCAAGAAGAAAACCGTGCTGGAAATTGCGTGACCGTCCTTATCGCGGCTGAACTGCGCACTTAAAAATAGCGACGCCGGTAAATTGTATGTTGTGTGTGTTTTGCCGCAACTTAAAAACACTCATGAACACCCGGGGACGGAGTCCGAGGGCAAAGGAAGGGAGAAGGAGGCGGCCCTTGCTGAGTGCCAGCTGTGAGCCGCGCTCCACTCTGCTCGTCTGCTCCGCCCTTCAGCCACTCCACAGGCGACTGTCACCCCGTTTTACAGGAAGGTGACGCACTGAGTGACCAGGAGACTTGCCTGAAGGCACAAAGCTAGAAAACCACAGCGCACTCAGGGTTCAAACTCATGTCCTACCAAACGTAGGCAAAGCCGGTTCAGTGCAATTCCATTTGATTCAACACATGTGTACAAACTGACTTCTCCTGAGCGATGCTAAGGCTTTGTTTAAAAAAAAAAGAGGTTTGTTTTTCTTCTAAAACCATAGTCACAGGCATCGGAAGCGACGGAAGGGTTTTTACTCAACACTGAAATAGGAGCGCATCTGTAGGACCAAGGGACAATTTTGGTAGCGGCAGGAAAGCGGATGTGGGGGTCCCTTGGATGTAGGGGTGCTGGCCAGCGGCTACTGCAGCCGTCCAAGCACAAGCTGCCTGGAGGTGAAAGGCTCAGGGCTGTGGGCCGGGGCGGAAGGGGAAACACTGCAAGGAGGAGTTAAGGAGTGGGAGGCGGGGTCAGGGACACGTGCTGGTTTGGGGCCCTGGGGATCGGCTGGACTGCGGTGACACGGATCAGGAGGCGGGCGCAGGAGAAGCGCTTCTGTGAGAGCAGACGGCCCCGTTCCCGCACCAAAGTCACCAAGGTTGTCAGCGCCGACTGAGCGCAGACGATCAGACGGAGCCTTCCAAACTCGCTGTTTTGCCCATCAAAGGCTCACTGAATACTGGCTGTTTTCATGTGATTCAAGCGAATGTATCCTCAGGCTGGGGCTAGAAAAGGTCATTGCCTTTAACTCCGTGACCCGGGAGTTAGGGGTTATTATTCCTGTATTATGGGGAGGGAACGGCGGCTCTGAGGGGTCAAGGAATTGTCTGTCCTGCGGGCAGTGGGGGGGAGAGCTAGAATGCAACCCGTCCTTGAGGTCCCTGCTCTTTCTGCTTCCCTGGGCACCCCCAACCCCACCGCGCCCCAGAGTTGTAGGCCAGGGATCAGCACACTTTTTTAGTAAAGGACCAGGTGTTTCAGGCTTCACGGTTCCGGCCACCACCCTCCCCTCCGTGCGCAGGGCAAACGCGGCCGCAGGCTGCACAGGCACGGCCGGGCCTGGGCCGGTGGGGCTTTGTTCGTGGGGCCTGAAATCCCAATTCCATGCAATTTCGTGTGTCGTGGAATAGTGTTCTTTTGACAGTTTTCAATCATTGAAAGATACAGAAAGCAGGCTTAGTCTGCAGGCCTGAGGGGCCGCGGGGTGTAGGATGGAGACCAGGTGACAGTGCGGGACATGTGAGTACAGATGGGGGGACGAGAAGAGGGACCATGCATCCTGCTCCCAGCCACGCCCGCCTTTCCATCTGGAAACACCATTCAGACCCAGATGGGTCCCCCAAGCCCACACTTGCCCGTTTTATTTGTTTTGGTTACACGACAGCATTCCCCAGAGGGCGACCCCCACCGGTCCACCCGACGCAGCCTGAAATAAACCAGTCGCTCTGTGTCCTGTTGCTTGTCCATCAACCACCGGAAACAGCCCGTCCCTTAGGCGGCCCTCCCATTCTGCCAGGGGCATTACTTAAAGTAGGCATCTAGAGGTGACTACAATGCTATTTTCCCTCCTTTAGGTGGGGAAAACGATGACCGGTGAATTCACCGCCACGGTCAGTGACGTTTCTCGGTACTGCATCGCGGTGAGGGCCACAGTCAGCTCTACGTGCCGGGCGCCGGGGCTCTGGAGTGCGTGGAGCCGGCCCGTTTATGCAGGTGAGTATCCGGCTTCTACTTAAAAGCCAGGGAGCTCATTCCTGGTGAAAGCAGGTGCGCCTGGAGTGTGCGCTTTCACGCGTGGGCGCCGCCACTCAGGGCCATGCCCGCTGTGCCCCTTTGCCGCCGACCAGGGGTGGACTCACCCTGAAGCCGGTGACCCTCAAGCGTCCGAGCTCCTCGCTAGCGCCAGACTTTCCCAAACCCTGTACCTAATGTTTTTTTCAGATGGCCGGATTCTCTTTCTATGCGATTTTCTGTAACCACATTTTTTATTTTGGGAAAATTGCAGATTCACGGGCAGTTGTCAGACGTAAGGCAGGGGGGCTGGTGAAGCGCTCACCCAGGCTGGGCTCGGTCCTCGGACGGCGGCGGCCTTTCCTGTGGCCCCTGCGGGGGCGGAGTGGTGGCCAGCACGCAGGCTTGCGGCCCCTGACCGAGGCAGCCCTGCCTCCCCTCTCTGGGCCTCAGTTTCCTCACCTCTGCGTCCCCTCTGACTCTGCCGTTCACGCCGCCTCTTGCTCTACCACAAACGTGCAGGGAGGGAAACTGTGGTCCGTGTGGAGGGTTATTTCCAGCTTGTGTTTGGTTTCTTATTCACGCTCCACAGTGGCACTGCTGGGGATCTGGACACACTATGGCCTCCCCCCACTCTGCCAAGGGCACATTCTGCCATCATGTGGGCCTAACCCCATTTTCTTATGAAGAAGAGCTGATCGATATTACTACTCAAATATAAGTCATTGATTCTGGCATTTATTGCCCTGCTCAGTGTAGGCTCATTAATGGATTTAATCAGTGCAGACTTTTCATTTTTGTCCTGCCCCTCAGAGACACTGGGGTGGGGAGGGGGGAGCATCTTTCCTGGAAGGACGGCAGTGATGACCTCAGCCTCCCGTCTGGCAGGCAGGAGATTCTTCTGCCACGTCCATTTCCTGTCCACAGGCTTCCTCTCCCCATTTCATCCTATTGGTGGCATCCCGGAGCCTTCCCCTTCCACTTTCACTGCAGTGCCCATCACAACTGTCCCCTCTTTCTTAGATATTATTGAGTTCCCCTCCTTTGTTCTAAGGTTGGGGAATGGAACCCCAGAGATGTCAATACATTCAGCAGTTATCAAATAGCCAAGCAGTGGCTACTCGTGGATAACTTTCTCCAGTAGGTGACATAGGAGTCAGTCAGTGGAGGGGACCGGATTCAGTGGAGGGGAGTGGATTCAGTGGAGGGGAGTGGATTCAGTAGAGGGGAGTGGATTCACTGGAGGGGAGCGGATTCAGTGGAGGGGAGCGGATTTGGTGGAGGAGAGCAGATTTGGTGGAGGGGAGCGGATTCAGTGGAGGGGAGTGGATTCAGTGGAGGGGAGCGGATTCAGTGAGCCCATCATAGGCCCAGGCTACTGAATAATGAGTGACATGTGGGATGAGCAAGTTTTGATGGAGGAGCTGAACTGCAGCCCAGCTAGGGCTGGCAAAGTGCCAGTGGGCAGGAGGCTAGTGAGTGACCCTTGAGGGGGCAGTGAGCCATGTGCTCTTTGCCTGGCCTGAGACCCGGCAGGAGCTCTCTCCTCCTGTGCTAGGATTTCCAGAGCAGGGAGCAAATGTACTTTTTAAAAACAGAACAAGCAGTTTCACAGTATCAGTCCCTGTCATCAGCTGCCCTTCCCCAACCACTTCTAGGTCTTATCTCCAGAGCCAACTTCCCTCTTTGCATGTCTTTCTCTTTGCTGACCCTCCTTAACTTCCACATTCTCTGTCCCTTCACTGTCCTTGCTGCTGTTTACCAGCTCCTTGAGGTCCTGACCCGCAGTGGGACGCACCGCAGTGAGCAGAGCAAGGAAGTGGGGAAACGCAACTCCCTGCAGGCCTGTCCTTCCCCACGGAGCAGAGGGTGCCCTTCCTGTGCGTCCACCTGCGCTCATTTCCGGCCGAGTCATTGGTCCGGCTCAGGCGCTCCGAGCCCTGCTCCTCGGTGACCAGGCTCAGCCGCAACCTCAGGCTCTGCCTGACCACTGACGGCCCAGATCTGTGCCACGCGGTGCAGGTGCCAGTGAGACGGTCCCGCCAAGGAAGACTCTGGGGTGGGCTGCGCCCGGGAAGCACGCGGCTCACCAGAGCTTTCCGGTGGCTCAGCACGCAGTCAAAGCCCAGAGGGGGCCCGCTGCCCTCAGGGACAGCTCCTTCCACCACGAGACGGCCACCCTCAGGGAACCCTGGCCCTGGCTGTCCTGCCGCCGTGTGGGCTAAGGACACGGTGCTCTTTGAGTCACGTGATGCAACCTAGACCCGTAAGGACTTGATGACAGGGGGTCAAGGCAAGAGATGGGGGGGCGTGTAGGATTTGGGCTGGGACGGAAGGAAGGTCCTGTAATACCAGTGAACGGGGAACACCACCTGTAACCCTCTGACTCGGCATTCCTGGCGGTGGCCGTGTGAGGGGACCCGGTCCCTCGGCCCCGGGCCCATGAGTCAAGAGCTGGAGGTTGGAGGCCGCTGTGAGACCTCTAACCCGCCTCCTCCCTGTACACGTTGGGGGTCCTGCCCCCGGCCCACAGCTCCGGTCTCTGCTCTCAGTCCAGCGCTGGTCCTTTCCTTCTGTTTTCTCTCTTTCTTCCCTGCTGCCGGGAGGCAAGGGCCTTGACCTGGGTCCCGGGGTCCCAGAGGCAGAGCTGGGAGCAGGTCTGGGCCTGGGTGCCTCCGGACCTCGGTCTCTCCCTCGATCCCAGCCCAGTGCACACCCACGCACCTCGCCATCTCCCCGGGCTAGTACAGCAATAGGACCTCCATGAGTTGGGTGTCAGGGTCGACGGGAGCCGACGTGACCACAAACCAGACAGCTGGACCCTGAGCTGGCGCCCAGGAAGGAGGGCTCAGGACGGGCTCGGTGGCTCCCTCCTCCTAGGGCTCACCTCTGCGTGACCACAGAGCAGTGCCCACCGGCTTCCTGGAAGGAAACATCTTTGAGTTTCTCCCTGAGTCAGAGAAAAAGTTCAGCTTATCTGGAAATATTTGTTCTTAAGAAATTCTCCAAGACCAGAGACTCCAGAATTCAAATTAATGGCCTTTTCGGGGGCACCCCGACTTTAACAGAATCGAAATGCTAATCATTTCAGCCCGCAGGACACACACTGTTGGGGGGACGCTTCCCCTTTGTTCTGTCCCCGAAGTAAGAGGAAGCGCTGCCTTTCCTCACTCACTTATGTGACCGACTGTATTTGGTGTTGATAAGTAGCTCAGCAGCAGGGGGTCCACAGTAATTTCCCTCTGGCAGTCAGCGAGAGTTTTCCCTGGCCCTCGTTTCCTTCGCGGTAAAGCTGACCTTGGCCCTCTTCTCCATGGCGGCTCTGTCCTCAGCCTGGGGCCCCACAGAAGCTGGGCTCAGGAATGCCCGGCTTGCCCACCGCCTCCAGGCAGCGCTCCTGACTTTGCTGCCCGCATGCACCTGGCACGTGCCAGTACCTTTATGGGTCTCAGAAATAAAATCCGTGGCCTCTATCCTTTTGCTACGTCGGCGAGAACCTTCGCTCACCCAAGGGCGAGCTGAGGCGAGTAACAAGAGCGTGGTTTAACCGAAAAGGATGTGTCCCCATGGTCAGAAGCCAGCGGGCTATTATCAGGCCCCGGCACACCGGGGCTGCGGGCCTTGCGCCACGTGCGGCGCGAGCGGGCCGAGTGTGGGACCCGATAGTGTTTACATCATTCCTCCTTCTTCCTGCAAGGGCCGACCCTGGCGCAGCTGTAAACAGAGCTTACCCTGCAGACAGACCCTTGCCGGTTCCTGTCTCATGTACGTGAGTGAGTCTGTAGTCCCTGAACGGACTCACTGGGGTGCTCACGCAAGGGCTGGGCGTGGAAAGGCGCGTCTCAGCGCCGGGGACGTGAGCAGGAGCAGGCCCTGCCTCGGGAAGCCCCCCGGGAAACACAGCAAGACGGAGCTCGATCCGACAGCGTCAGCTCTCCCGGTTGTTCTCGGTATTAGCTCTGAGCGCGTGCAGTAGAATCTGGGTCTAACAGGACCCGGCTGCAGCCCCGAGAGCCGACCGTGAGCCCTGGGGCTGTGAGCGTCTGTGGCATTTGGGAAAGCGAAGGTTTGTCCCTCCGGGGCTCTTCTGTCCCGTAGCGACCAGGCATGGCTGCGGCTGTTTGTGAACCCATAGATGCAAATACACCGAACTGTTTAAAACGCTAGGCCACAGGTTTTTATAAAGCGATTCATTCCCATCAGAGCCTGCAGAACATCAGCCGAGATGCTGGTGTGGGGGGCGGCCCCCTGCAGACAGGGACGTGGCCCACAACCCCAGCCTTGTCCGCCAGTGTGGACGCGTGGTCACCGGGGACGGCCCCGCAGAGGGGTGGCATCCAGCGGGGAAGGGGCGCTCGGGAGGGTGTTTGGGGACAAAGAAATGCTGGGATGTGTTCAGTGGCGTGGCTGCCTGTGCCATCCGTGTGTCCTGGGGCGGGGCTGGGGGAGCAGACCCGGCTGGAACCCCAGCTCCGTCCCCAGCGGTGTGTCCTCAGCCAATGGCCGTGTCTCAGCTGCAGGCTCCCTGGCTGTGACCCGAGGAGCCCTCTGCCCGCCTCGTGGCACCGCGGTGGCCACAGCAGGACGTCACGTACAGACTTTGCCATGTCGCGGTTGTGCGCGCCCAGGACAGTGGTGTAAAACAAGCCACTCTGGTCACCAGTGAGTCTGATACTTCACTGCGGCTTGCAGTCAACCGCGTGAGCATACGCTTTTCTGAGGTGTCCACGAAACACGGGACACGAAGGCGCAGGGGCCCGGAGGTCCCTGAAGGGGACACAGGCGAGGGGACTGAGGCCCAGACAGTTGCCATCACTGTGAGCTGGGGACAGAACGCATCTGCAGACCAGACAGGGCTCCCTGGCATTCACCACGGGGCATGTGGGGGTGGGGAGGGCTCCCAGGAGGGAGGCCAGGCTGTGAGGGTGGGCAGAGCCGCCGGGACCTGTGTGGATCCCAGCGGGGAACCGGGAGAGCAGGACCACGATGGGGACTCAGAGAGAGACGTCTTTTGATGTGGAGAAGGCCTGAGCTGAGCGAATGATGTCATTTTTGGGCGCATTCGTGGGGTGCCACGGGGCAGCTGGAAAGGCAGACGCAGAGGGGGCCGTGTGGGTGCACCGGGAGCGGACAGGAGAGGCTCGCACGGGGCTCAGCACGAAGCGGGCAGCCGTGCCAATGGCAGCGGTGGCAGAGGACACACAAAAGCCATCGAAGAGGAGGAGCCGGTGGGGAGAGCAGCTGAGAGCATGCGGCTTCCAGCCGGAGGCCACGGCCTGGAGGAGGTCGGGGAAGTGAGGCCGGAGGAAGAAGCGCAGAGTCCCTGGCGCGGGAATGGAGGAGGCCCAGGACGCAGAGCGCGGTTTGGCCACATTGGCGTTGGGCTGGGGGACAGAGGATGAGGGGACAGCTGGGGAGATGGCAGAGCGGGGTCAGGACACAGGACGCCGGGAACATCGCAAAGCCCGGCAGACAGGTGCAGGGTCGGGGGAGAGCTTTGGGGGCAGGAGGTGAACCCCGAGTGAGCGATCCTGGGAGGCGACCACGCCGGGGCGGAGGCTGGAGTCCCGGGGCGCAGCCTGCAGTCACCCCCTCTGGCAGGCTGTGAGGTGCCCCGGGGTCTGGGGGAGTCCCAGGCTATTGGCACGGGTTTAAAGGCCCTCTCGCTTCTCCTTTTGTAAAAAACGCAGTGAGTGGCAAACTGCGTCCTGGGACCTGTCTGTCCTGGCGCGGAGCCATTTCCGGCCTTGGAACACGTGCTGCTTGCCATGCAGTTCGCTCTCTAAGTCGGCTCACAGTTGTGCAGCTTTTCCTTCGGAAACCTCCTCGCCCCCCTCGAGCGGGCAGGCTCTGGGGTGCACGGCCCGTACGGGCGCCCCCACGTGTCTGCTGAGTGAACAGCGCTGGGCGGTGGCAAGTGGCCCCACTGCCGCCATTTTGTCATTCCGCGCTGCTGTCAGCTGGGTGGGGGGTGTCCCCCCTCCCCAACCCCCCACTGGCCGCTGAGACACCGGGGCTCAGGAGGGTCAGGTCCTTGCCTGGCCCCGCCAGCACCTGCTCCTGCTGCCGGAGCCCGTTTCTCTCACGGTCACGAGCTCAGCGCCGGTTCCTCCTTCCTTTTCCCCCCAGGACACGAGGCGCGGAAGCCCTGGAGGGAGTGGCTGCTGGTCCTGCCCGCGGCGGCCGCCTGCTGCCTGCTCGTGTCCTCGCTCGTCTGCAGGACGTAGGTGCTCTGCAGCCCGGGCGCTGCCGCGGGGCGGGGCGCCGAGGCTTAGGGTCCTTGTCCTCAGGTGGGATTTCCAGTGTGTCCCTGTCCCCGGGGCAGCCGGCCGAGGACGAGGAACGCGCAGCGGCTCGCGGAGCTGACGGGGCCCAGCGCTGTCCCCGGCCTGTCGGATCGTGCGACGGTTTCCACACCAGCCTTCTGTTGGTGTCTGCGGCCCGGCCGTCCCCTGAGCACGTGGCTGCCTTTGTCCCCACACCTTTTACGTCTCCGCTCAAGGAAGGCAGTGCGTGGGGTCGGGACCACCACAGTCCCTGCCCTGTGTGACCCCGCCCTTCGGTCATCTGCCCCGAGGGGCCGATCGATCTTGGGTCAGACACATTCTAGAAGTGACGTGCGGATCTGGTGAGCCCACGAGAGACCGCGAACGGCCCCGTAAGGACTCCTCAGCCACCTCAGCACTCAGCCCAGGAAGTGCTGCACAGGACGCCCCGGAACATGCGCTGTGCTGGCCCCGGCTCACGTTAGGCTCTGGGACGGTCACACTGTGATAAGTGCTGTTTTCCAGGGGGTCTAGGGCTGGGGGCGGCGTTTCAAAGGGGGGGAAAGAGAAATTCTGTGAGCCAGCACCGTGGGAGAAGGTGCTGACCACACATGCACCGCACACGGAACACACGCACGTCACACATGGACACGTGCCACACATGTGCCACGCACGTGCCACACAGAACACAGGCCTTGTGTGTCCAGAACTTGGGCCCGGTAACATGTGGCGGTGTGAGCAGTTACCAGTCAGTCTTTCTGGGTCATTTGGAAGTCACCAGAGCGCTGCGGTCCCCCTGAGGTCTGCAACCACAATGACAATGTAGATGTTTGGGGTCTTGGTCCTGGAATAACGAGGTCCATTTTCAGAGTAACCTTTAAGGGCCTAATTCCTGCCCCTCCCCCACTCTGTTTTCAGGTGTCACGTATGGACCAAATTGTTCCCACCAGTTCCAGCACCAAAAAGTGACATTAACGATTTCATGGTGACCGTGAACTATGAGGTAATGTTGAAGGCTCTTTTGACATGTTCTGCCTCCCCAGGGTGGGTCCCGTGGGACTTGCCACAGTGGCCGGTTTTTCACGTCATAAAGCAGGGTCCCCACCCGGGAGGCCGGGGGTGTTCCGTGGCGACAGTTGGCTGACTGTTATATGTGTCTGTCACTATCTGTGGGCATTGGAAAGGTCCTACCCCAGTCACCTTGAGTGAGAATTTCCTCCCAGCCATCCCTCCGGTGACCGTAGGCAAGTCCTTCAAACCGGGACCCCTACAGAGTAAGAGGCACCGATGCGGGGCTCCAGGGCCTGCTAGTTCACGCTTCCCGAGGCCGTGTCTCTGCCCAGGGGCTTCCTGTGTAACGGGGCTTCTCTGGGGCTCGGCCCAGCTCCTCAGTGAGACGGACCGGAGAGCAGGTGACCCCTCCCCGCTCGCACACTCTCAGTCCCTGTTCCCCATTCAGGGCACGGGGGCTTCCCCAGGCGCTGACTGGCCTACCCAGTCAACAGCTGGCTACCCAACCGTTCCGGCATCGTTTTTTGAAAAAAGTCACTTTCCCTAGGGAATCGTCTCGACGCCTTTGCCGCAAGTTGGATGTTTGTGTATGTGTGGACCTCCTTCTGGACTCTCTGTGGCTTCCTTGGCCTGCTCCTCTATCTTTATGGCAACTCAGTGCCGTCGTAATTACTAGAGCGTCACTGTAACCCTGGAGGCCGGGTCGTGTTTCCTCAGCGTAGGTGCTTCTCACCTCCATGTGAGCTTCAGAGCCACTTACCAGTTTCTACAGAAAAGGCTCCTGGGATCTTGGCCAGAACTGTGTCGTGTTACAGGGTCATTTGGGGAGCAGGCGGTCTCAGCAACCCCGAGGCTTCCGCTCTGCAAACAGGACCCGTGGGCCTGTTTTTGTGGGTTTGCTCCCCTGGCGCTCGGCAGAGCTTAGTGATCTCAGTGGGTAGCTGTGTGACCTGCCTGCAAGCCTGTCCTTACACAGAATGGTTCCTCAGGTCGGGGGTCACCAAGCCTATCCTAGGAAGAGACAGGCAGTGAGTATCTGCGGGCGAGGCGGTTTATCTGCAGGGTAAAAGCCGCCGTAAACGGTGCGCAGACGACGCGCTGGGTTCTGTCACTTTGCTCCCACTCGCAGACAAGCAGCCGGACCTGCGCACGGGCTGGCGTTGGCCGACCGCTGCTGTAGGTCGAGCAGGTTTCTCACCCAGTTCCGTTTCCTCTGTCCCAAAGCGCTCGCAACTGGGTGAACCAACTGGTGCCTCGTTGTAGGGGCAGGAAAGGGACCATCAAGCGCTCCCCAGATGGACCGTGTCAATAAACCCCGGCCTGGGGGGAGCAAGGATCCCCTGCCCGTGTCCCCACCCTTGGGGACCGGGGAGAGCAGGCCCTGCGGTCTTGTGAACCACAGCTCTTCTGGGGGGACCGCGGGCTGTGGTGAGGAACCCCCCTGCGGCCCCTCTGAGCTGTGCTGTGGGGTCCTCGCCCCCAGGAAGCCCTCTGTCCTGCCGCTTCATGGGGCATCTTGTCTGGCCTCTGATTTCCCAGCGGGGCCCCCAAGACTGCCTTTCAAATCCTGAGGCTGCTGAAAGGGCTTCCTGTTGTTCATTAAAATCAAGCCCTGTGTGCAGAATAACAACTCGGGGCAGATAAGCTGGTTTCCGATAAGCAAAGATTAGCATCACTGTCTCTGCCCTTTGCAGAGTCATTTAAAAAAGAGGAAGGAGGTGAGGGAGGGGCAGGAGAGAGACACAGAGAGACACCCAGAGAGAGAGGAGAGAGCGTGGGCGCGGGGAGAACCGGGGAGAGGTACTGTGGCCTTCTGCTGGCCGCCCTGCGGCCCAGGTGCTGCGCCCGGGGGAGGCGGGGAGGTGGGGAGCGCGCCCACTGCGGGGCGGGCACAGCGGGGCCGCGCCTGGCAGAGCCTCAGCCTCTACCCCCAAAGGCAAAGCCTGTCTAGTCCTCTTTCGGGGCCCCTGCTACCACCCAGGGGCCTGTGGCAGCAAGGGTCTGGCCAACCCCCGGGAAGCATCAGCGGGGGGAGGGGAGCCCTTGGCGTGTGATGGTGCCGCGGACCCGAGCTTGCCCGGTGCCCGGCCGGAGACGTGGGCGGCCGATGCCTCCCAGCGCGGTCCTTGGGCGGCTTTTGGCTCGTTCAGACCCGAGTTAGAAACTGCGATGCGGGGGGGGGGGGGGGGATGAAAGAGGGATAAGCTGGCCTCCAGCAACGAAGAAAAGGGCTTATTGTAAAAAAAAATCTTGTTCTGAGCTTCCCGTTTGCGAGAAACTGGTTCCCGGCCACCCCTTCTTTCTACGGCAGTCACGCCGAGCGCTCCTACGTCCGGGGCGCAGGCCACGGGCCGCCGGCACAGAGCGGCGTCCACGCAGGTGCTGGTGGTGTTCGGCGAACACGGTCGCTCACAGGCCGCGCTGTTTTTACTGCCAGTTTTCTAATTAATTTGTGTTACTTACAATCTCCCAAACGGGACGAACAAACGTAAACTGCAGGCAGAACAAGACGGAGCCGTTGGGAACGATGTGGCCAAGGCGCGTGTAACAAAATACGAGCCGCCACGTGGCGCTGCCCAGCAAGGAGGCAGCTTCTGAGGCTGCTCGGCCCCTGGGCCCCACGGACCTGTGACGGGCGCCGTGTGCGCAGGACCGAAGGGCCGGGGAGAACCCTGGGCTGTGTTTGGGGGACGGGCTTACGTGTATTTCCGTCTTCTCTCTCCTGGATTTTCCATGTTGTCCCCGGTGAACCTGCACTGTTTTTAGAAGCAAAGAGACGGAAGCCAATTAGAAACGACACGCCGGGAGCCGTGTAAGAGGCCGCTCAGGGGAGACGTCTTGTTTTGCAGAAAACCGGCTCGGGAGAGACGGAAAGCGAGGTCATCAGTTACGTGGAGGAGCCGGGCCTCGGGGCCCTGGAGGAGCCGGTGTTCTGACCGCCGGGGTCGGCGCACAGGCCTCGGGGATCAGGCGGCGGCACTGTCCTCCCAGGCGACGGGCGCTCAGGCCTCACGGAACGCGGGTCAGCTGTGCAGCCACACACCCGGACGCCGCTCTCAAATCTGCGGCTGCCGCACGGCGGCCTCCCCTCCCGCGGGCGCCCGGTTAATTCCAGGCTGTCTCTCGCGCAGGCGGGGGCCACGGCACCTCATGTTCCCCCTGAGCCCCTGAATCCTTTTTGAGACAGACAGACAGACAGAGAGGGAGATGGGGGTGGGGGAGGGAGACGCGCACGCTCCACTCCGTGGTCTAGGTGCCGCCACGTGAGGCAAACTGATTGGAAACCGTAAAGAGTGAAAACGTCACGCCGCAGCAAAAGGGGGCGCGGGGTTTGAACCTGGGACTTTGGGACTGGAAAGGCACTGGGCTGGACCGCGCGGGGAAGGGGACTCCTGGGTGAGGAGGGAACTTCCTGGAGGGACTTTGCGGGTGGAGACGTCGGGGCAGCTTGCTCAGCGTCTGCTCACGGGGCAGCAGGAGGCTCTCCGGTTAGGGGGGGCCCCTGCAGGCCACCCCACAGCTGCCCACCCCAGACAGAAAGGCCTCCTCTCGGTGTCCCCGGTTGGAAGCCTTTCTAGTAAGTGGCAGGCGGTGGGCTAAGCATGGAACCACGGACAGGTGTGTCCCCGACAGCACGGGGCCAGGAGGGGCAGGGACGCCCTGCGACGGGAAGCACAGGGCAGGGACCGGAGACCCCCTTCTCCCCCCGCCCGGTGGTGGCACACCGGTGCCTTCCGGAGTGCGCTCAGTCAGCTTGGTTCAAGCATGGGGTGCGCTGGCTACCAAATCCATCCTGGGCTTGTTGTCCGGGTAACACCCTTGGCAGCCAGAGTGGGGTGGGGGCCCAGGCAACACCGGCTGTCCGTTACGCTTATTTCCAAGGGAAGTGGGCCCCCCAAATCCCCACACTGAACTGCCTCCCTCCCACGTGGCCACATCAGGAGGTAGTTCAGTCCTAGGGGTGGCACCCCCAAAAGTGGGGTCAGTGGTCCTGTAAAGGGACCCCAGAGAGAGTTCTTTGCCCTGTTTGGAGTCTCAAGGCATCTGTGACCAGGAGGAAGGCTGTCCCCACAGCCTGGCCAAGCTGGCCTTGATCTCAGACCCCCAGCCCGCAGGACCGTGGGAAATAAACGCACCGCCTGGGGCGCCCCACCCAGCGGCCTGAGCGGCGACACCCTCCCCTTGTCTCTGATCCATTTGGTGTAGGGCTGGCTGCAGAGCCGTCTCCCCGAGGGCCGGCCCTCACCTGGGCCCCGAGCGAAGCCGCGCCTGGCCCTCGGGTGTCGGGACTGCTCCTCCTCACTGCTCAGCCCTGGAAGCGCTCCGGCACCAGGAACCCCATCCTGCGTCCCTCCTCCGTGAAGCCTCCAGATGCGGTTTGCCTGCCCCCGGGGTATTACACGGGGCTTCGGCCCCCTGGCAGTGCCCTGGATGGCTGCCCCCTTGGACTGCGCTGCAGGAGGCGGGCACCTGTGAGCCATCTCTTTATCTGCGTGTCTAGGACAGGGACCCTGAGGAGGGAGACGTGCTCAGGGTCCGTCTTCACCCCTTGTGCCCCCAGCCTGGCTCCTTGCACAGGGCCAGGACCCTGCGGCGCACGGCAGAGATCCAGGCTAGGGTGACATCGCGGAGGGGAGGTGGTGCTCATGAGGACGTGACTGGCGATCCCTAGAGACACATGTGTGACCGCTTGGCCTCTGCGGCCCGGCTCAGTGGGGACGGATCCATGGCTGCATGAGTGGAGCTGGGCTTGGGAGAAAGCGCCACGTTTTGAGCAGCCCCTGGCCTTGTCGTGGCCGGAGAAAGTGGACCGTCTCTCAGCATAAATATCCCCATCAGCAAGCCGATTGGACCTTGGACCGGAGGACAGACGTTCCCCCGCCAAGCCTTTGGCCACCAGCTCAGGACACACGGGGCTCCTGTGAGACACCCCTTCCGATGAGGGTCTCGCCCCGTCTCTCCCTGTGACCTTTGGCCTGTCCGAGCGCCTCGTGGGCCGGGGCCGGGGCCGGGAGGGCAGGTTCTGGCCGCAGACAGCTGCCCACCGGAGCCGCGTGGGAAAGGCTCAGCCTCGGCCTGTGATGCTAGGAGCAAATCCATGTGCACGGAGAGCACCCCAATTAAAACACCAGCCTTCCCATGGGGGGACTTGTGTGCGTGAGAACCATGTGTGGGCGAATTAGTAACCTTTAGGGGCTCAGTGGTTAGAGAGAAGCTGGGTCTCTGCATGTGCGGACGGAACCAACAACACCCACTGAGGGCGGCCAAGGGGACAGAACTGAGTGGCTATTCCTGCTCCCCGCCTGCAAGGCAGGTTCTGGGCCACAGACTGTGAAAACCGGTCCTTTTTTGAGAATGTTATTGCATTGGACTGAAAGGCGGCCTTGTTTGGCCCCAGTATCCCTGCTTCAGATAACAGATGTGAATGCAAATACCGGCGGAACGAGAAACGCTAATATGCACGACCGTGAGCCGGCTAAGTCTCCGTTCGTCAGCCCCTCAATGGCCCCCGGCCCCTCTACGGCCTCCTCGGCTCTCAGCCGGGACCTGCCGCAGCCCCTCAGCCGATGCCTCGCCTCCCGTAGCCCACTGAAAGGCACACGTGCGGGTCACCCCACTTCCCAAACCTTCCATGACACGTCACCCCACTTCCCAAACCTTCCATGACCCCTTACCCCACATCCCAAACCTTCCGTGACCCCTCACCCCACATCCCAAACCTTCCATGACCCGTTGCCTCCAAGTTCAAGCCCCTTTCGAAACCCAGGCCCCGCTGACTGGTGCGTCGGCAGCTGCCCGGCCACAGCCGCGAGGACGGCCCCGGCTCTCCCCGCCCTGCACGGCCCCGCGCAGGCGTTCGCAGGCGGGGGAGCCTTCCGGCCTCCCTCTGCATCTCGTGCACATTTTAACTACTAATCTCGGCTCTTGCCCCCCGAAGTCTCCCTCTACGTTCTGGGTCCCTTCTCTCTGAGTCTGTTCCATCATTGACCATGTCCCTTGCGTTATTTGACTTCCTTCTCCCTGAATTAAAGGACAGCGATCCCTCACTTATCGCGGGTATTACGCTCTAGACCCCCCGCGATGGGTGAAAATCCGCGAGGTAGGAACCTTACATTTATTTTAGTATTTACTGTGCAGCACCGCAAAATCCCGCAATATAGCGAAAAATCCACGATAAATAATTAAATATAATATTTTTAAAAATCCCGCGGTACCGCGAGGCCGCGCTAAGCGACCCGCGATGGAGAGAGGGACCGCTGTATAGACACTCAGGGTCAGGAACCACGTCCCGTTGCTCTTTGTGGACTCACCGCTGAGCGGGAGCCGGCTGGCCTCCGCCGGGCCGGGAAGACGAAGGTGAGTTTCTTAAACATGCACCAGACTAGAAAACTGTCCCCAACTTAGGTCTGAAGACCTCACTCAGGCAGGGGACTCCCTTACCAGCACCGCGTGGGGACGGCCCGGACGAAACCACAGCAAAGACTCGGGAACGCGCGGCTGGCGCGGCTCTCACGCAGCCTCCGGGCTCCAGGTGGCCGTGCTGCGGCCCCGTCTGGGCTCCTGGCGCTGCCCACGTGCGTGACGTTAGCATTTAGCTGGTGCCTCACCATGCAGGTGTGCGGTCAGGTTACCTCGCTTGTTGAGATTACGAGCAAAGAGGTGGCTTTGCCAGGGATAAAGTGAAAGAACATAAGGCCGGTGGGGATGGTTGGGGACCAACCAGGGAAGTACTGGGGTCATAGTTCAACGGTTGGCAAGCTGCTTAAAGGGTTAGGGTGTAAGTGTTTTCAGCTGTGACAGCGTCGGCTTCTGCTGTGACGGTGCTCCGATACATCTTCATTCATGATGAACCAGGTGCCTGGGAACGGTCATACGAGAAAAGCGTGTTTTTTTTTTTTTGAAATGTGAAGTCCACTTTAACGGGGCCTCCCTTATTTTATCTGGTGATCCTGCTCTGGCAGGACAGCCGGAGTCTGAGAGAACAGCTCCGGGATACCTGAGGTCAAGTTCCACCTCCAAGTGAAAACGCCCACTGCAGGAAAGAAAGGGAAGCTGCGCGCTGGGTCACCGGGGAGCGGAGCGTTCAGCCCCGGAGCCGAGGGGCTCTCTGAGGGGTCCTGCCCAGAGTCTGGCCCTGTCCCCGGCGCTTTCCAACCACCTGTGGCGACTTCTGGGGAAGCTCACCGCCTGACTCTCTTCCTGCCGGGACCAGTGTCCCTGTCTATCCGTCGTCGATGCATCTGTCATCTGTCAGCCTCATCTGTCCGCCTGCCTACTGGATCATCCCCATCGTATGGACCTATCAGGCATCTACCATCTGTCTGTTATCTGTCTGTAATCTCCACAGATGCACTTGTCCATAAATCTCTCCTCTCTCTGGTACCCGCTCACCCGTACCCCCGCCTGACGATGCAGGTATCTGGTGTTTGGGAGACGGACCTGGGTCACAAGCTGCCGGCCCCTGAATTCCCGGTCTCTCTGGTCAGCGGGGTGACCTGGGACGAGCCTCTGACCGGCTCAGCATTGTTCCCCACGCCTCAAATACACACAGGAAATGGCGGCCAGGCTACCGGGGTGCCTGCACTGAAACCAGCCCATTCCAGAAGCGTCGACGGAGCCAGCCATCACGGTCATTGCGTTTCTCCGTGTTGTGTCCACACACTGTCCCGGTCCCGTGGCTTCTCCACCTACAGTCTGACTCCACCCGAGGTGACGGCGCGCCAGCCTCAGGGCGTCTTCGTGTCCTGCACCCTGTGGCCCTGGCGGGGTCCCTCCTTCTGGCTGCCACAGCGCTGCCCTGTGCTGAGGACTGGGCCTGGGACGGGGGTGGCCGATGGTCCCCACCCCCGTCTGGACGGCCATGCCCTGGGCCTGGTCAGCACGGGGACTCCACTCCTCTTGCAGCCTCAGGGTCGCGGCTGTGCTGCTACTGAACTTGGGGGGGGGACTGAGGGGCTCGTGGCTGATTCAGAGGGAGGACGTCCCAGTGGTGGAGTGTGGGAGGCTCCTGGCTGAGGCCTCCCAGGACCTGGGGGACTTGGGAGGGTTCCTGCAGGAAGGGGCAGCCGTGTGACCGCAGGCACAGCGGGGAGACTGGGAGCCAGCAGAGCTGGGGCCCCGGGGCGGGCTCAGGGCTGGGGACGAGGCTCACTTGCTAACTGATTTAGAACGGCCTTAATTAAATGCTCCCATTTAGATTTTAGCCCTTTAACGAGGGGGTTGGGGAAACCCTTGTAGCCGCAGGTACCCTTAGGTCAGATGCACACAAGGCTTAGCTCATCGGGAGAAAGGATTCAAGTTTGATCTTCAGGACACTTCTCTGTGGGTCTGAAACGGTGTCTTCGGGATCATCAGTCCCAGTGGATGGCAGTGCAGGGCCATCGGGCTCTGGATCCTGGCCAGAGACGCGGGTGCCCCCTCGGGTCTCACCCCATCGCTGGCAGGAGGGCGAGGCAGCAGGGGTCCGGGCCGGAGGCAGGAAGAAAGCTCGCAAAAGACACGCATCTTTATAAACGACAGAATATTTATTAACAATACCTTTAGAAAAAGATTACATATGCTTGCCAGATCACCGGTAAATATTGACACTGGGGTTGGGGACTACCTGGGTGTCATTTTTCCCCCGTTCCTTTTATTATGTTGTTGTCTGTGTGTGAGAGAGAGGTTTAAAATCCTGTTTTGTTTTAACATAAAAGCAACCATATCAAACGAGGGCAGGAACACGGCTTGAAATGCTGACAATTTTCTTGTCACCACCCCAGTGTTTATACAATTGGAATCCTGATTACGACTTTATCGGAGGAACAGAGCTAGAGGGTTGGAAAATTAATTCATGTTGTCTGTGAGCAAAGGGACAGGTGGCAGCCACGTTGAGAAAGAAAGATGCAGCTGCGTGTCTGCGTGGGAAGGCGTGTGTACAAAACGCCACGGCCTTCTCTGCGCGCGGGTCCGCGGGCGTCAGCCACGGAGCCTCCCCCGCTGTGACACACAGGTCTCCCCCAGGAATGCGGCTCTGTTGGTATTGTCACTCTCCGGTGTGTGGTCCTAAGACGTGGGAGGTGAAGCTTATAAAGCGTCTAGGCTACCGACGGCAAAACAGGACAGTCACCGAGACACGCCAACTGTGCTAGAGACTTCTCACGGCCGCGGGACACGTTCCTGCAGCCACTCCTTGCCGCAAGCGGGGAAATCTGCCCAACTCCGGACAGGACTCTGACTCCAAAGAAGGGCTCTATCGTTCCAGAGATACACATATCGTACATAAGAAACTGTGGGAAGAAGCGATGAATCCATGAACAGAGAATTAATTACCTTTGCTTTAAAAATGTACATTCAAACAGATACATTTCAGGAGAGGGAAACTGCCTTTCCGCCGCTGACAGACGCGGCCGACGACAGTGACCTCCGGCCTGTGTTGCGTCAGCGGGCAGGTCTACGACAGCGCTGCCACGAGACACGGCTAACTCAGCGGAGCGGAAGGAACGTGTTACTGTGCGTGCTACGTTCAGGATGCGAGGGCGGCCCAAGGCCCCCCCTCCCCGGGCAGTTAGTTTAGGTTTTGAACCTGCAGCCATTCCGGAAACCACCTCCCGTCGTGTAGAACGACGACATTCACAGCCGGGCAGGAACCAGCGTGTCGGGGGGCGTCAGGGGACTCGGGCCGGGGCGTGCGCCACCCAGCGCCACAGCCCGCTGCCTGGGGTCAGGGACCAGGTCCCACCGCCGGCCCCGCAGCCTCGTCAGACGGGACGCGTGCCTTGCAGTTGGTCTGCCAAGGTGAGTCTCAGACTCTGTCTCTGCGGGAAACAGTGTCAAACCTAAAGCTATGACAGTGGTGCTCATCGCATTTCATAGCAGAGGAAAAAATTAATATCTACATTTCATGTTAACTTTAAAAAATTCTATAAAACACTAAATATATAATAAAAATATGCATATAAGGACGTATGTAAACTGCTTTGGTAACATCGTATTACAGATGTCTTCAGTGCACGGCGGAGTTTCCGAAGGAACCGCGGACGAAGCTCGGTTTGCTCCGAGGAAGCTCTGTAGATGCCATTCCTAAAGAAGCAAGAAACGTGTTTTCCCCGGTAGTAGGGCGTCCTCGGACAGCGACGTTACTGAGTCTCGGGCGTCCCCCAAAGCACTGGCGTGTGCTGCTCCCGCGGCCACGAGCGAGGCCCGCGCAGACGCTCGTCATAAGCTGGACCGGGCCGTGAGAGAGAGCATGATGGTGCTGAGGGCCGACAGCGTGCACGCGTGGGAGGCGGGGGGCCCCGCGCCTCTGGCGGACGCACCTGCGGAGAGAGAGGGCAGTCACTCACAGCGCCGCTCCCTGGCCCCCGTGGGGGGCGATGCCAAGGGGCTTCGGAGTGGTGGCGCACTGATTCTGCTGGCAACGACCACCGGGGACGCTTTTTCCATGGGCCCTGCGACCGTCCAGCTGGGGACCTGGGAGACGTGTCCCTGGCTCTGGGGCATCTCTGGCTAAGCACCTGTAACGTGAGGCTGTCCGCCTCTCACAGGAGAAGGGGCTTCGACATTGCAAGCGCTGTTACTGATCATTCAGGTGTATCAGCCACGCGGCTGAATGAAAGCGGTGGCTGCCTTCTGCGCGCCCCCCTTGGGCTGCGCGCTGAGCGCGGAGCGCGTGGCGGTTCTGACGAGGAGCCCATGAGCTCCTGGTATTGTCATCACACTGTGAACAGGGGAGGCCGCCGGGGCCCGGAGAGGTAAGGCCACTGTCTGAGATCCTGAGCCCCAGTGAACTGAATTGGGAGCCACACCCACGTCTGTTCAAATACATCTTTTTCCCAAAGAAAACCCCCAAACACAATCCTTTTCAACTTTTTCTTATAGGTCTTATAATTCCCATGGTAGGAGGCTACCCACTACCACTGGAGGTCTGTTCAAGAGGGAAGCTCTCTGCAGGAAGAAGGTGTGTTTTGCTCACCGCTGTGTCCTTATCTAAAAATTATACCAACGCCGTGGCTTAAAGTGTTTTTGTAATGAATCCAACCAAGAATCATCAGTCAGCCTGACAAAGAAACAACCCCGGCCACGATAAGCAAGTGTGAGGTCAGGCTGGAACGAAGCAAACCCGGGCCCCATTGGGTGTCGGTGGCCCGGAGGTTCTGCCTGTGTCTCCCTCTGTGGGACTCGGGTCCCTTCAGCGGAATTCAGAGCTGATGGCGTGCGGAGGTGAGAGGCCAAGACCCCTCAGTGTTTTAAAGGACAAAGCACCCATAGTGTTTGTACGCAGGAGAGACGCCCGGACGGGAATTCCCCGCAGAAACTGGAGCGTCGCTCCTGGGCTCGGAGCGCGGCGTGGGGGGCGGGGCGTGGGAGGTGGGGGGGGGCCTGGGTCTCCCCCTTGAATCCTGGTCTGTCCGTCCGCATCAGCAGACACTGATGGGGGCGAGCGCAGGGGAAGGACGCGGAGGGGCGCAGACACACAGGAGGATTTTGTCTACGACTGAAAAAACCATCTCTCCACGGATGGCCCGGAAAGGTCTATCTCCAGCCTTGATGAACCGCTTATCAAACCCAAAGGCCGAGGAAAAACCACACGTACGTATACAGCAGCCAGCACTACTACCTCGTTCCAGAATTTCCTGGTCATCCCAAATGGAAACCCCGCGCCCATGAGGCCACAACTCACCCCGCTGGCAACACCAGCCACGGATCTGTCTCTGAGTTTGCTTATCCCATTGTTTTTAAAACATAAATGAAATCACTCAACAATAACAAAAACATGCTGCTGGCTGAGCTATGTGCAAACATAGCATTTAAAAGACAAATGAATGTATTTGTTCAAAAATGAAATCAGGGCGGGGCAGAAGTCGGCGTACCGTTGTTCTTTTGGAAAATAACAGCGACACAGAAAACACAAGAATCAACTGCGCATCACACCGTCACGCGGTACACCACGTCCGCCTGCCCCGCGCGCACACGCTCCTCCACTCAACGGGGTGCCCTTGAGCTGCGTAGGCAAGGGCACTGGCGTTCTCAGGGCACGCACGCACCTCCACATGCAGCGTCACTTGACGGGGAGTTCAGCCAGAGACGCTGAGTTACGGGGTGTCACAGGGGCCCGAGGTGTCTGCCTGTCCCTCCCGACGGTCGTGCCGTCAGCTTTCCAGGCCCCGCTCCGGGGTTGCTCAGAGCGGCCCCGCGGCCCCCCGCGTCACCGACCTGTGGCTGCTTCCACCTGGCTTCCCGACCGGTCGCCGGTGAGGTCCACCATGACACTGCCCGTGACCAGCGGCCGCCAGCGGCCAGGCAGGGCACAGCAAGGTCGGGGCTGCCGCGCGCCCCACTTTGCGCCCCGCCGCGCCCCACAGCCCGACCCGCCGCGCGGGGAGACACAGGCGGGGAGGAGCGGGCCGGCCTTACTTGTCATCTTTGGGATCCGGATCTGCTCGCTGGTGCTGCCGTCGCCCCCGGCGCTCACCGGCCTGATCTCCACGACGCAGTCCTCCTCCCGCGGCAGCGCCAGCTCCACGGTCGTGCCGTTCGTCTCGATGACCGACGGGCTGCTGTGCCGGCCCCACCTGTACAGGACCTGCCGGTGCAGACACGGGGGGACAGGCGTCGCCCGCGGTCCCCACAGGGGCCGGCGGACGATGGCGCGCCCTGCTGTTCTCCCCGCTGGGCCCCAGCGACGCGCAGGGACGTGGGGGCTGCCGGGCCGTCCGTGCGCACCCGGCGGGCTCAGGGGTAGACAGGCCCGGCCGCGGCTACCCGTTCCCTGTGAGGAGGGTTTAGGGGAGGCCGCAGTGCGGGGCCGGGCGTGAGGCTGCCAACATGCTGTGTGGCGCTTTCACCTCTGAGAGGCTCGGGGAGCAGCAGCCCGGGAAGGGCGAGTCCCCCTCTGAGGATGTCCGGAGCTCACTGACACCTGAGGGGCTTCGGCATCAGAACAGACCCGGCTGCTGTGTGACTGTGGTCCCCTGACTTTACCTCTCGGAGCCTCATTTCCCTCATGTGTGGCAGGGGACAGGAACAGCCACCTTTTGGGGTGTATTTAAGACTGCACAGGACAGCCTGTAATGAGGGGCCTGGTGCACAGGAAGTGCGTAAGGACAGTTCCCAGGAAGGCTCAACACGAACAGGAGATGGGAACATACTCGGGAAGGGTGGCATCACAGGGCAGGTGACAAGGCAGGTTACGGGGCAGGTGACGGGGCCGGTGATGGGGCAGGTGACGGGGCAGGTGGCGGGGCAGGTGACGGGGCAGGTGGCGGGGCAGGTGACGGGGCAGGTGACGGGGCAGGTGGCGGGGCAGGTGACGGGGCAGGTGGCGGGGCAGGTTACGGGGCAGGTGACGGGGCCGGTGATGGGGCAGGTGACGGGGCCAGTGATGGGGCAGGTGACGGGGAAGGTGGCGGGGCAGGTGACAAGCTACCTGCACCAGGACTCCTTTGGGGACGAGACGTGTCAACCCTGGGTGAGGGGAGGGTCTCTGAAAGGCCGGGGCAGCTCCGCCTCTGCCTCCCACGGGGCCCCCTTATGAGCCCCATAGAATGGAGGGGCGTCACTCAGAAGCGTCTGTGGCTTGCAGCTGCCCTCACCTGGGTCCTGGTTCCGTCCTTGCTGTGCCCGCCCCGCCCCGGGCGTGAGGATGGGCGGCCCCCCTGCTGCGTCAGTATTAGGGACAGAGTGGAACCTGCAACATGGAGCCCCGCCCCCCCGAACACCGCCGGCCTGGCACGGCATCTCTGCTGTCACGAGCCCCACTCAGGGACGGCAGGCAGGGCAGGAGAGGGTCCCGGCCTTTCTGGAAGCAGAAAGCAACTCTCCCCACACGCTTTGATGTCGCCGTGAGCTTGACCCCCATCTCCATGGTTATTCCTCCCTGCAGACAGGAGGCCGAGGCCTTGGGTTCATGGGGGCTGCATGGCAGGGGGTCGGGGGGCCCTGACCTCGGACTCAAAGGGCTGTGACCCGCCCCTCGCTCCCCTGATGTGGGGTCGCTGTGCTCCCTCCCACCTCGGAGCACCTGGAGAGCCTGTGTAGTCCTGAGGCTCTGGCCCAGGGGTGCTCAACAAGGGGGGTGTGCTTTGCCCCCCCGCCCCCGCCATCAGGAGGCACCTGGCAGTATCTATACGCCTGCAGACACGCTTGGTTGTCACTGCTGGTGGCCCCGGTGTGGTGGGTCGAGGCCAGGGCAGTGCCCTGCAATGCAGAGGACAGTCCCCACTGCGGGGAACCCTGCCCGGGCCGCACTCCAGTACCCCTGGGTCCGTCCACACAGGTGGGCTCCCAGCTCGGTACCGTCCCAAAGCCCTTCGGGTGGGGTGGGTGTGGCCTGGGTGACAGGATCAGACCTGGAGGGTTTGTTAAACCCTCAGCTTCTGACTTAGTGGGTCTGGGCTGGGTTTCTAACACGTTCCCAGGTAGTGCCAATGCCTCTGGGGCAGGACACCTTCTGAGAAACACAGGATGAGTTTGTCCTCCCCTGACGAACCTCGGCGGAGGTTAGAGACATAGGGTTCCCCTTCTAATGCGGGGGGTCCTCGGGAGCTGGGGGACCGTCAGAGCCTCTCACACCTGCGCTGCCCTGGTGCCCGGGAACGGGACTGGCTGATGCCACACAAGGGCACACCTGGCTCCGAGGAATGAACGGCCTGTTTGATTTGCCTCTGGTCCTTGTCAGAGCGCAGAGAGCTCAAACGTAAACCCCAAAGCAGCTCTTTCAGATAAGACGGCCTTTTCCCAACACCGCTCCCCAGCGGCGTCACGCCAGCGCCCACCAAACCTCGGTTCGCGCCAAGCACGCGGTCAGCAGACGGACCCGAAGGTGCTCTTGTGTTCCATGTGAGCCCCGTGGGAGACAGGGAGAAAGCAGGGGTTGGGGAGCAGCCATAACAGCATCGGATGTTGCTGCGACGCGTCGGACCCTGCCTGTCCTCGCGCTGCCGTGGACGGAGCGCCTCTCGGGTCAACACTGCCGTCGTCCTGATTTCCAGGACAGGGAACTGGAGGCTTTGGGGTGTGAAGCACTTTGCCCGGGGCCCTGTGGCCAGTCAGTGGCGGACCCGTAGTCACACCTGAGAGGCTCCGCCGTCCACGTGGCCCACGTCAGGCCTGCGCAGGTCACTCGTTTACCGCTCAGTCCGGGGCAGACGGAAGGAAGACCATTCCTTCCACGCCCGAAAACTGTGACTCTGATGTTCTTCTACTGGAAACCATTTCAGAAGCATCGGTTTGGGTTTTACCATTTTTCTTTTATAATGAAGATGATGGGGCTGCTCAGTAAAGGCGCCTGGCAAGTCTCTTCTTTTGAAGGATTAATATAAAACCGCTGGCCATTAAGGGTCTTGTCAGCTCGGCCCCGGGACTACGGTTTCCCAGAAGCCCCGTCTTCGTCATCCCCCAGGACCGGAAGACACTCACAGCGCCACAGACCCTAACTGCCCACACTCCCCCCCGCTGACGCCTCCCGGGGTGGCCATCATTCTCGCCAGGAACCAAGAGCCCCCCATCTGCCTTTGAACTTGGCCCGTTCTGGGGAGGGCTCTGGCTCCGACCAGGTGAGGCTGAGCCAACATTTACTCCACGTTGCTTTCCCTCGTCGGCTGCAGTTCGTTCCTCAGGAGCGTGGGCAGGGGCTCTGATCTTCCGGACGGCAGCCCTTCAGAGAGCGGAGGCGGCCGTCTTGTCTCCGAGCCCTTCGTCCTCCTGCCGAACACCCTCTGCCCCCTTCCCTCCCTCCCCCGTCTGTGGCGCTGGCCTCCAGGTCAGTCTGCTCCCCGCGGGCTGTGGTCGCGGACGTGGCCGCACGGTCCCTTCGTGTGCACACGGGCTGCGGGCACCACAGGGGAGAATCTGTTTCCGCTCCCGTGGAGCCTGAGCTGATGGCGGCCAGGCCCGCCCGTGGCCGGGCACCCCATGAAGGTGGGCAGTGTGGCTTCCTCCCCTGTGGACCCAGCAGCTGCGCCGGAAGCCTGGCGCCCCAGAACTCAGGGGCCTGTGCAGAGGCCCCCAGGGGACACAGGGAGCAGCTGGGAGGGGGTGTGGGGGGGGGTGTGCTGATGGCCCAGCCCGGAGCCCTGGGCCCTGCCGCTCTGGCCCCGCTCACATCGCTGGATCAGGAAAAAAGGCCAGTTTTCCTTTGCGCCCCCGGTTGAGGGCAGTTTCTTAGGCGGCAATTAGATAACGGGAAACGTTGGTGCGATATTTGACTCTTTTTAATGGCGACATCCAGGCCCCATACAGTCTCGTTTCACGCTTTTTAAAGTTAGGCTCGAACTTATGGGATGAGGCAGAGGGAGTTTCTGGAAAACAACCCTTGCTTCTTTTTCTATATGTATGTCTTCCTGCGTCTGGGGACGTGAACAGCCATCCGTGAGTAATACCGAGAAGTTACAATGGTTGATGCGGAAAAAATGTAACGGAGACAAGAACGGAGCTGAGGGCAGACATGGGAACGGCCCCTCCCGGTGCCCTGCGGACCCTCCTGCGGGGACCCTGACCATCTCTGACCGACCACCTCTGCCCACGCCCACTGTAGGGGATGCTCCGAATCCTGGCCAGCAGCCGCTGACCCGTACCAGACTCAGACCAAACCCAGCGGGGCAGAGACTCCCGAAGAGTCTGGGGGACCCTGGTCTCCAGGGACGGGGGACCCTCTGCTTCCCGGGAGAGCACACTCCTCACCAACAGCCTCTGCAAAGCCAGGATGACCCACCTTGTAGCCGTTCACCTCTGACTCGTTCTCCAGTGCCCGCACGTGGTCCCAGTTCAGGATGATTTTGGAGTCCGATGAGTTCCATACGACGTTTCCGGGGGGTTGACTTGGTGCTGTAAAAAATTAAGGTACACGGAGTCGCCGGTTATTACGTTTCCATGGGTTCCGAGGACCACCCCCTCCCTGGAATTGGCGAGCGGAGGCAATTTAACGGGCGGCTGCACCGATCTGCGTCTCCCAGGTCCCCGGAGGCCGAGGACATATGGCACGGCAAACTGGAAATGACTCAGTCGGTCCCCTAACATTTAGAGCAAAAGAAGTCGCCCTTCCCCGTGCGGGGAAAACATTGACCTTTCCCGCCCTCTGAGCAATGAATTGGGCATGGTATTCAGAAAGGCTGTGTCAGGTGCTAAGGCAGGTCTGAACCCACGTAAGGACACGATTAGTATGTAGATGACTATTGGGAGGAGGGGGAAGGGACGTGTGTGACGAGTCCCTAAGCTACTCCTGAGCCGGGCTGCTCTTACGAGGTTTTCGGGTTGTCACGTTGACGGTGGCACTGGAGGGGCCCGTCCCAGCTGTGTTATAGGCCTTGGCAGCTAAATGGTACAGCGCGCTGCCTTGTAAGTTGGTGATTTTTGTGGATGTCTGATTTCCGAATGTCCGTATTTTTCTAGCGTTTTCTTCCTTGTCTTCGTGTCTCCAGTATTTAACCTGAGGAGATAAAACGGAAGACCTTAGAAACCACACCCACCCGCTGGGGGTATTTCTATGGTCATCGGGGAATATTTTTTTTCATAGTTTCTTAGGACCGAGTTAGTTTTCCGGAAGGATTCACAAGCTGAGCTTTTAGAACCCAGACTGTATGCTCAGAGCCATCGGCCCCGGTAGGAAGGGCCCCCCCTTTTGCGCCCACGCCCACGCTGGCTCTTCTCCCTTTTCCTCCACCTCTGTCCTGCGCCCACGTGATCCCGGGGACATCAGTTGTCCACGCTCATCTCGCCGAGCACCTTACACGTACAAATGCTCAGACCTGCGTATATTTCAAAACGCATCTCTGAGGGCGCCCAGAAAGCGGGTCTCACAGCGGCACACTCTGCTCCCATGAGGCTCCAGCCAAAGCCAGGCCCCCAAACCAAGCGCCTCTGAACGCAAGTGTGTCCTGAGGGTCGCTGGAGGGTGGGGATCTCCCCCCAGCCAGCCCCGCCCCCCCGCTCACCTCATAGCCTTGTATCCGCCCTCTGTTCTCCGCGGGGGGCGCCCAGGACACTTCCACGTCCGTGGCAGAGAGGCTTCTGGCCGAGAGGCTGGCTGGTGCTCTGGTGGGCTCTGTGGGGCGGGGGGCAAGCGTATGGCTCTATCCGCCGCGGCAGGACAGGCGTCCGGACACAGGCGGGGAACCCCGGTTACAGAATCGCCCCGAGTGGGTGCCATCCAAACCCTGGTCTTAGGAGGTGCCGTGCCTGGCAGCCGGCAGGGTGGGGACAGTAACGACGCTTGTCCGAGCCTCTGGATGGCGCGTGTGGGGTGAGCGGGGGCCGGTCACGAGGACTTTCAGGTGAGGCACCAGTGTCCGTTTAACACGTGTCCCTCCTAATTAACGGTTGGCACCGGCGAGCGTCCTAGTCCCCAGGTCACGACCGTGTCATGGAAGGAAACGGGGCCGTCCACTGACCTCACTGAGACTCAGGGGAGCCGGGTGACAGTCCCTCACTCGTGCTGGGCCTCAGCGTCCTTGGCTGCACACAGGAGTCTGGACCAAGGCTGTTTCCCAAGTTTCAGTTGTTTTTACCAGATTTTTGCCAGAACTTTGTACCATTCTTACATGTTAACGTAGTCCGCTCAGTGGTCTTTCTTAAAGAAAAACCCAGCCACGCTGTGGGCGTTAACAGCCATGAAATCCTGGTACTGAGTTCACGGCTGGGCTTTCTCCTATTGCAACTCCAATCCATCCACGTGCAGCTGTGACGTTTTTAAAAGGTCACGTGGTGCGTGTCCCGCCCGCCTGGGGGCTCTCTCTGGGACGCCCGTCTTCCTGCGGAGGGCGCAGGGCAAGGAGACCGCTACGGCTCCGTCTCTCCGTAACAATAAACGACACCGTTACGTGCTTATGACGGGTCCGTGTGTCACGCACAGTCGGATGCGGTGGCCCTTCGGGGGAGGAGGAACGGCCGGCCCTCACGAGCCTCACCTTAGCGAGGACATGAAACTAAAGCTCAGCGTGTCACGCGCGGCCATGAGCTCTGCTGCAGAGGACGCCGGCAAGGTGACGGGCTGGGGACCGAGAGGAGGCCTTGGCCCTTCCCACTGGGACTTGGAGGACGCGTGTGAAATCCCAAGGTGGGTGACACCAGGACGCTCAGGGAAGGGGCGCACAGGCACGGCTGGGGCGTGTTTCCTTGGAAACCGCTGGAGCATGGGGGCGGGGCCGGGGGGCGGGGACCCGACCGCACCTTCACCTTCTGCAGACGGGACTCCGCAGCGGTCACGTCTCAGACGTTGTCACTGTGAACGTCCCCTTTGTGACAGGGAGGACGCACGCCCGCGGCGACGGGGGCTGTGTGAGGGGCGCTGGGCCGCCCGGGGCGGTGTGTGGGGACCCTAAACACGATGACACTGGGGACGGGAGTGGGGGCAGCCACGCTGTGTCACAATTTACCCTTAATGACACAGAACACGTGGCCCGTGCCACGTGCTCCATAAAAATACAATGGTGAGAGGCGACGCAAATGACCTTCTGATGGCCACTGAGCGTGCCGACGGAGACGAGGGCGCTTGGGAGGCCACGCTAACAGGTGAGCAGGCAGGGAGACAGTCCGTGGCCCTGCCGTTCGGTCGTCAGCAAAGGAGCGAATGACAACGGCCGTCTGTTCTTATCTGCAGGGGACCCCCCGTCCTTGCAGGAGCCGGGGGCGCCCCGCCCGTTCTCACGGGGCCCTTTCTCCCGCCCGGAGACGCCCCCGCCGAAGCACGCGCTGCCTGGCTGGCCGCCGGTCCCAAAGCCCCCAAACGCCCCTGCCGGGCCTCAGCCACGCCAGGCTGGCCCCGCCGTACCTTCCTCCGCAGAGTACACCACCGTGACGGGGCTGAAGGGGCCCTCGCCCCTGCTGTTGTAGACGCCCACGCGGACCTCGAAGGGGGAGAAGGGGCGCACGCTCTCGTTCCTGAAGACGTATCTGCAGGCCTCGGCCGAGGCCAGCACCGTCAGCATCCAGATCGGGGTGCCAGAGGGCCGGAAGGCCACCACGTAGCCGAAGCCTCGTCCGTTCTGCAGCTCCTCGGGGACCGTCTGCGGCCGGGGGAGGGAGGGAGGGGTCAGAGCGCGGTGCCCGCAGCCACGGCGGTTTGATGTCAACGCTGGGATGGGCTGTCCCCCAGCCCCATGCCGCTGTCTACACGGCGGTCCCTCTCTGTGTTGCGGTTCACTTATTGCGGCCTTGCTGTGTCGCGGGACGTTTTAAAATATTATACTTAATTATTTATCATGGCCTCACTGTACCGCGGGATTTTGCAGTACTGGATACGTATGTTGTTAAAGTTACGCAGGTTTAAGAGTGTAGAATATGTTTAAGAACAGAAGTAGTGTGTATAGGAGTGTGGGAACGGCTAATAAGTGTGTGGGGAGGGTTTGTAAAGCCTTAAAAATATATATAAATACTGAAATAGATGGAAGGCTCCTGCTTCGCAGGGGGTGGTCTGGAACGTAATCCCCGCGATGCGTGAGGGATTGCTGTGCTCTTCCCCGCCCGTCTCATCGGGGGCTTCGTGCGGAGCCTTGGCCCTGGGGGTCCTGCCTGTCTCCCTCAGACACCTGGGGGGTGAGCAGCAGGCTTAGGACCTGGCTGCAAACCCCTGCAGGGGACAGCGCGTCTGCTACTGATCTCCCTCCGGCGCCAAGCAGACCCAAGAGCTGCCGGCAGAAGCGAAGAGCACCTGGCTCAGGCCAGACCCCCCAGACCCCCAGCTGGAGGGGGGCTGGAGGCGATGGGCTCTCAGGGCTAGGGCTGGGGCTGCATGAAAGCTTTGACTCTGGGCTGTTGTCGACCCTTCACAAACACAAAGAGCCCTCTGGACCGCTCCCACCTCCTTGCGATTGTCTTAAAGCTTTAACTCAGCAGCTGCTGGGCACGCACTGAGCTGTCCTGTCGGCCGTGAGCTATGCGGGCGGAGGGTGTGCACGCAGATGGGTGTTAGGGGCCAGGACAGAGGGGCCCCGTCCCAGGCCCATTTCCACAGAGGACGAAATGCAACAGCCCCGATGAGGGCATGCTGCCTGTGTGCCACGGCTCGCTTACCTCCCACGTTATCACCAGCTCAGACCTGCTGCCTCCCCCGCCACTGACGTTAGCTGGGGTGACTTCGGGGACTGCTCGGGAGACAAGAAAGAGGTCATGTCAGGGGCAGAGGCAAATGAGGGCCAGGGAGGGGCTGGCTGAGATGACTCACTTCCAACAAGCACCCGGATGCACCCACGCCTTTGTCTTTTGAGATCAGAAACCATGTGGTCAAGAGGCCCAAAGCACCAGCTCCAGAAGTGAAATGTCCCAAGGAAGTCGCTGCTAGTTACCTGCTTCCCCTCAGCAAGGCACGGGAGCTACTGGGCCCGGCTGTCCGCGGGCTCGGCTCCGTCCCCGGAGGCCAAGGGTCAGTGGTGCAAGGAAAGGACTGGGCTCTGGGTCTAAGGCTGGGCAGGCGTTTATTAACTGTGGGGTGGTTCACACAGGGGGATGCACACCCAGAAAAGTCACAGCGCCAGGCCCGTGAGCAGCGGCCTGGCTTGGCAGGACGGCGCATGCATGGCGCCTGGAGTGGCAGGTGGCCCTGTGGCTTCTTGGAGAAAGGACACACGGGGGCTGGGAGCTGGAGGCAGTGGGGGCCCGAAGCGGGCCCCTGGCTCACTGTGCTGAACCCCTTTGACCCCCAGTTTTCTCTGCAGCAGGGGGAAGTGAGGCCGCCGCCCGCTCAGGACCGGGAGGGGGTCCGCTTCAATTGCATTTGAGGGGAGGCAGGGCATCTGCTGCGTTCTCATCCCGTTTCCGGAGCTGCAGGCAGGTGTAAGCGCGGAGCCGGCCACGCGCCCTCGGGGAAAGCCAACGGCGCACACCTGATGGGCTCTGTCCGCGGGCAGAGTCAGAGTCCCCATCTGTGCGGGGTCCCTGCTACCCCTTCAATGCACACAGGGCCTCCTTCGGCTGGGAGCCCCCAGACCCATGTCCAGGCCCCGTGCACGCGAGGGACGTTCGGGTACAAGTGGCCCCGTGCTCGCTGAAGCTGCGGACATGGGGTCCGACGGGACTGCTGACCCGGGAGGCAGCGGGACGCCCTGACCTCAGCTTCGGGGTGACTGGCCCCCTAAGCAACCTGCCTGGCCTTCTCTGAAGGGCTCCCCCTTGGCCACTGGGGGCTTGTGGGGGTTGATTCCATTTCAAATGTGGGGTGTACATTAAAAAAGTACCTCCCAGTAGGAGGACCCCGGTGACAAACGGACCAATGAAGAAAGAGCTGGCACCAGAGAGACCCACGCGCAGCCCTCTCCTCACCCATGGCCCCAGTGAAGAGGAGACCCCCACTCGGGACAGAGGTCACTGACCGCTGTGCCGGGTGGCTAGGGGCCGACTTCTGACCCTGGTGACCCCCCGGGAAGGGTGTGTGTGGGGGCTCCGAGGGCCGACCCAGGAGGGGGCCAGGGCCCCGGGGGCTGCCGCTGCCGGGGCTACTCACGGGCCTCCTCTGTCCTCCGCTTCTCGGACGGCTGGCTGGGCTCCCCGATCCCGATCGCGTTGGCGGCCACCGTGCGGAACTCATACTCGACCCACGGGTTTAAGCCCACCACGGTGGCCGTGAACGTCCTCCCGTCGATGGTTTCAGGGACTGGAAGACATCAGGAGACACCCTGTGCCGGGCGACGGGAGCCACCTGCCCTCCCGCCAGGACCTGGCCCCGGCGCTGTGGGGTGCTGGCGGCGGCCCAGGACTCAGACCCCCACAGCGGACGTCACGGAAGGCACGGTCCTCGAGGCTCGAAGCCGGTTGGTGTGACCATACTGCGAACACATGCCACGCGCCGCAGCACTGACAGTGCAGGGAAGGGCGCCGCTGTCCCCGGGAGCCGGGCAGCATGATGACGTTCATGCTTGTGGATGACGAAGGCCAGGGGACTCACCCGAGGTCACACCGGTTTGCACCTCTGCCCAGCTGTGTGGCCTGAGCCCTGCCTCCCACTGCCACGGTGGAGTCTGAGCGCCCCGCACTCCTGACCCCCCAGTGAGGGGCTGTGCTGCCTCGCCTGAGCAAGGGCTCGGGGAGCGTCACGGGACGGCCCGGGGGGAGCGCGGGAGCGGGAGGCAGGGAGGCGGGACCTGCTGGGCACCCCTGGCGAGCTTGCAGAAGGGGTCCTTCCCAAAGGACCAAAGGACGTGGCTCTGGGCTCGATGCTGCAGCCGGGCGCTCTGCGCGTCACCCCCAGGCTCACGGATCAGCTCCTTGAGTTTTAAACTGATCACCATAAAGATTCCCGCTTGGCCCAGAATGTTCGAGGGGGATGTCCTGCGATGGGACTGAGGCCACTCTACGGGCGAGCAGGCCTCGTGGCGGCCACCTCGCGGGGCCTCCTGTTCCCGGCCCTGCCCTCCAAGGGGAGGCGCGGGCTCTGGAGTCAGGCCCCCTGGGTTCCGATTCGGCACCTGCACGTGGGGCTGGAGGACCCTGGGCGAGCGGCTCTGCCTTTCTGCGCGGCGGTGTCCCCCACACAAAACAAAGCTCACAGCCACACCCGCTCCGGCCCACGGACGCGCCCCGCAGAGCTGAAGGCACATGGGAAGGAAGGGCTCAGGGAGCCCTGGTCGCCTCTCATTAAAACGACGGCCGGCATTCCCCCAACCCTCCTGCTCGTAACAGAGCTTCACACCCACGTCTGCGTGCGCGCCAACAGCACCTCAGGACGCGAAGCTGTACGGGGGTCCCCTCCTGACTTCCGGGCTAGGCCGTGGGAGCCCCGCGCGGACGGCCGGTGCGGTACCTGTGCTGACGGCTTGCCAGCCCACGGAGAACGGAGTCCTGGCCTGAACGGCGTACACGGTGATGGGGCTGTGGTTGTCGGGCCCCGGGCTCCAGGACAGCTGGGCGGTGGTGTCTGTAATTTCATCCACGGTCACAGCCTCGGGGGGGCCTGGGGGACCTGCCGGAGAGCAAGACCCTCAGGAGTGGAGCCCGGGGTTCAGGTGCCCGAGTGCGGGATCGCGTCACGGAACGGGGCCCGGCTCCTCCGGCCACTTCCTCACCGGCTCCCCACTGAAGACCTACTGGGTGTCCCGCGCTCCTCCGGCCACTTCCTCACCGGCTCCCCACTGAACACCTACTGGGTGTCCCGCGCTCCTCCGGCCACTTCCTCACCGGCTCCCCACTGAACACCTACTGGGTGCCCGGCGCTCCTCCGGCCACTTCCTCACCGGCTCCCCACTGAAGACCTACTGGGTGTCCGGCGCTCCTCCGGCCACTTCCTCACCGGCTCCCCACTGAAGACCTACTGGGTGCCCGGCGCTCCTCCGGGTCTGAGACCAGAGGCGCACGAGAGATGGCCCGTCCTCCCGGGGCTCCCGTGTAACGGGAAGCACTAGCAGGCAGACAGCAAACGGCCGTGGCAGGTCTGCTCGGAGGCTGAGACGGAACGTTGGGGTGGCACGGGGCCCCAGTTCTCTCACCCATCCCCCACCCCCCATCGCGCAGGTGCAGGGTCCTGCTGTGGGCCGGCCCTGTCACGGGGCACAGCAGTGACGCATGAAGACGAGAGTCTTCTGGAAATGCGTGTGGTCACCCTAGAGCAGAAGATGATATGGCCTCGTTCCCGTCCTTGCACCCCTCCCCTGATGGCCTTCACCCTCAGAGCCCCAGAAGCAGGCGCGCGTCCCCCCCAAACTCCTCAAGGGACAGGATTGACAGGAAGTCGTGCGCCCCCCCATGGCAGCCGCCTGGGGAGGAGAGGCAGGGAGGGGTGCAGGGGCGGCGGCTGTGGAGGGAAGAAGGGACTTTCTGGGCTCTGTGTGCTTTCTGTAAAATTCCAGCCCCACTGCAGCCCCGCCCCGCCCCCGCCACAGCACGGAGACGTGGCCTTGCGGAGCGTTCCCCGGCCTCACTCGTCTTCCAGAACGACTCGATGAGCAGGCGTGTGTCCCTGCGGCCGGGGCTCGCTGGGGTTTCCGTCCCAGGCCCCGCGGAGGGAGCGCTGGCCGCGCCAACATCTCCGCGTCCCTCTCAGGAAGGGCCCTTGCAGCTGCCCCCGGCCAGCCGGAGACTAAACCTGGCAGATACCGGAGGCGGAGGCAGGCAGGCCGTGGCCTGGCCGCACGCAACCCCCTCGCAGGCAGCGGGCCCTGCTGGAGCTGGAGTGCAGAGAGATCGCTGGCCTATGAACGGGTCAGCCTAGGTTCTACTTTGGGCTGCGTTTGTGACATCCTCCTGGTATTCCGCGTTATTTTCTGTGAAGTGAGGTATACACTCTCATTTAAGAACTTCAAGTATTACCGATTTAAATACTTATTAGTGTGACGTATTGGCGTTTAAGCTGCTGATCTGAACATTATCCTAATTAAACAGAGGACAACTTTTCAGACACCGAGTCCCTTTGTCCCCCAGGGGAGCAGGGACGGGCTTCAGTGACCTTCAAATGGAAATGAATACGTTCCCACCAGGCATTCCGTGGCAGCTGCAGGCCGGCAGCGAGGCTGTCCCCTTATCACGCCCTTATCTGTGCTATGACTGAAAGGCTTCTGTAGGCAATTTAAACGCAAACCAGAGCAGACAGGATGGAAAAGCGGTTTCTCTGGAACTTCTCCGGACGGTGCTTTCGGTCGCTGACCCCACACGTCCGTCCCCCTGGTGTGCCTGGAGGTCAGAGCATCAGTGTCTGTGGCTCCCAGGAACCCTGGTCCTCTGTGCACTGAGAGGCACCCCTGCGCTCGGTGGGCCCCTGGACTGTATCTTCTTGAAGCCAGAGTTCTGCTGGCCACGGTGCCCACACACCCGGAGCTGGGTGCAGCCGCAGGAGACGCCATCAGATGTGCGACCTTCACATTCCACGCGGCTGCCCTCTCACAGATCAGGAACCCCTGAGCTTGCTGGGGTGCGCACTGGCTCATCAAGATTTTACATTTAATTTAGGGCTATTGCTCCAAAGTGCTTCCCTGCTCCCTCCCAGATCAGTCTGTGGGGTTTGCGATGCAGCCTATCCGTGAGACCCAGGCGGGGGCTCGTGCCAGGCGGCCAAAGTCAGGCCAAGAACCGCCCCCCCCCCCCCCGTGTTGGTTTGCAGAGGAGCTGCCGCTTCACTCCATCCCAGGGAGTCGGGGGGTGTCTCTGAAACCGTGATTTAGGAACTGGACAGAATGATTAACTTTGGAGAGAAAAGGAAACCGGGGAAAACCGAGGATGATGTCACGCTGGGCGCTCCCCCAGCCCTGGCCTGAGGCACTCGCTCGCTGCTGCCCCCACAGCCACGGGCGTGGACTCGCCTTTAGCCGTCCTGGGTCACCTCTGCCCTGGCAGCTGTCTGTCCATCAGGCCACGCCGTGGGCGGGGGGGGGAGGGGTCATTGCAAAGGGACTGCCTCTGCTCTGCCTTTTCTGAAGACCTCCCATGACAAACCGAGGCACAGAAACTCCCGCAGACGGTTCACCTCTACCTACAAGGCGTGGCGTCCACCTGACCTCCCCCCGGGAGTCTAAACCACCGGGGTGTTTGGAACGCTGTGCGGGGGCGGGTATCCGGAACTGTTTTCAGGACGACACCCAAGCCCCCCTACCTCTGACAATCAGGCCGGCCTCCGCAGACAGCTGGTCCACGCTGGTCTGGACCACGCAGACGTAGTGCCCCGCGTGCTTCAGCTGGATGTTACGGATCATCAGGTCTCCCGCTGCGTCCTGCTGGGAAAGCAGTGGCCACGATTAGCTTTTAACGAGCGCTAAGGATCGTCACCGCATGAAGGGCACTGTGACCGGCGCGTTTGTTTTACGCCGGCTGATGGAAACGGAAGAGATGGAAGTCACGGCCTGTTAGAAACGGGGAGCTCCCCTGGGTGGTGAGAGCCCCTGGGACAAGGCCTCCGGGGTCTGGCTTCGCTGGCCTCATTTGCTGCCCACGCGGGAAGGACGTAACCTATGTAAGGTGGATCCTGACTTAGTCCCACGGGTTTCTTCGGACACACCCCCGGCCCATCAGCTGTGCTGGTGGGTCCCCACCCCGGGGGGCCCTGTATTCGGGGTTCTCTGCCTCTGGGAGCTGGCATCGGGATGGCTCCCCGGGCTGAAGGGCAGAACCAGCCGACCGGACCCTCCCTGGGACTCCTGCATCACTGAAGTGGACCAGAGCTAACTGGCTCTGCAAATGCCAAAGGCAAGTCTGATCGGCAGATGAAGAGGACTAGTCCCATCCCGGGACGGATGTCTCTGTGCCCTAGAAACTGTGCCTGTCACGGTGCCTCTCACACACCCGAGGACGTGCCCGCCCGGGCCGCTGGGAAGGCGGCGTCTGCTGAGGAAGGCGGCCACGCCTGTGAGCCACGGCCGGGAACCGCTGTGTGGGCAGGTGCACCCCGAGGGGGCAGACTTGGGAAGACAGGCTTCTTCCTCAACCTCCAGCAGGTTGAGGAAGGCAACTAGGTTTTCCCTCCTCCCACCAGAGAGCCTTTGGTTGCAATTCCTCCTCCGTCAGGAACCCTGGGACCGTGCCGAGTGGCACCCAACACCCGCAGGGGAGCCCGCAGCACCTCCGGGCGCTCGGCCCGTACGACCGCAGTCCGCACTCCTGCCCTGGGAGGCAGGTGCCCTGCCCGCCTGACCTGACAGGGAGAGGACCCGCGGCCGGCCGGAAGTCACCTGCCCAGTAAGCGGCAGAGCCGGGCGGGGCACCCCCGTGGACCGGTCCCTGGTCCTTCTGTCCCCAGTGGTGGTTGGTACTGAATATTATTTTGCATTGGTTTCAGGTGGACAGCATGCTGGTCAGACAGCCATATGCTTGACCAGGTGTCTCCCCCGATACTCCCAGGGCCCTCCGGCACTGCACCGACGACAGTCAGGGCAACATTATAGCCTGTGTCCCCCGGGCTGTTTCCTAACTGCCGGTCTGTCCTCCTCAACCTCCTCACCCAGCTCCCCACCGCGCCCCTCCGGCAGCCTCCGTCTGTTCTCTGGGTCTGTGAGTCTGTTTTGTTTGTTTGTTTGTTTTGTTCTTCAGATTCCACATGAGTGAAATCATAATGGTATCTGTCTTTCTCTGTCCGACTTATTCTAATTAGCATAATGCTCTCTAGGTCTATCCATGCTGTTGCAAGTGGTAAGATTGCCTCCTTTTTCAGGGCTGAGTAGTATTCCACTGTGCAAATGTCCCATTTGTTTCATCCCCTCATCTCCTGATGGGCACTTGGGCAGCTTCCATATCTTGGAGATTGTAAATAACGCTGCAGTGAACACAGGGGTCCTTATGTTCTTTAAAATTAGTGTTTCCCATCTCTTTGGATACATTCCCAGAAATAGAATTGCTGGGTCATAAAGCAGTTCCGTTTTTAATTTTTTGAGGCCCCAGCACGCTGCTTTCCACAGCGGCTGCACTAATTGCCTTCCCACCAGCAGTGCATGAGGGTCCCCTTTCTCCGCATCCTCACCAGCGCTTGTTGATTGCTGATTTATTGATGACGGCCGCTCTGACAGGTGTGAGGGACATCGCATTGTGGTTTTAATTGGCATCTCTGATGATCAGTGATGCTGAGCTCAGTCCCTGTTCTTCCCTACGAGGCCATCCTACCATCTAGAAAGACCTTCTAACGACGGTGTGCGTGGTTTTCCCCCCTTTGTTCAGGACCACCCATCACTATTGCCCCAGGACAATGGAAGACACAGGCCGGGGCTGTAAACGGGGTCAGAGGGAGGGAGGCAAACAGAGTGAAGAGAGAGCCGATGTGGGGTGGCTGTGCGGCTTCCCTGCCCGAAGTCTCTCCCTTCCTCGGGGCCTGAGACCCTTGGCCAGGAAGGAAGGACCCACCGCCTGCTGAGCGAGGCCGTCCGGGCTCAGGGGGACGTTTGCGTGTGTGTCCTGACAGCCGGGACGCACAGAGTCGGTGCATACCGGCATTCCTGGCGGCCGCGCTCAATCACGTCGCAGACGTTAACCCTAATTCAAGAAGCGCTGTGGCTTTTTTAACCTGAAAGCACTTTTACTTCCAGCACTTGGCTTCTCATCCAGAGTCTACGACTCACTGATCATGTCTTATAATTGCTCAATAAAATAGGATAATTAATCAAGAGTGTCTTGCAATAAGGTGCTGGGACAAAATGATCAGAGGCTCACTTTGCGTTTCTTTCCCACTTGGACAGGGTATCCGAGCCCTGCTGAGCGGCCCAGGGCCCCCCGCGTGCCCTGCGGACAGTCTGGGGGTGGTACTTACCCCTCCGACTCTTTCGAAGTGGTCCCCGTCTCTGTCAAAGTCGACCAGGCGTCCATTGAATAACCAGGTGAACACAATGTCCAGCGAGGGGTCGTGGGTCACCTGGCACGTGAGAACGATGCTTTCCCCGACGGTGACGTCCATGCTGGAGGGCGGCACCGTCACCCGGGTTGGATCTGCAGAGCGGGGACGAGACAAACCACAGTCTGTGGGCGCGGGAGGAGACGTGCAGAATCCAGGAGGGTGGACGCCGGAGCAGCCTCACTTTATGGTTCTCAGGCCGTGACCTGCAAACCTCAGCCGTCCGGGAAGCCCAGATTCGGGCCCGGAGGTCGCTGCTCCACGGAACGCTGAGGACACCCATTATGTGGGCAAACCTCCCAGGGCAGCAGGACGCGGCGGGCGCACGGGGGTCGGATCTCCTGAGACCTTCTGGGGGGCTGGCTCTGAACTCGCCTCGTTAGCAGGCTCCCCAGCCCCCTCTCTCAGTAGAAAGCTCAACAGCCACAGTGAACCGGACCGACAACACCCCAGCTTCCCCGCTTGGGGTTGGTTCATTCTCCAGAGAATGATAAATCTAAAGCTCTAGAAAGTTTATGCTTAAATATACATATATCGACCAAGTGCTTTAACTGTCCTGGAATAAAACATATTCTTTTATGTTCTGTAGCGTCTTCTATAACACAAAGAGGACAAAATAAAACAAGTGCTTTGAAGATCGTGACAACCGAGAGAGAGAGAGAGAGAGAGGGAGAGAGAGAGGGAGAGAGAGAGGGAGAGTTAATTATTGACCATGATGAGTGATTAGGTCAACGATTAATTAGATGCATAAAGTACAGGACTAATTATCCAAGTCCCGTTACATTCTGACTTCCCCTGTTAGTGGCAAAGCTTCCTGATTTAGGGCTTTTGTCGTCCGTAAACACAGGTGCCCGCCGAGCACGGGGTGGAAGCCCCCTCTGAGGCTGCCTGCCCTCTCCCGCTCCGGCGCGTCTGCTGCGGTTGGCCATTCCTGAGCCTGGCCCTCAGTCAGCCCAGGTTGTCTCTTGATGCCTCTCGGGAGAGTCTTCCATGAGGTTCAGTCGCCGACGTTCACGGAAGGCGGTGTTTCCTTCTGTTACGGAATTTCTGGAAGGTGGTGGTTTTGATGATAACTTTCAGCCGGGCTGTGCCTTTGTCATGTATTAATTTTTATAGAGAGACAATTTAAAAAATGGGGTCCTTCCAGAACAGGAGCGAGCGCAGAGCTGACACAAGGGGACGCGACGGAGAACTACGTGTGATCGTAGTTGAAGGCCACCGCCGAGACGCCTGACTAATGACCACAATAAACCTGGCGCAGCGTCTCTAGGGACGACTTCCAGCACTCGCGCTGGTCCTGTGTTTTCAATAAGCGTAAGCCCGGTGCTGGATGACCTGTTAATCAATTCCGTGTAGAACACGCATCTCAAAATAATACCCTAAACATCAGACGAGAATCGAAATTCACAACGATTTCAAGCTGGACATTCTTTCACTGGGGATAAAATTTAATAGGGACGAAGGCAAAAAGCCACCCTTAAATGAGATACGCAGGGGCCGGGGGTGGGGGAGGATGAACTGCCAGCTCCCGGGAAAGCTGATGCGCCTTTTCCGCCCCAAGACAGGCGAGCAGCCCGCTGCGTTTTGCGCTGACGAGAGACCGCATCTCCCTGGAAGCGTCCTCGGAGACGGGGACCGGTTCGTGGGCCCGGGATAGTGAAGGACCTCAGACACCTGCAGCAGCTAAAATAACTGAAGATACTTGGCACGAGAAAGAGAAATTAGAGGAGGCATAAGCGGCCTTCAAATACGGGAAGAGATTATAGGCAGACGATGCATCAGGTCACTCTGAGTTGTCCCAAAGCAGCAAGAGTGACGGGGACACATGAAGCCTATGCTGGCTCCGGTGAAGGGAGAACCCTCTCGTGACGGGTCTTTCCCACAGAGAGAGGGGCTGCCTCGGGGAGCATGGGACTCCATCTCTGCAGGTGGTCACGCCCTCAGAGGGGTGCATGGTTCCTCAGGGGCCAGCCAGACTGGGGGGAGCCTGGGGACACTGAAGGACATGCGCCCCCGCCCCGCCCCCGCCCGCTGCTCTCCAGAGCCGCCCACCCGGGGCCGTTTCCTGGGGTTCGGCAGCATTGAGGTCCGTTCCATTTCTCCCAGGTGGGCCTGGGTGTGGCGCTAGAATGTCACGTGCACGTACCCCGCATCTCCCCGGCATCAGGCTTCCGGGGTGGGAGCCACAGCTGATGCTTGTGAAGGCCCTGCTCTGTGCCTGCTTGCCTGAGCAGGTTACAGGTCAGCTGCTGACGGACGGCAGTGCTGGTGACCGAGGCCCTGAACGTGAAAGGCTGCGGTCAGGAAGCAGCTGCGCTATGTTCGCCGTGCGCCCTCACCCCTGGGGCCCGAGGGCAGAAAACAGCAGCCACGGACGCGGTCCCTCCCGGTGCTGACCCTGGCCCTTCCTCTGTGCTCATTACTGGCTTGGACGGTCACGCTTAGATTTCTCTCTTTCTTCCTCGTAAGAAATAATTTATTAAACACGTTATTTTGAAATAGTTCCAAACTTACAATGGCACCACAAATAAAACAAAAAAGAGGGCTAACTCTGACCCCAGAGCAGACGCCGCTGAAAAAGTCTGTCTGGTGCTCGGTCTTACAAGAAGAATGGATACAGAAAATGTATCAATAACCTTACTAAAATCGAAGCACTCTGAGTCCCTGCATTTCATTCCAGGGGAACACTGGCCCCGTACATTCATTAAATACCTATTGTCAGGAGCGAGTCATTAGTTAGGATGATATTAAGCCTTTAGAGACTAATTCATCATTGAATCGCTTAGGTCTCTAACTCTCCTTCTCGGCTGTGTCCCCAGGCCCTGAGCTTCAAAGGACAGGAACAGCTCAGTCCCCGTGGCCCTTCCCCCACCCCAGCTACTCTTCCTAAGTGAGTCCATTCAGCCGTGGAGCGGGGTGGGGACGTGGGGAGGATAGGGGTGTGGGTAGGGGTCCTTGAGCCATCTGCACCCTGGGCTGAAAGCCTTCTCCAGACTGGCCCCCAGTGCAACGTCTGGGGCGTGCCCTCTGCCCTGCTGCATCTGCCCACTGTCCCTCACGGTGGCAGACTTCCTTGCTGTCCCCGGAATTCTGGTTTTGAAGTCCATCCTATAAGGAAGCTTTCTTCCTTTCTCGTGAGCATCCTGTCCTCTGCTGGGGTCGCAAGGCCACACCCTAAATCCGGTTACACGGGGGTTTAGGGTTTCCACCAAGTAGGGCCGCAGAGCGTCCCACCCTGTGTCACACGGGCGAGGCCTTGCAGCCCACTCTGACCGCAGGAAGATCCCCTTCCAAGTTCTCACATCCGTGGAGAGACTCTCCGTTTCCCGCGGGGAGCTGAGATCCAGGCCCTGACTTGCAGCAAAGGCAGCGACACGCACCCAAATACCCGTGACACCAAGCACACCCATGCAGCCTCGTCTGGGTGACGCTGGCCCCCGTGGCGCCGGCATTTGTCTCCAAGCCTCTGTTTGGGTGATAACATCGCTGTTCTGGGATTCCTGTCGACGTCCGAGCTCCTGCAGACGTGGCCTTCTCACTGAGGTTTGGTTTCTGGGGGGCAGCTGCGTTTGCGAATGGAGAATTTAAAGAAACTTGAACCTAGGCTATTATTTTTCTGTTTATCTTACTCGTCTTTTTTTTTTTTTTTTTTTTTAACACAATTAAAATACGACTTTGTTGCATGAAGGAGAGAAGGGAACCAGTTGGGAACAGAAAACAACAACTCGCTGATTTTATCTCGGGTGGAGACCAGGAAACGGGCCCCTTCCAGGGGCAGAAAGAACAGGGCCATGCAAAGCACAGGGTGTTTCGGGAGGTGCCGCCCTGAAGCGATTCACGCCCTGGGCCCTTGGGACCGGGGGCTCTGAACTTGGCAACCTGACAAGTGACACTGGATGGAGGCACCAAGCAGGCCCCGCCGGCCTGGGGGCTTCTCTGGAGCAGTTCACAAACCGCCCCGGCCGGGCGCTCTCTGATCAGTTTTCAAGGGCACGGGAGGAAACGCAGGCGTGGCTGCCACCTCAGGGCGCTCCTGCCCGCCGTGGGGACCGGGGACGCGCAGCCCGGCGAGGCTGAAGGTGCTCGGAGCGCCTGGTCCAAGCCTGCAGCGCCGATGTCCCCAAATGCTCCAGGCGCCTCCAGGTCTCCAAGCCGGTGACCGCAATTAAGGAGGAGCTTGTTTTGTCCGGTTTTGACGTGAGATCAGCACGTTAGAGTTGGACTTAAAATCATTCCTTCTCAGCTCGTCTGCTCCCGTTCTCACCTGCCGCGGGGGAAGCCGGACTCCGGGTGGCATCCGTGCCGCACGCGTGTGCGGGGCGTCTGCCCAAACGGAAAGCGTCTCCCGCAGGGGCCTCCGCGCCCGCCACGGAAAAGAAGACCCCTCCCGCGAGGAGCAGACAGGCGACTTAAGTGAACTGTATCTGCGCGTCAAGGTGGAATGAAAACAGCTTCGCGGCATGTTTTTGGACTGTGATGAATGACAGAAACAGGAAAAACAGGACCTGCGGGTCTCCTGTGGCCACAGGGACACACGTCACGCAGTCAGAGGCCTCTCCGTGCGTGGGAGAAGGGGAGACGCCGGCCTGCGTTTTCAGCCCCCCCACGAGAGCCCCCTCCCTCGTGAGTCGGGGCTCAAGGGTCCCAAAGGAAGCCCCTCGGTTTCCGTGACACGGAGTCCCGCCACCGGCGGCGCACGCGGAGGGCCGAGGAGGAGGGCCGACGCCCCTGCGGGGGGCGGGGGAGAAACGGGCGCCCGGACGGCGACTCCCCGCCTCCCGCCGCGGGAAGGACGTGTGCGGCCAGCAGATGGTGCTGCGGCCCCGCGGGAGAACCCGCCCGGTCTGCGCTGCTCTCCGCGGCTTCCTCGTCCCCGGGCTCCAGGCCGCTGGGCGGGGAACCGGCACGGGTGCTCCTGCTCTAACGCGGAATCTTCATTTGCTTACGGACGGACGGAGGCGAGGGCACCGGGGAGCACGCGCCGCTTAGAACGGGGGCCCGCGCGCCCCCGGGGACAGTGTGGGCCACCCGTCTGCCCCTGACGCACACGGAGGCCTTGGAAAGCTCCCCGCAAACAGAATCAAGCGCCACTCCCGACCCGCTGGTGGGGGCTTGTCAGCGACTCAAGGGAGCTTTCCCCGCCCGAAACCTTCCGCGTGGACGCGGCTTAGCGGCCCTGCGCCCTGCCCTGGAGATGCCCGCTTGGGGGGGCATGAGAGGGGAGCTCAGCAGCCGGCAGAGACTTTCCTGCTGCATCCCAGGCTCAGAGCACGACCCACGGGCACCTCAACGCAAGTCTTGGGAAGGGGGTGCAGGCAGCGCAGGTCTCCGTTCAGGTTTGTCCCTGTTCTTCCTGTTGAGGAGAAAGAGGCAAACAGCAGGCAGACCCTGTGGCAGGAAACCCGCTTCCAGGGTGGGCGCGCCGGTCGCTGTGCTTCTGCTGTCCCCACCCCAGAGACGGGGAACCTGCCCTGACCCTGAGAGCCACTGGTCCACAGAGGAAGGACCATCAGGGAAGGGTCAGAGGAGACAGAAGCTTCATCTCGTTTATTTGCAGGGAGATGTGTGCAACCTTTCCTGCCTTTGACATGAGGTACAGGGGACATCAGGTCACTGCAGACCTGCATCTCCTCTGTCCAGGGGGGAGTGGAGGTGGGGGAGGCGGGGTGGTGGCGAAAACAAGATTAAAACATGGAGAAATGGAGCAAGGGAGACCGCGGCCGCCCCCCCGCTGCGCACGCCCCGGAGGTCACACGCTGCGGCTGGACCCCGCGCCGACGAGAAACACCCAAGCACATCTGGGAAGGGCAGGGCCAGTCTCCCGTGGGACAGCGCCCCATGCCGTGGTTCTCCGGACCGACCGTGAAACGGGGAGCCCCCGTCGGGGACCTACAGGGAAGCTGCGTGGCTCCTTCCACCCGCAGGCGGGACCGCGGGCAGCGTCCTGGTGCGAGGCCAAGTCCCGCAGAGTGTGCGCCCCACTGTCCTTTGCGGCGATAACTGCGTGTTCCCCGCGCTCACGGGAAGCCCTGCTGTGCTCCTCCTGCCTACACACGCCCAGGGCTGCCCGGCACTGAGAACGGGGCAGGCACTCTGGGTAGCAGTTGTTAAGGGCAACACGAGAGACTGCTTTCTGGTCAGGTTCGGGGAAGTGAAAAAAGAACGAACTCCTTTTCCTTCCAGAAGCGCGTCACTTACCTGAAGTACAACGAACGGAGCCTCCCAGGCGCGCATGCGCGGACACCTGCTGCCCAGCACCTCTTTTTAAACGCGGTGGGCACTGTCCCCCTCCCGGGGCTGCGCCCTGGAACCCAGCAGCCCCGTGCTGGCGGGGGAGACAGCGTGGCGGGGCCCTAGCCTGCTTTCTCTCCAGAACGCACCAGGTCCGTGCCAGGTCCCCTGGGTGCTGCTCTGGGCTGCGATGCAAAGGAGGGGAGTGGGCTGTGTAAATCGCCGCAGCATCGCGTGGGCCCAGACTCACCGAGACGTGGGAGAAAACTCAGCGCTAAGCAGGCGAGGTGTGCGAGGAGCACCCACAGGTGAGAAGCAGGTTCTCGCCCATCTCCCCGCCCCCGGCCCCTGTGGACAGGCCCACGGGAGTGGTTTTGCATCCAGCCGATGCTCGAACCGCCTCAGAGGGACGAGACTTGCTTCCGGCTGCTCCACCAGCACCTGCTGTCGGCTCGGGGACAGATGGCGCCATTCCCACAGTCCTCATGGCAGCAGGTCCCCGTTCGCAGACAGCTGGAGGCGGCTCCCTGACCCAGTGATTTCTGGCTCGAGTGTGGATGCTTTAGGTTCGATGGCCAGAAGCTCTGAGCTAGCAGCCAAGTCCACAGACACCGGAGATACATCCTATGCTGATCATGTCCTGGCTTCTCGAGTCAGGCGACAGGGTGTGTGTCACCCCCAAAGGAAGGGGCGTCCCTGGGAACGGCCGGGAGGAGGAGGAACTGTGGGCCTGACGAGGAAGGCGGCGGCTTCCAAAGGGATCGGAGAGCTGGTTAGGAAGGGATGCACAACAGGACGGAGGAGGAGCAGCCTCTATAGGACGGGCCATAAAACCGAGGCGCCGGATCCCTGGGGACGGGGTGGCCACGCCCCTCAGTGCTGGGGGTGATGTTCTTTTACAGGCTCAGAAACCACCCGCAGAAGAGTCAGTGTGGGGAGGTCAAAGGCACCGTGAAGACGCTGAGCTGGACGCCGCCGACCAACAGCGAAGGCCGCAGCCCGTTTACGAAGGTGGCCGGGCCACGAGCTCGCGGATGTCCCCTTTGTCCTGTGGTGGCCTGGCAGGTCACTGACGGGGAGTGAGAGGGAGGAGAGAACGAGGCGGCTCTCTGGGGACACCTCCTCCCTGCAGGCTGGGATTTTCATTTCAGGGTCTCGGGAACATGGTGGCGATGCCCCGGCGGCTGCCATCACCGTCACCGAACGCTGTCATTGTCACCGCCACCCCCAGCAACCCCCGTGGGCTGAATGAGTGGCCAGCAGTTCCCCTTCACACGCTGTGACACAGGGTTAGCGTCGCCTTTCAGCTGACAGTCACCCTGAGGCTCCCTGCCGGAGGCCAGCCATGCTCCCCACGGCTCAGAACTCAGGACAGGGGAGAAATGGGCACCGCCCCCCGCGCCCGCCCCGCCAGGCTGATCGGAAAGCCCCGTGCGGTACTGGTGTCCTCTGAGTCTGCCTGCGGCTCACTGCTCACTTCCACTCACCGTGAAAGGGGCGTCGGGGAGGCTGCCGGGGTCGAGGTATAAACAAGCTTTGCTTAATTTTCTTTTTATTCGGACGGAATTGTGACAGGGTGCGTGGGAGCTGGAGGACCTCACAGGAGCTGGGGCACAGGAAGTAGGGAGACACCAGGGCCCCCGCACGAGGCGGGGGAGTGGGAGTCAGAGAAGAGCCCACAGGGGTCACGCGGCGCCACTGCCAGAAGCCTGCAAGGCACACGTGTCCTGGTGACACAGATCCCGTTCCGTGATGGAAGGCTCACCTCACGAGGGGGCATGATGCACGACTTGAAGCTCTTCCCAGCTCTGAAAAGACTCATTTCACGGCATTTTATGTTGGAAGATTGGACCCTCTGAACGACAGGCAGTTCTGTTTAGCGCCTGACGCCGTGGCGCGCGGAGCCAGGCTCCCTGCAATTTGATGCCAATTCTCCCACGTACGGACGCGCAGCTGCCGGGGCGGCCGCTCTATTCCCCAGGGCCTCAGTTCCCCCAGACTCCCCGGGACAGCATGCACCTGCTCCGCTGAGGAGTAAAGGCCTGGGTTTACTCAGACATGTGAGGCTAGATCTTGCCACACAATGTGCTCGGTAACTATGAGCCATTCCTAAGGGTCCAGCAGACGCAGAGATGCCTCCACTTTCCTTCCAGAGAAAAGGCCCAGATCCTCACGGTGAACAACAGCGCCCTGCCTGGTGGGTCTCAGTGGACCCTTCGTGAGAGGAACGCTACGCAGAAAAGGACCCCGTTCGGGTGTGAGGACAGATCTGGCCTGAAACTGCTGTGCAGAGTCTGGCAGCGAGAGGGGGCCCCTCCGGGCAGAAGGCCGCTTTCGAGACAGAAGGGGAGAAGGACCCTGGTGGGTGATCCGGGAGCCCCGCACGCAGACTGCAGCTCTGGGCCACTGGGCGCGCCAGGCAGATCATTTGCTTCTGAACTTGTCATAGTCCACTGGCTGCGTGTAGCTTGACTAGGACACGGTCGGCGTTGGATACAAATTAGCCATCATCACCGTCGTCATCATCCTGGCCACGGTCGTCACTGTCACCACAGCCGTCCTCGAGCTCATTTGCGCCGGGTCCCTGCGCTGTAACTGCAGGACTTGCAAGGAAAAGCAGCTTCCCCAGACATGCTGAGACGGGGGAGGGAGGGAGCACCGTTCAGCGGGAGAACGATGTGCACACAAGGCTCCGCAGAGATATTGTGGGTCTCTAAGTAACGACAAAACCGGCCTCGCAGTGACGTGGAAGCCAGGGAGGAGACAGCGCAAAGGGTTGCAGAGAAATCAGCGCTGGGCACAGACTTCTCTTGGCCAGAACAGCCGCCTCGCCTGGGAGCCAGGGCGCGCACCGGGTGTGAAGGGGACCCCCAGGGTGACAGCGAGTTGAGAGAGGACATGCTTGCTGGGGCCACGTGCAGGCCCTCTATTAGCTGTGTGGACGTCATCAGGCACCGTGGAAAACACTGAGGATGGACGATGTGACCCTGAGCCGCGGGGATTAATAACCGGGGACTCACTGAACTAGCGCGCTGATAGTCTGTGATGCTGAGGTCTCCGGCTACCTTAATGGATTATCTCCGCAGTTTATGAGGCGTGGCCGAAAATACACTTTATGGGGGGACATGACAGAGTGATCCAAGCTTAGCTGAGTGATGTCTTTGACTTTAAAATACAAAATATTTTTAAAACCTTTGTTTTCCCCTCTTGCCTTCCATTGTAGAATTCTCTGGAGGCCGGAAATCACCCGAGGACTAAGCAACTTTGGGGGACTTCAGCCCAAGTCCCCGCAGTGCTGAGAGGCTGCTGGCCGCCCCGCGTGTTGCCGAGGCCCAGGTGGGGAGGGGGCACCAGCCGGCGGGGTGCGGGGAGGGCAGTCCGTCCTGCGGTCAGAGCCAGCAGCTGCCAGTGATGAACATGTCTGGACCCCAGCACCGGGGTGGGGTCCCCTGGCGCTCGGCACGGACGGAGACGCCATGCTGTGCTGGTGGCTGGGTGTCTCTGCTTCTTCCACCAGCTCGGTCGGAACGACCATGGCTGCAGAGAGAACCCGAGCACAGTGGCAGGTGGGGACGGAGCAAATCAGAAAGGTCACGCAGGACCTGACGTCCCAGGGCCTTCTCTTCCTGTGCTACTTGGCTGTCTGGGTGGCCAGACGGAATTTGCATACTGGGATGATTTCACAGGAACAGAATAATAAAAAAGCCACAGAAATCATCCCGATGATGACGTATGAGACGCTGTGCTAGCTCCCGTCCACAAAGCATCTCCCTCATAACCACCCGACGAGGACTCTGGAGACTCTCTGAACCTCTTTAAACAGCAACACGAGGATGTTTTTAAAGGTGGGAGCCTATAAGGATGGGGAGGATGGCACAGCCACTGGGACGGGGGATGTTGGGGGCAACGGATGCTTTGCAGCCCAGAAGCCCCGAGTCCTAAGCTAGCAACGGGGAAATGCCTGCAGCACTGACTTCGTGTTCACAATGTCCCTGGAGAGGCTGGAAGTGGCACCACTGACGGCCCGTTTACTAGGTCTGGGCGGGTCACTCTAGAATGCCGGGGACAGCGGGGGACTCGCATCCCTGCTCCTGCTCTCGCCTCCATGGTTTGCCCCTGGGGAGCTGCTTCAGCCGGCAGGTGGGCGGCCAGGCGGGCGGGCAGGCGGGCCACTTGCCCGTGTGCGCCTGCAGACGGCGGAGAGAGAGGGGACAGAGATCTGAGAACATGCCGGAGGTCGGAGCGAAAACACAAAGACAGGAAACAGGAGGGACGAAAGAGGAAGTCACAGGACCACTCTAGAAAAAGAGAACAGGTCAGAGACAGGACAGAAATGAACTGTCAACAGAAGGACAAACGCTTCCAAGTCAACTACGCCCCCCGAGTACCGATCAGAGAGAGAAAATGAGGCTCCACAGCAGATCACAACAATGGGACATTTCTGAGCAATGGAGATGGAAGGGCCAGCCTAGAAGTGTCTAGAAGGGGACAGAAACAAAACCAAAACCAGGTCACAGGCAAAGGAACAGAAATTAGAATTCTTTCCGGCTTCTTATCATCCGTGTTGGAATTTGGGACACAACGGGTCAAACCCTCCAAATTCGGAAGGAAAAGTATTTCTAGCCTAGAATTTTATTCCCAAACTATCATCGTGTGTGAGAGTAAAATAAATAAACTTGGAGCGAAGCAAGGTGATTCCAGGAAAATACAAAATCCAGGAAATAGGGACCCAAGAGAGGAAAGAGCGTGGGAACCCCCAGGGTGGGAAGGGAAGCCCTAATGGGGTGTTCCATAGTATGTCTCTAATCCTGTTTAAAGTTCTGTTCAGCGGCCAGCAGTTTGGGGTCTGAAGGACATGCATGTAGAAACCAAACAGACAGAAAGCTACAGGAAGGTTACAACTGCGGGCGGGAAGGGAAAGGAGAGCCCCCACGACGGGAGCCGAGCCCACCCCAGAGCGGCGCCGCGGAGTCCTGACTCGACGGCGGTTACCAGTGCAGCCAGAAGCGGGGTTTACCTACGTGAGGGGGCGCAGCAGAGGGCACTGTGCGCACAGGGGCGTGACGAAGACAGTGGGGACTTCACTTCCTGTAACAGGAAGCCAAGAGTGACTCCCCCGAGGGAAGGGACAGGAACGCCAGCCTGTGATCGGGGGGCGCGAGAGGCAATAGGACCCGGCACGGACACCCACGAGCCCGGGTGGGTGGAAGCAGGGTCCCTCGGGAGGGGCCGCGGGGCAGGGACAGCCGTGCCTGTCCTCAGTGGCTGGGACGCTCTCGCTCTGCGTCCTCATCCCTCTGTCACTGGGGGCAGTCACACCGAGGAAACAGAGCGCTGTGGGCCGGACGCTGCTGTCCCTCGCTGGGAGGCCAGGGCGCTGAGGCGCAGGCAGGCCCGCCCCACGGCTGCGGGTGACAGAGGGGTGTGGGCCCGGACAGCGCGCTCTGCTTCATGGCCGCGCGATGAGCTGCCCCTGCGCGGAACAGAGCTGATGACGCAGGGGCCTGAGCGCCGACCGAGGTGGTCCGAGCCGGGCGGACGTGACCTTCCCCAGGAATGAACAGCTTCCGTGTCCGAGGAGAAGCCATGGTGTCGACTATGGAAACACGCCTGTTCTCCACGGCTGAGCGAGGGGCGGCGGTTAATTTACATCCCGTTTCATTTTATTTCCGCAGAGAATCCAGAGGAGGGGACGCGGCGGGCCCGTCAGCGTCCCGATGGTATGATGACGAGGAGCCCGTGCGTCCTCGCTGCCGGGACCGTCCTGCTTCACCCTGCTGCCCCGTCTGTCCATCTGTCCACGGCGCCCCATCCATTCCGGTTGGGACGAGAGACCCCATGGCGGCCTCGTGACTCATCATCACGGCTCTGCTTCGGGGGACGGGCACAAACCTAGCCCGTCGCTCTGCTCTGTCCCACGCCAACATCCGCATTACCCGGCTGGTCCTGCGGAGCGGAGAGCACCGGGCGGTCCCTCACCCCCGGGCAGCCTCTCTCCCTAACCGAGAACGGGCGTCCATCCGGCCAACCGAACCCACTGTTCTGCATACTGTTTTTTCAATAGAGGCACCTCCCTCCCCCCGAGGCTTTAAGTTAAACCAGGTTATGTGACAAACGACAGCATCCTTTCGGTCAGACGTGAAGTGACGGACAACCATGGGCAGAGCCGGGGGCCACCTTCTGTAGGCTGCTTACTAAGGAGGGCTGACACCCATCTTTCTAGGCAGGGAGTCATCGCCAGCATTCCGTAAGTGATGGCGCTCTCAGAGGTGGGGCTCATGGGGGAGCACCAGGAACTCAGACCTGCGCCCTCCTCAAGTACATGTGACTCAGAGGGCCGTCACAGACCCAGCTGCCCATGCCACTGACCCTCAGAGCGCAGGGCAGGGGCGGGCGCTGATGGCTTGTCCAAGACCTGGCACAAAACAAGACGCTGCGCAGGGGTGAGCAGCTTTGCCTGCAGAGAGCACTGATCTGCGGGTGATATAACCGTGCGCAAGGCTGCACCGCAAACACAGGACGCAGACAGGGAGCAATGATTCACTCTTCCTGAGAAGAGAGTCCCTAACCTCTCAGGCCTCAGAGCCGCCACCAAGCACAGCCGAGTGGCTGGTGCATTTTAGTGGCCAATGACACAGAAAACTCCCCAGGCCACAGAGTTTGGGCGGCGGGTCAGTGGAAACTCACGGGGACGGAGCTGGGACCTGGACTGGCCAGGCAGGACCGCGGAGCTGCTTCCTTCCCTCCCTCACCCCGGGGAGGAAGAGGAGGTCATGGCAGCTCCGTTTGTCCTGTTCACAACCTTTAGAACGGCACGTGGTCTGCTGTCTCGTTGTTTCCTTGCTCCCGCTGTCCTTCTGTGCAGAAGCGGAACTATAATCCCGCCCAGCCTGGCAGGATCGGACCGACGTCCGCCAGGGAAGAGCTGTCCCTGCGACGGATGGCTCGTCCTTCGCACGCAGGACTGTCCCAGTCTGGCGCGCTGACGGTTCCGGCTGGAGGACGGCGCCCTGCTCTCTGGAGCCGGACCTTAGCACGCGTCCTGTCGTTCAAACACGTGAGCCAGCTCCACTGGAAATAGTCGTCAAAACGAGGAAATCAGTCTGGGCAGTTCTGTGACTGCTGCCCGGGCGCCGTGAATCCACATGCTCCCCGCTTCTCGGGCAGCTGGCAGGGCCCCCCAGGTAGCGGCGGAAGAAGGCAGAGTCTTATTAAAGACGGGACTAATTTGTTCTGGGGAGGTGACGACCTGCCTCAGTTGGGTTCAGATTTTTCAGAGATAACAGCGTGCATTTCCTTGTCCCAATTAACTGCTGGCGGCTCCCGAGGCGACCGGTGTCCGCTCTGATAACTGAGTTTCTCTTCCCATTGACGGCGCGGGTGTGGCAGTGAAGGGCCCTTTTGGGGGGGTCATGCGCAGAGTTACAAACAGAGGCAACAGAAAGCCCCTTCTCGGTCCCCGTATCCCCGCAGTCAGCTCCCGTCCAGTTCATACTTCAGTCATTGGCAGTAACCAGAAGGCCGGCCACTTCCACGGCGGTGGGACCTGCGGATCACGCTGTGTCACGTGCTTACAGAGGGTGCGGCGGGGTCAGGCCTGTGGGACTCAGAGACAGAGGCAGTGGGGGCAGTGAGGCCCGGGGACACCGGCAGAGCACACGCCCCTGTCCCAGAGCGGTCCCGTTCAGAAGGGCTGCCCACGCTCACAGCCAAGCAGACAGGTCTGTGGTTCTAGGCCAGTTTGCTACCGGAGTCCCAGCTTGTAAGCCCTGGTCTACATCGGACATGAAAACATGCCTGGGCTTTTGACCCTCCTCTTCCCTGTTGTCCCCTCAGTCACTGGCCCCTAACCAGCGAGTCCGGGAGGAAACAGCGTGGCCTCTGGCTCCGGGCTGTTCCTTCTCCGGGGCTGGGGAAGGAGGCACGCACCTCGGCCTCATTCCACACGTCCGCAGTGAGGCCTGGGGCAAGCCCACCTGCTGTGGCGGCCAGCGGCAGGGGCCCCCTCCTGCTACATGCCTACCCGTGGCCTCTGCCACCAGCTCTGTCCGTGACAAAGCTGACACTGGGCGGCTGCCTGCCAGTGCCCTTGACTGCCTGGCAAGGGCGCAAAGTCAGGCAATGAAGAACAGTATCGTTTACCCGACTTCCTCACGTTCCAACATGGTATTAAATGGAGAAGAAATTCTTTTATCGGACTCTATTTTAAGGCTATATTATTCATAATTAGCAGAATAACCTTTTCAACCCACACTGCGCTGCTGATTATGGAAAAATTCACGCTGGGGGAAAGAACCAGAAAGATTGAAATGAGAAAATAAAGTCAACATGACAGACTTCCACCAGGGACTTGCTTTTGCTCCGGGGTCGAGAGGATGTTCTCAGAACCACAGACGCCCGGGAGAACGTTTCAGGCTTTGTTGGGGTCGATGTGTCCCGCGTCCCCGGGCCAGGCCCTGAGAACGGGGAAGGGACCCAGAATGTCCCGCCGGTCACTCAGACCCCGGCTCCCGTCGGGTGCACCCTGCGGAGGCCCCCAGAGCGCCTCGCAAAGGCCGCAGAGGTGTGGGGGTTCTGCTGACGGGTCCCCTCCCCAGCCGGGCACCTCCTTGGGCTCCCGGAGCGGCTGCGTGAGAGAGACAGCCGCGCTCGCCTTTCAGAAGCGGATCTACTAGGGTTGATCGGAGAGAGACGAGGGAAAGGTAATGGACTCGCTTCATCCCCGTCAGAGGCGGGGTCTCACCTAGACACCCACAGTCTCCTGGACAGTTTGCTCAGATCTGATCCCCGGTGACAGCCGGAGAAATTCAATCAGGGCTGGGGTGGGGGGTGGGGGGCTGCCCTGGGGGAGCTGCACCTCCTGCCTCCGGATGCACGCGCGGGAGGAAGGCGAGTCCCTCAGACTCGACCTCAGGCCTCTTCTCTGGTCCAGCGTTTGGAGGAGACCCGACTATGCTTTGCAGGGCTGGGGCCACGTGGGGGCTTCCGCACGCGACCACCTTGAAAACACAGAAAGACGGATAGATTTGCACACACAGACACACACCCCCTCTGCTACCGTGAGGGTGTGTCACGTAAAACCCATCTGCACAGCAGGCAGCGTCCGTCTCAAACCACAGCCGGTTCCAGGGTTTAGGAGCGGGAGGAGGGGGTGCTTCACGCCACTTCCCTTTTTATTTATTCCACAATCAGCCATTTAATGCCCATCTCAGCTTCAGAACTGACGGGAAAAGACAGCACACCCCAGCGGAACACCAACCATGCTGATCTCCAAAAGTCTGAAGGATTGAGAAGCTCAACGTGACCCACCGCTGCCCCTCAGCGGCAGGCGGCTCGGAGGCGGGATGGAGGGTGACAGCTGACCCCCAAAAAGCCGCATGAGAAAGCAGCGGGCTTTTCTCTGTGTGTTTGAGAAACGCGCACCTCTAACAGTGCCAGCGGTGAGTTCAGAATGGGGAGCAGAGGCGGGCCAGAGATCTATGCTCTTTAATACCAGCCCCTGCTAGGACGGGCTGCGAGGCACCGGGCGCCCGCTAAATCATCCTGACTGCGCAACGGCCGAGAGGGGCCGCTGGCTCCGCCTGCACCCGCCGCGACGGAGGCAGCACGCACGGATTTGGGCGCCGGCAGATGGATGGCTTCAATATCGTTCCTGTTATCTGCTTGTGGCGCTAAGTCCAATTAAACGGAATCAGGGCGATGCACGTCCCCTCGAATTGCCAGGAAAGAAAGCAATGACGCGCCTCCGCTTTAATGAAGCCTGTTTTGTTCGCTTGTTTTGTTTATGTTGAGTGATAAGTACTCAGCAGGCGACAAAGCATGGGTTTCATCCTACAGGGGAGCATTTTCCTCAGAAGACAGGGTTCGGGTTAGTGAGTGAGGTACCCCCGGAGGTCAGGTGGGCCCACCCGACCGCATCCGGGAGGGAAGCGGCCACGCCCACGCACTGTCCATCCGTGGGACCCTGCCCGTCACACACGACCCCCGGGAAGAGGTCTTACCTGAGGCCTCCTTTTAATCAAAGAGAGAGTACGTGTAAAGCTTCACGTGTCTGGTTTACTAGTATCTACGTTCCCACTTCTACAATTAATGGTCTTGAGCATTTTTCATAGACCCCCAACCTCCCCCGCTCTCGACACACATTAAAAATTCACCCCAATAAAATATCACCTGCACAGCTAACGGACCTCCCTCTTGAGCATCCCTCCCGAAAGCCGCCGTGCGTTGGGGCTGCGGCTGGGCACACGCACCTGTGTCTCTACGTCACGCGGGCTCCCTTTCTGTTCCTCATTCCACGCTCAGGCACCTCCCGTGCGTCCGCAAGACAGCGCCGCGGGTGCTGGGCTTGAGTCAGCTGTTGCCTCTCTGGTCATTACAAACGATGACGTGCGAAGGCGTTCCCAAGTTCGCCCCGGAACGGGGCTGGTCTCCTCCGGAGGGAGCACCCGGACACGAGCTGCTGGGCCCCAAGCGCGCCATGTCTTCCCGTTAACTCGCCCTCCGCCGCTTCCCTTACTTTCTCCCCAGGACTAAGCTTGGTTCGATGCAGATCTTTTGCCAATCTTATATGTAAATAATACCAATAAAAAAGCCAGCCGCAGCGGCGCTTCCAAGTGCGCTTATGGGGCTGATGGTTCTGCAAAGGCTTTTGCTCGCCTACTGTGCGCTTTCAATACCAAAGCGAGAAGGTGGAGCTGCCCCCAGCGAGGCGCCCTCCTGCGAAGGGGCCGGGCGGGGGTCGAGACGGGTGGCAGGTGAGGGGTGGCATCTTCCTTCCGACCGAGGACGGGGAAGCGGTGGGTGGGCAGGCGGGCGTCCAGGCAGGCAGCACGCGACACGGCCATCGTGAGCCGAAAGCCTGGCCTTAGGAGAGGCGCGCGGCTCTTTCACAGAGAGAACCGGACTCCGGGGGGTCGTTCTATCCGTGACTGGGACTGCTCAGGGCGCACCATTGGCTCAGGCTCCGTGGCCCTTGTAGGGCTCACGTGACCGTCAGGGGAAGTCATTATGCGCCGTTTGATCATGATCTTGGCTTCACGTGTCGGTAGAAAGTGAGTCCGGGTTATATCATGCTCCACGAGCCCAGGAAGGACAAGGACAGTCATGTCCCTGCTTCAGGACGCCGCCATCTCAGTCAGCGGCCGCCGCCTCCGCTGCGGCGGGTCTCAGCTCCTGTGCCACGGTCCCCGTGCCGGGTGACGCAGCATAATGAGCAGTTAGCCCTGCTAACAACAAACTTTCCCTTCCGGCTCGAGATGCCTGGGGTCAGAATCTGTAGTTAACTTATTAGCGAGGCCCTTAATTACCACCTAGAAATAATTGGTTCCAGTGGAAGGCCGCTAATGAGGCTGAAATATATTCTGATGTGCGGGGGATGTGGGAAGCAGCCCTTGTTCTGGGTCAGCAGCCAAACGCCACTGCTGGGCACCGAGGTCTGATGGAGCCGCGAATACGGGTCCTCTTACCCAGCGACGGGGGCTGCTTCAGAGGCGCATTCTAACATGTCTCCCGTGGACAGGCTCCGTGTCACTGTGGTGGGCATGCTATGCGTGGGAAGGTGGGTCCCTGTCCAAGTCAGACTCCACGTGCGGGTAGTCATGCTGCAGACACACTCCGCGTCGGTAAGAGAACTTCCTTCCCGTCTCCTATGCGTGTATGTGGTGGCATCTTTTCTCCCAAACATAAATCCTCACTGGGAGGGAAGGGCGAGGGGACGGACCCCGGCAGTGAAGAAATAAACCCTGGAGCCATTCCAGGGGCCGCGGGCGCCTCGCCCCTCGGTCGTGCGAGCAAGGAGAGGACAAGGTCATTCCAGGTCAGGTGCGCCCGCGGCTGCAGTCATATCCACCGAGGACCTTTTATCATTCTTCAAAGAGAGTGGAAGTGCTGTTTCTCCTTATTATAAAAGCAATTCTGTACACCAAATAAAAAATTAAACAAAGGGAATAATAAAAAAAAAATCATGTTCTATCTAGATGAAATAGGGGTCAAGTTTGTATGCAGGCCAACTTCAAGAGAAAAACGTGTGAGTTGCAGAACAATCCCTTGCCCCAGCGGCGTGGGAGCTGAGTGGGGAAGGTCAGCTGGTGTAGGCTGGTGGCCACGGGAAGACGGAGGTGACGAGCGTCCGGGGGATGTGTTCTGTGCTCCAAGACTCTCCCTGGCCCTGCCATCTGGTCCCCGTGGCGTGAGACTCCTCAGATCCCGGAGAATCACACTGAACCCCTGCTTCCACCGTCTGCCACGCTGTTTGCTCCCCTCCGTCGCTCAGCGACCTGATTCCCTCTGCTCTAAACTTTCCTCTTAGAGCCGCGGGCTGAGGTCCGCCCTTTGGATGCCGGGGTGAGGCTGAGCCCCGGGCCAGAGACCTCCCTCCTGACCCCAGCGCGCGCTCAGACTCCACACGAGGAGGGGCTCGGCCTGAGCGCGATGGGCTGTGCGTGACCCAGCCGGGCTACGCCGCGGGCCGCGCTCTGAGGGTCTCTGGGAAGGGAACCGTGTACGACGGCAAGGCATCAGCTAATTCCCTTTCCCGTAAAGGGCTGAAGAGTGAGCACTTCAGGCCTCGCTGGCCACGAGGCAGAACTTCGGACGCTGTGCAGGGACCTGTTCGTTGTCAGCCTCGGCCCTGCCGGCTCCGCCCCCGCTGGGGAGCCAATCAAGAGGCCACAGCAAGCGAAAGGCGGGTCTGCGTCCCACCAAAACGGGCACCGGGGGGAGAATTCATAAAACGCTCATGTCTGAAAAGATCCTACTTAAAAATTTTTATTTCGACCCCTCTTCGTTCCTGGGCTACACAAAGCCAGGCAGTTACCTGAAAACAGACTATTTCCGAAATCTGCAGGGCATGAGGGCCAGCGAGGGTGTTTAGTAAACATGCGTGCTTTTCATCTCTCCCTGTTCAGGTGACAGATTAGGATGGGGAGGAGACCCAGGGAGCTTGCGTTTCCATGAAGCACCCTATCGAACCCGAATTTGCTTGGTGCAGAGCTCTGCGGTAGGACAGGGTTTCTCACTGTAGAGTCTGGTATCCCCAGCTACAGTTAGTCAAGGTCATTTGGACGGAGTGCAGCAAGGTAACCATGGTAACGACAGCCTAGCTTGATCAATAGGAGGAAGGTCCCTCTTCCCATGGTTACCTGGCTGAACCACACCCAAGACCAGTGCTCCCAGTTCCCCTTCTCCAGGACGGCGACTCAAAAACACCCCCGTCCTGGGAAGGCTGTACAGCGAACGCCCCCTGCAGTGCAGAGCGCCCGCCTTGCCGGGACGCAGAGACCACGGGCAGGAACGGGCCCAGCGCTGCGTGCAAGGGGCTCGCCCCCCATGCGGTTCCCCGGGGGCCCACAGCCACCAACGCTCACTTTTGTTCAAAGGCCAGACGTTAGGCTCTGCGTTGGGACTGGGGCTTAGACAACCTGAGGACTGGTTTTGCCTCAACTAAAAACGGCAAACCCAAACCTCAAATAAACTATAACTAGCTTGAGAGACGAAATCAGTAAAAGGCAGGAAGTCTGATGATGGTAACTAAGCAGGAGCCCCGGACGTCCCTCTGAGGTCTGGGGTTGGATTGGGGGCCGGCTCGCTCAGGCTGAGCCTCAGGGGTTCCCCATCTCCTGCCAGGAGCGGACTGTAAACCTGCACCCGGGGTGGGGGACCCGTCCCCTCCTGCTCTGCTCACCTCCCCGGCCCTCTGAGGGCGACACTGTCTTAAGCCTCTGTCCCAACCATGGAGGTGGGGGGGGGGCAGGGTGAGAACTGGATCTTTAAAAGCCTCCGAGTCAGGCATTCCAGCGGCTGACCTTCCCCGTGTGTCCACGGCTCACAGAGCAGGAGAGCAACGCCTTTTCTGACCCACGCATCCCTGTGCAGGTTTCCACACTGAGTCGGAACGCAGCGCGGGGTCCCCTGGGCCAGCTGCCTGGGAGTTGGGGCTGGAGCCCTGGGAGCGGGAGGCAGCCCTGGGCGCGGTTTGCGTAGGGTCCGAAGGGGACTCTGAGCCCCTCGGCTTTAAGGGGCAGGTTTCTCAGTCCATGTCCACGTCCCCCTCGGGGACCCACAGACCGCCCCTGCGCACACACACACTTCCCCGTAATGCTGGCGGGAGTCAGGACCCAGCGCCCGAGGAGATGCGTGTCCTCTCGAGGCCCCTGACCTCGCCCACAGCGCGGCAGGCTGACCACACGCAGCTCCTAGTGCTCTCTGTCCCTGCTTCACCCGCAAGAGCAAGGGAAGAATCAGCAGGCCTCTGTGAAGGAGCCGGCAGGCAGGCCGAGCGCCACTGGCGACAGTGTCCCACGTCCTGCTGGTCGCTGCGCACCTCTGCCACCTCCAGCCCAGCCAGCGGGCCCTTCCTGACCAGCCCCTTTCTCTTCCACCTTTTGGGGGGTTCCCTTTCAGAGCTGTCCATGTGCCTATGCCAAACGTGCACCCAGCACGGGTGGGGTGTGCGGGCCGGTCACGCGTCCCTCTGCGTCCTCTCTGAAGGCCACCAGAATGCTCCCGAAAGGCAGTTAAGTCCCATTTCCCAGCCTTCCCACACCATCGTCATGACTTTGCGTTCCCCCTTGTGACAACGCATGCTTAGCAGTTTCCTTTCTGCCGACTCACTTCCTTACTGAAATATATTTTTAAAGGAGATCTTTAAAAATCCTTGCCATAGACGAGAATCCAGTGTTTCCCTAATACACACTGAAAGAGGCAAATAATTACCAAAATTCGTAAGAAATCGGTTTACCTATGAATTGCCTAAAATGACCTCTGATACCATTGCCAGGGCATCGCTGTTTACATTTTACAAGAAGGTAAGAAGTAAAGTGTTACGTTTCTTAAAATAGGTACCAGTTACTATCTGTCACTTTTCCTCCCACCCAAAGCACGAGATGACTCTGGCCTATTTTGTTACTGCGCGCCGGAACCTCCGCACCACGGCTCCGCACAAGCCCCCGCGGGGCTGCGCGGCCGGCGGCGTCTACGCGGCCAGGAGTGTCTGCGCGGCCAGGAGTGTCTACGCGGCCAGGAGTGTCTACGCGGCCGGGAGTGGCTACGCGGCCAGGAGTGTCTACGCGGCCGGGAGTGTCTACGCGGCCGGCAGTGTCTACGCGGCCGGGAGTGTCTACGCGGCCGGCAGTGTCTACGCGGCCGGGAGTGTCTACGCGGCCGGCAGTGTCTACGCGGCCAGGAGTGTCTACGCGGCCTGCAGTGTCTACGTGGCCAGGAGTGTCTACGCAGCCGGCAGTGTCTACGCGGCCGGGAGTGTCTACGCGGCCGGCAGTGTCTACGCGGCCAGGAGTGTCTACGCGGCCGGCAGTCGCTGCGTGGGGCCGCAGGGAGTGCCGGGATACGAACTCTGCCAGAAGTGGGACTCCCTCTCTGCCAACTGCCTTGAGAGCTGAGGCGGTCAGGCTGATGAGATGGTCATTAAGTGCCGGCCATGACCTGCTCCTCCATGGGAAAGGCCCCTGAGTGGCTTCTCTGCTCAGCGGCTGCTGGCCTTTCTCAGGCTCCGTTGCTTCTTTCGGTGGCCTCACTGCTCTCTGTGAGTCTAACGTGTTGGGGAGGGCATTCCATGAGCGTTCATTTCGGTATGATTTAGGATGAAGGCGCTGCCATTTCATTAAAACAAAGCAACAGGCGCTCCTGCTTCCCAGGGCCAGGCACCACACAGCACGTAACAGCGGTCATCTCACGTGGGCACGAAGACCCCACGGAGTCAGCAGCGCTGCTGCTCCACGAGGGCCGATCACCTGTCCTGCGTCACAGAGCCAGGAACACGGGAGAAGGCGCTCCCGAGCCAGGTCCCTGCAGCCCGAAGCCCTGCCCCTCAATGGCCCCTGAAGATCACCGGCCAGTCCTTGCTTCCGTCTCCGTAACTAACAAGTCCTCAGTAACGGGGCACGAGCTCTGAAACCCGGGAGCCTCTGGTCCCGGCGGGCCACTGGCCCTCCCTGGGTGGCGCTGGTGGCCTACGTGACCCAAGACCTCCTGCTGGATGACCTTACCTCCGTCTCCTCTGCCCTGTGAACCAGAGTGCACATGCCTGGCTAGTGCCTCAGTGAACCACCCATCGGCTGCAATGGCTGGAGTCATTCTAAACACAGGTTTATCTCTGACCCTGGGCTTCTGACCTTCACCTGCATAGACATCCAGGTTCATGATCAAAGGCCTCCCCAAGTGTGAGGACTTTTCCAATTTCCAGTGACCCTGGAGTATGTAATTAGGTGATTCTTAATGCTCCTCCTTAAATTAAGATTGAGGCCAATGTTCTTTCTTGGATATTCTTGCCTTGGGCTATCTTACTTCACAGAGGGGCACAAATGAGCAAGGAGGGAAGGACGTGCTGGGCCCATGATGTCTGCTGTGGAGAAACAGGAAAACTAAAACAACCCAACCCTGGTGCAGTAGGAAGGACCAGGGAGAACACGGAGGCAGGAGGCCTGGGTAAACGCCCCCTTCTGCTGCTGGTGGCCCTCAGGACGTCCGCCATGGGCCTTGTGTCCCGCAGTCAGATCCTCGCCACGACCCCAACCACTCACACATTCTGTGCGGAGGGTAACAGAAAGTGAGAGAAACGCAAATAATGTGCAAAATCCCAGCTCTCCCCGCTCTCATCGGCCGGGAGTAGAACAGACTCCCGCCATGTGCCGTGCTAAGGGCACAGGGGACGTGCTGGGACATTCTGTCAGCCACAATCATGCTCCCAGGCCAAGGCGTGCGGGCAAGTTTATTTCCTTCAAACTCCCACGGCTGGCTGGGTGACGCCAACAAAGCACAGAGATCAAAGCCCTTGATGAGTAGAATAATCCATATCCATCTCTCTGAAGAACCGGGAAGGTGCCTTTATAAATCGTCAGTGTCCTCGTTGAAACAATGTTTGCTAAAAATAGTATGTGAGTCCCGGGTTTTTAATTTGTCAGCCCCGTGTTTCCTAGACACGAATTTCAAACGCAGAGACCCGAACGAAATTTAATTAAAGGGCCGAAGATAAGATCGGCTCCGCGCCCGCATCAGACACGGTGGCTGTGGTTCCCGGAACCGCGCCGCACGATTCTGAAACAAGACAGCTTCCCCCGCACTCACTGCCGGCGCTTCTGGGGGTGATTGGCCACAGCCTGCTCCCCGTGACGCCTGGATGCGTAAGTGGGGGGCGCAGTGCCGGCCGGGGGCGCCACCGCTGCAGACCCCCCACTAGACACGCGGCCCGCCTCACCTTTCACCGCCAGGTGCCCGGTGCTGCTGGCTGTGCCGAAGTGGTTGGTGGCCACGCAGGTGTAGCTGCCGGCATCGGATTTGGTCACGTTGACGATCCTGAGGCTTCCGTCTTCAGAAACAGTGACTCTGAAATCAAAGCAAACACACCCGAAGTAGTAAGTGTGTCATCTTTTAAACTCCGAGCCATGGCGACAGCGTTTGGCCGCCTCCCCTTCACGGGGGGCTTGTCTACGTTCACGCGCCGCATGCGGCCGGGATGTGTGACATACTCGGTGCGTGTCACGCTCTGGGCACCGTGCGCCCCGCAGTCTCGCCCTCGGCGGCTCTGCCCACGTGACGCAAAGGGAGCTTATTATCCTGAGGCCCCATCCCCTTCGTCTTAAGGCTGCCAATGAGGAAGGACAGACAATCCCTGGCCGGGCGGCTGGATGCATCTTTCTTCCATGAGAGGCTGCAATGGAGTGAGGTATTAGCGAGCGTCTTCATGTCTGAGCCACGGCGGACGACGCCTGCATTTCCAACGAGAGGTAAGGAGGGAGGTCAGGACGAGGGGGACGTCCACAGGACGGCCAGGCAGGGCAGCGGGTGTGGACATGCGGCCCAACCCCCACCGTTAGGGACAAACGCCCAGCGCCCGGGGGGACGGCGGTGCCGGCCCTCTGTCCCCAGTGTGAATCCCGCGGCAGAGGGAGGCACAGAGCGGACAGAGGCGGCCTGGCTCGGAGGCCGGTGGAGAAATAAGCCAGGGCCCGAGAGCCCCTCAAGGGACAAGGACGCCTGTCCAACCTCTGCTGGGTCTCCCAAACCGGCCCGCGTCCTCCGGCTCCTCCGGCTCCTCCCCGCCCCCGCGCCCCTCGCAGCAGCCTCCCGGGGACCGGCCCGGCCGCTCAGGCTGTGCTGTTATAAGCTCAGGTCCTGTGACGACTGTCTCCCGGGATGCGACATGTACACGTTCCCCTGACTGTAAGCTTCTGTACAACGTCCCTCCCGTGCCGGTTCCGTCCCTGCGTCCCCAGGTGCGGAACTGCCACCGCGCAGGAGACACCGGCACGTGGCGGCTGCCCCCGGCCTCTGGCAGGGCTCCCTGTCCCGCCTCAGGGCCGCCCGGTCCGGTCTCCTGCGCGCCGTGCGGAAGGAAAAAGGGCTTCCCAAACCCCCGGGCGGCCCGGGTGTGAGATCCTGGCGCCGACACGGGCCTGGTGCCCCCATCTCTGGTGCTGTGTGTGGAGAGGGGCGCAGGGGACAGAGGAACGGCCACATGGGACACGGGGCAGGGCCGTGAGTTCATTGTCACTGAGTCACAATCAGGTGCCGTGGCTGCGCATTCTTCCCACGTGTCGTCGTGGGCAGGGGCGACCTGCAGGCAGGGGAGCTGCTCTGTGAAGCGCAGCCACTGTTCCCTGCGGGCGTGCAGTCAGGGTGAAGGCCGCGCCCCCTGGAAACGAGGGCGCGGGGCTCCCACCAGGCCGGGTCCGCCGATGAGGGATGCGACTTCGGTTAAGCAGACGGACCTACGGCTCCTTATCTGACACAGTGAAATAATGGAAGTAGCCCCGTCTCTGGGGCTGTTGTGAAGCTGGGAAGGGCTTGGAACAGTGCATGGCCCCCGAAATGCCCCCTGACTGTATTTATCGTCCGCATGCTCTTCTAGCTAAAGCTCTGCCCCCTCCTGGGTCCGTCGCTTCGAACGCTAGCACAGGACTCCCAAGGCCAAGAGTGCTGAGAGGCTCTGCCCTCGGAGCGCCTACATCCCCTCAGGTGCCTAACGTGGGAGCCATCAGGTCGTCCTGGAAGGGGGGACCGTTGGACTCGGTCATTCATTCACAGACCTGCCAAACACCTGCTGCCCGCTAGGCCTACAGAGGCCAGGAGGAGCTGAGCTGCTCATATATCCAGGAACGGTGGCCAAGTGCTCTGCCCCGTAAGGCACACGCTTCTGTCCTCCGGAGCACAAGGGACTGCCCTCTCCAATGGGGAGCTGTCTCCCGTGCCATCTATAGCACCGAGACACCCTATTCTCCTGTCTGCAGTGACTGGTCTGGGGGCAGGCATGCCGCCAGAAGCAGGAGCTCTCTGGGGACCCCTCTCTGTCTTCTGATCGCTGAGTGGGAGAGGGGAAGCTGGAAAGGCTGGCAGTGGCCTTGGGCGGCATGTAGAGAGCTCATGCCCTCAAAGCCCAGGCAGAGACAGACAGAGAGACGGAGAGAGGAGGGGAGAAGGACGGGGGCAGGCGGGGCAGGAGGCAGGCAGGCCCCGTCGCAGGAACCATCAATTAGGAGATCAGAAATCGGGTGGCAAGCCCAGACAGCCGGACGAGTCAGGCCTCAGACGACGGGAGCGGTCCAGGACGGGGGCGGAGAAGCTGGAGAGGAAGGGGTGGGCTCCGCACGTGGTCCTGAGAGGCTCTGTCCACAGAACCGGCCGCCGGGAGACAATAAACTCAATCGTGGGGGGGGGGAACTGTGGGTTTCGGGGAAGGAAAGCTGGCCCGGTCTTCCTGCCCACTCCGGCGTATCATATACTTCTGGCTCCTTCTTTATGCAGGTGAAAGCCACGTACACAACATTTTGTTTTAAGTTTTATATAGGATTTTTTATGAGTGAGGAATTAGCTATAAAGCTAGCATTTCAGCCCTGGCTGGGGTGGCTCAGTGGACTGAGCACCAGCCCACAAACCGAAGGGTCGCCAGTTCGATTCCCAGTCGGGGCACAGGCCTGGGTACGGGCCAGGTCCCCAGTTGAGGGCACGCGAGAGGCAAGCACACACTGATGCTTCTCCCCCTCCCTTCCCCTCTCACTAAAATAAATAAACAAAATCTTAAAAAAAAAGCTAGCATTTCCTCTTGGGGGGTTAATTTGGACTGATTCAAGGAACTTTTGAAATGATACTCCACATTAATATATAGATACTTGCTTCCTTTTAATTTAGATCTTTTATCAACTTAACAAAGGGTTTACCGCTAGCATTGCACACCCACTTGTTCCCATGAATACAGCGCCTGAATCCAATCCTAAGAGAGCTTCGTTTTCACGTCTGTTTCGTGATGAGGTTTTGAAGTTTCCAATCCACTTTCATTTCTGCCTTTCAGACTCTTGACCGACCTGCTGCTATCAGCTTGGTATTGAACCCTGAGCTCTTCCTAATACTCATGAACGGTGACAGAGGCGGATAAAGAGAATCGGAAACGTAAATCGTTCCTGGCTTAGAGCTGGGGCGCCTGACCTGCCTGGAGGCGCGTTTAAAAACACCGACGGTACCAGAAACACCTCAGAAATGCGAAAGCAGCGGGGAGCAGGCACACGTGGGACACCGGACCCCGCTCTCCCCACGTGACAGGCCGTCTAAGTCACAACACGTACGCGACCTACTGCGCGGAGAAGCACTTGTCCCACAGACCCACCGAGGAGAGGGGCACACCTGCAGTTACGAGCTGAACGGAGTCTGTGAGACACGGATATTGAAGAACTGGCCTTGCCAGTCCCATAAATCAAAACCAGCCTGGGGACACTGGACCTTGGACCTTAAAGTGATGATCCTGTTTTTCAGGGGAGGGGAAGCTTTAGTAACAGATGACAAAAGCTGCCAACTCCGCAATATTCTGTCACCCAGAAGGGGAGGGTCGCCCCCGATGGCGACCTGGGATTTTTTTCTGAGCGGCTCCGCACGGACGCCCCGGCCACGGGGAAGATGATGGATCACTAGTTACCTTTCCACACGCACACGGGGAAGCACCACCCTGTGCAGTTAGATTTTACGTCACCCTTCATCATGTGAGATCGGGGACAACACAACTTGCTTAAGATCACGTGTCATTTTTTAAAAAATCTCAAAAACCCTAACAGGTTTATCCTTTCTTTTGTGTCTGGTCAGCTCCAGAAATCGCGTCTGGAAGCCGAAAGCCCGCGTGGGCGAGACGGGATTTGCACACCAGGAGGGAGGCTGACAAACGAGCCTCAGGCACGGCTCACGCGGCTCCTGCTGCTTCCCAAGCAGACGGTCAGGTGGCGGCTGTCACGGACCCGACCCCGGGGCCACCTGCGCTGACCCAGGATGAGGCCGGGTCAGTCAGACACCCCCAGAGGGGAGCCCCTGCACCTCAGGAGACAGGGCAGGGCTGGGCGTGCGTGGCAGGCCCCCCGTCGTCAGGCAGAGGAGGACCACAGCCCAGCGGGCCTGGTCCCCAGCCGGCGGGTGGCACCGTGGGGCTCTGTGGCCTCCATAATTGGGTGACGCGATTCCTGTCCCAAACCTCCTCACAGAGCCTTTGTTAGGGTTCTGCCTTCTGGAGAATCCTGTTAACACAACTTTTAACTAGAGTTTGCCTGAGAATATATTTTATTTCGAGAGGCACATGGACCTTCTCAGACCCTCGGAGAGAACAAGGGATCCCGATCGGCAGCGCGGCCGTGGCGAGGCACCGTGAACGGGGCCCGCCGGAGCCCTGGAGGGCGGCTTCGCCCGGAACCGGGGAAAACGACGCTGTGCCCTGCGTGCGACTCCAGATGAGGCTCAGCGGGAGGAGCGTGGCTCCGGGTCGCCTGTCACCCTTGCCGGCCCCGAGGCAGCAGCTGACTTGGCTCTTGTACAGGCGCCCGGGACAAACGCTCCCCGAGGGACGACTGCTTTGTGTTTCAGGGTCAAGGCCAGTCAAGCACCAAGCAGCCCGCGTGCTGGGCCCGCCCTGGCCCGCAGCTCCGCTCCGAATGGACGCCGCCTCCGGGGGCCTCGCCGGCCCTGGGGCAGGTGCCACCCGCTCGGTGCACCGGCCGGAGAAGCGCCGTCAGGTCGGCCCAGGGCACCGCCTGCCCAGGGTCACGGGAGCGCTGCCCATGGGGCATTAATGTCAGTTAGTCTCGGAGGCCCAGCGCCGGGGCGGCCGGGCGCGGGGAGCCCTTTGTAATGTCACGTATTTGCACGGTGAGAAAATAGTGCTGGAAACGCCACATCTTGGGAAGAAAGGACTAAAATAAAGAACGTGTTTTTGTTGAAAATGGTTCCTTCCGTTGCTACAGTCAGTTGATGAAGGACCTCCTGTGTCTCCACCAATGTAAGGTTTAGAACTCCTTTCTTGTGACCGGAGATAATCCCAGCAGCAATCTACAAGGCATTCCTAATGTCATATTTTAGTGTCTATATCTATATGTATTTTTATCGAGCCTATTACTTTTATAATGAGAAAAAAGATTATTAAACTATAAGGCACTCAGAAAATGTTATGGAACAACCTCTTGGGACACTGGAATAGCTGGTAAAAGCAAACAAGCAACAAAACAGTTGAATAACCAACCAAGGGCAGCTGTCTTTAGAAATGAACGGAAATGAAGAAGATGCGAGAGACACGGACCGGAGGACCCGGGGCAATGCTGAGTGGAGCAGGGGGTCAGGAAGGGGCCGGGGATGCTCGCCACACTCCTACATAACGCGCCGCTGGGGGTGCCGAAGGCTGCGCTCACCATCACACTGAAGCTGCTCAGCCTCCCCAAGAAGCATTATTGCTCCAGTTTCTCAGCTGAGAAAATGAGACCCAGGGAGGGAAATGGGGCGCCCACGGGCTGCGTAGTTGACGCGGACGGAGTTCACGCTCGGGGCTCAGCCCAGCCGGCGCTCACGACCCGCGCTGGGGCACGCAAGGACGGAGAGCTGGAAGCGAGCACCTTATGACCGCGTGGGAGAGGCTGCCCTTGAATTTAACACTAGATCTCGGATTATAATTAAACACATTTTTTTTTTTCTAATTTTACTGTCAAAAGTGCTTCTTCTAATATTAAGGAATCTGTGCTCAAACGGAAGTCTAAAAGCAGAAGCCAAAGCCAAGAACGAGTGAAAACATGACCAGACGTGGAGCTCGGAGAAGGATCCTTTCCCCCAAAAAGGAAAACGACGGGAGGGCAGCGGCCGTCGCCAATCAGAGGGGAAGCCTCCGCACGGACGCGTGAGTGAGTGAGCAGAGGAAGCGTCTGTTCTCACGGACGGCCACGCCAGCCGCGCGAGAAAAGGAAGTCTGCGGGATGCTATGTGCGCAGCCCTCGGCCTGCGGGGTCTCTGTTTACTCTCTCTGACTGCCGTCCCAGAGTCCTGCACCCTTTCCGGGGCGGGGAGCAAAGCGGCTCCTCCAGGTCCCCATCCACGCCTGTCAGGGGAGAAAGCCTGGTCAGCCCTGGCTCACTCCCGACCCCCCGGCCCGCCCTGCACGCCGCGGCCCCCGCCGTGTCTGTCCTCTGCGGGGGACAGAGGCTCCATAACTGGGCCACAGGGCCTCAGCGCCCCCACCTCCCTGGCAGGCTCCCCTTTCTGCCACCGTTGGGCACCCCCGGACGGCTCAGCTCCTTGCCTGCGTGTTTGTGAGACGCGAGGGCCGGGAAGTCTCACGCTCCAGTCTGCCATCCCTAAAGTGGGGGCCAGGAGAGAAGCACCCCCATCCACAAGGGTTCTGCGTCGGTTAAACGGGGAAACACCCGCGGGACTCTGATAACTCCAGGGGCGCACAGTCAGGGCCTAACGAGCGTCAGCTGCAGCGACCGTTTCCGGTGTCATCATTTTCTGCGTCAGCATCACTAAGAGGCACCACAGGTCCTTTCAATGGCTCGACATTCCAGCTTCAAGCATCGAATCGAGGAAACTTCACATGGCTGCTACAGGTAGAAACCAGCGCCCCTCTGCCATAAATAGACACTAACTGTACAAATAAATACGGCAAAGCCAGGGCCCAGGTGTTGCGCGCCAGCTGGGCACGGTCACCTGCCAGGACGCGGCGCCACGGCCTGCTTCCCTTTGGTCAAAGGGGTGCTGCTACCTGGGGTTTCAAATGTGTTCCGACATCCTAGGGCCAAACGGGCTCTCCCCTGGGTGCTCTCGGAGGGGACGACAGGGCTCTGCCGCACGGTGTGCCCGAGTGTCTGCGCGCTGGGCCCCGCCAGGGTTAGCGGAGAACCTGGGAGGTGCGAGGCGCGTCCTTTGTGACACGTGCATCTGTCTCGGTCGGGTTTCTCCAAGGGCTGGCCACCAGCCCCCCGTTTCCTCTCCACCAGGCCGAGGCCCGGGGGCACGGGGCAGATGGAAAGGGAAGCTACTTCCGTTCATGGAGGAGTCTGTCTTCTTTTCAGGCCAACCACCCAGGAGAACCGCCAAGTCAGTTCTAGCCAGCGCGTCTCAGGCTGACGGGGCCCGGCAGGTGGGCCTGACTCCAGGGAGCCGCCCGAGCCTGCCAGGGCCTTTGCCCAGTTCCCAGGGAGGCTGCTGAGGAAATCCTGGGGCTCCAGACAGGGGCCAGAGCTCTTACGACGACAGGGGTCTTGGGGCAGGGACAGAGGCGGCGGGGCGCGGTCAGCGAGGACAGTCGTGCGAGTCTGACCCGCTTCACGCAAGGAGAAGCCCGGCGCAGGTGTGTGCCGTCTGTCTGCATGAGGGCTCCCCGGCAAATCTCCCCGTAATGATCAGCGGGCCGCACTCCTTGGAACACCTGGTAAATGAGGCTCTTGGGGAAAGTTCGAGCTTGAAATAATGATGAAAGGAATGTAGTCGTCCTGAAAATCCTGATCACCTCAAGCGAGCAACGAAATGGGCCACGTTTATTTTCAAAGAACTCACAGCAGTGAATTATTCAAATTGGAGATCCCTCATCATCATCAAAAAAAAAAAAAATGCAATGGGCTAATATTAACCCCAACAAAGTAAGCGCCGTCGCTCCTGGTGCCCAGTAGCTCCGGTCAAGTGACGCAGACTTGCTGGACATGTCTGCCTTGGGGAGAGAGGGTAAGGGCCAGGTGAGGAGCGCAGGAGAGGTTTTCTTTTCGGTGTGTGCGCGCCTGGGAGTGTGTGTGTGTGTGTGTGTGTGTGTGTGTGTATGAGCTGGGCCCACAAATAAGAAACAGGATGATTATTAGCATTCGCGACTCAGCGATGGAGGGGGAAAAACTGATGTTAACAGCAAGTTCAGTTTTTACAAATGAGGTGACCTGAATAGCCAGCGAGGCAGGGAGGCCGGCTCCGCAGGGGTCAAAGAGCAGAGGGAGGCCAGGTTGAAAGCCCGGAGCCCACCAGGAGGTCTGTATAATTAATCAGCAGCCCTAAATGAGAGCTGCAATTAGGCCACGGTGCTCAGAAAACCCGGAGTTGGACTTTTTCTACAAGCCTTCGGGGTTATTATTTATTTATTTTTAGAGAGAAGGAAAGGGAGGGAGAAAGAGGGGGAGAGGAGCATCGATCGGTTGTCTCTGTAAGCGCCCCAGCTGGGGACTGAGCCCGCAACTCAGGCCTGTGCCCTGACTGGGAATCGAACCGGTGACCTCTTGCTTTGCAGGACGGTGCCCAACCCACTGTGCCACACCAGTCAGGGCGATTCCGGGTCCCCACCTTAGGAAGCGCGGCTGACAGAGTTCATGCCCCCCCCCCGCCCCCCCCCCCCCCCCCCCCCCCGCTGCTCACAACCTCATTTGCAAGTTTTCACAGCATCTTAACAGTCACGTTGCAGTGAAGGAGGAAACACCCTGCCATGCTGGAAGCTCCTGTCAGGAAAGAAAACTCTAGAAGTTACTGGAAAATGAAGTTTCCCTGGATGCTAACACTTGAGAGAAACCACTTTCCTTGTACGAAATCAGTGTAACATTTACTTTTCAAATGTAAGCTGTGCCTTTGGAATCTTCGACTCTGTTTCCTTCCACAGGCCACGTAGGCCGAGGTTTCCACTGCTCCTGAACGGTTTACTCCCAACGCTGCAGAATCACACACGGTTTTATGTTACGGGTGAAAACCGGCACAGTTTGGGGAAAAAAACGTGTGGTGTATGTGAACCACAGTGTGCCAGGTCCCTTGCCAGTTTATGTCACTGGATTGATTTCTGATCGGTCACAAGGGTCACCCTTCTGAGGACGGGGAGCGAGAAAGGCCAAGTTCACCAACCACGCCAGGGGAAGCCCCGGGACAGCTGCTGGGCTCACCGCCGGCCTCTGTGCCCTTGGCCATGCGTTCTCTGAGGGCTTCTACTCCCCGGACACGTGGGGTGGCCCTGGGACCTTCCTTCCCAGCCCTGACGCGCGTCTCAGGCGGCTGGAAATACATCCCAAAGTGCCACATGAGCAACTCCGACACTTGCCTTCCTTTTGAGGAGGGAGAAGAAAAAGCGTATTGTAATCAACCTCCAAGGAGCTGACAAAGTGGTTTCCTCATGCGGAGAAAATACGCCCGCGCCCGCCGCTCCGGCGCGCGGTCCAGCTGCTGACAGGCAGTTTCTGGAACTGCTGCGGAGATCAGCGCAGCCGCCACCGCCACCGCCACCGCCACCACCACCGCAGCTCGTGTGTTCCGGCCGATGCCATCTGCACGGAGCCCGAGGCGTGGGCCGCAGAGATAAGGCCGCCAGCCCGGCCTTCCAGCCGAGAACCGTCACGGTTCACAGACAGACGACCCGGCCGCTTTTCAGGGCCACGGCAGGAAGTGCCGACCGTGGCACCGCTCTGTAACCTCTGTGTCAGGTGACTTCTCATCAAAATCATCGTCAAGGCTTTTTATAAACTCCTCTGATGTTCTCATTCGAAAACAAAATGCCTCTCCTTCCTCCCAGGCGCAGGCTTTCAGGACGTGTCCCCCAACGTCCGAGGGTCGACTGCATTCCCCGCTCACGACTTACCGGGGGCACGTTGTCCGGTTCCCTCCGCGGAAAGCAACGGGCTTGGGCATAATGTTTTCTGGCTTCACAACTGGGTCCGCAGTCAGTGTAGCCGAAGTCTGAGACGTTCTAGCAAAAGGAAAAACGCTTTGGCTGGATGAGACCATTGTCTCTGCAGAGAGGACAGGATGTGAGGCCTGTATCTTGCACGGTGGAAACTAAACTCAAAGGCCAGCTGTTTGCAGGCAGGTGGTCCCCAGGCTGTGCCTCCCCAGGGCGCCCACGAGCTGTCAGGGAGGAGAGGGCCATGTTAACTGGGACATCGGAAGTCCCAGCAATGAACAGCCAAGACTTTAAAAAGGGGGTTTGTAGGAACTGGTTAATTCCTCCTTCCCAACCCCCGTTCATCCGGCGCCCAAGCACTGACCAGCGCGGGAGGTGCTCAGGCCCCCACACACCCAGGAGGGTCCCTGCCTGCAACGGCGCACAGTGTGGATGGAAATGAACCCCCTCGCCACCCTCACCAGTGAGTGACAGGCAGGCCAGACGCCGCGCTCCACTGAAGGGACGGTGGGTTTGTGGTGCAGCCGGACGACATGCTGCCGCACAGCCAAGGCCTGGGGGAGCCACCGGGAGCCCTTCCATGGAGGGGAGCTGGGTCTTAAAGGGCATGTGGGAGTCACGGTCACACACGGGACGGGCCCCCCACTGCCCGCACTGACTCTGAGCCTGGGAGGGAGCTGGTGGAGTTGGTGAAGGGCCAGGTGCAGAGGAAGTCGCTGAGCGAGGGATGAACCGAGGGGCGTGGGGCTCACCCCCCGTCTGTGCCTTCCAGGTCCCGCTGGGGGACGGGGAGGAAACCGCAGCTCAGGACAAGGCGGAAGCCGAGAACCAGGCAGAAAGCGCCTCCCGGGGTCCGGACATGCGCTGACGAAGAAAGAACTGCCCGCACATGTGGCTGCCCACGTTTAACTTAAATGAAAATAAGACGTAAGTTTCAGCTCCTCAGTTGCATTACCGACCTTTCAAGCGCTCAGGAGCCACGAGGTGCGTGGCTGCCTGCTGCGCAGTGCGGCCGGAGGACCCCCTTTGTCGCAGGGTGAGCCGTGGGGGCAGCTGGGGGTGAGGGGTGGAGAGGGCCTGGCTGGGGCGGCCGGGCGGGGGGCGCGGAGCAGCGCGGAGGAACCGTGACGAGCAGAGCTGGGCCTGATCAGGCGGCTAAGGGCCCCCATGTGCTCGGGGCGACGTGCCGGAGAGTGGCGAGCAGTCCTGGAGGCGGGGACCCTCCGCTGAAGCCAGGCCCACCAATCCCGAGGCCCCCAGGTGGAAGCTGCCCGAGGCGCGGCCTCAATTCTGCAACACCCTTCTGCAGAGTCACCGGGCATTGACGCTGGGACGGCCACCACTCAGCTGACAGACCAGGGCACCCGGAGGGGCCTGCGTCACGCCCTGTGTCCTCTGCCCGGGGCGGCGCCTGGTGTGCGCGGGGAGGCTGTGCGAACTCATCGCGGGCGAGCGCACGGGTGTGGCCGGGTCAAAGCGGGACCCTCGCTGTTCTTGGGCCAAGGGACAGGGACCCCCCGCTGCTACAGCGGTCTGCACACCCCCCTCCCCTAGAGAAGCAGGACAAAGGCCCTGAACGTGGCTGGACTTCACGCACCTGATGCAACGCCCCCGACAGCCCCCGGGGGGCCCACCTGGTTTCAAACCTGTTCTCCCACGGATTTCCCAAGTCCCTCGTACCCTTCCCCTACGACTCCCCTTTGCTTGCGTTAGCTGGAGTTATTTCTGTTCATGGCAGCCAAAGATCGCTGACACATTCAGCCTGGCAAACAAAGGACGTGGGTGACCGTGGGGACAGCAGAGGGCAGCCTTAAATGCCGATTTATTGATTTACTTTAGAGAGAGGGGAAGGGAGGGGGAAAGAGAGGGGGAGAAACATCGATGGGTTGCCTGTTGCACCCGCCCCAGCCAAAGACCAAACCCGCAACCCAGGCCTGTGCCCTGACCGGGAATCGAACCGGCGGCCTTTCGCTTTGCGGGATGATGTCCAACCCACTGAGCCACACCGGTCAGGGGAGGGTCGGAGGGCAGCCTTCAAATATTTAAAAGACTATTTTAGAAAAGAAAGCCTGGCTCTCTCCTGCACCACACCAGGGAGCTGGCTTAAAACTCAATGATAAAACCTCTATGCATAAACATTTCGATAAATATAAATTCCCTAAGGGGCGCCGTTCCCCGGGAAAGGCATGGGTTTCCCGTCCTGGAGACAGTTTAGCACCAGCGGGCTGGACAGGTAGGTTTTTCTTGGAGGGTCAAGAACCAGAGGGCGGGGTGCCTGACCATGGTCAAGGCCCGGACAGTCAACACGTCCGAGGTTTAAGTTACGTCTTCTGCACGGCTTAAAACTCCCACATGCAACCGCCTTGGCACGTTTTCTCCATAACTGCTCTCCAAGCTTCAGCAGACTCTGATGAGGAAGAAAAAGGCAACGCCTTTTACAGGGCACGCCACCCACGGCAGAGATACAACACGCGCAGGTACCAAACCGACCGGAAACGGCTGCGCGTGTCTCCTAGGCCAGCTCCTCCTGATAAAGCGCTTGTCTGAGGCTGTTCTGTGCAGACGGCAGCGTGACACCCTGGCTCCACGGTGGCTGCCCTTCCATCCCCCCAGGACTCACTGACGGCGTGGGAAAGAACAGCGATAGCCTTGGTCCCTCGGCCACTAAACAGAGCTGCTCTGCGTGGCTGAAAGGGGGGCTGCTCTCTAATGACCAAGTGGTCTGGTTCGGAGGTGGGCATGCTATTTCCAGCAGGAATTCGGGAACATTCTACAGAGCAAGCACTGAAGCAAAGAAGTATGTTTTAATTTTTATGTAAGGCACGCTCCAGAGGGTTGTCTCTTGTTGTATTGAAGATAAACCTGTAGCTGCAGGAAAGCTCCTGTGCAAGACACGGCCCACCGTGCTGCTAAATAGTCCTCCTGTGAGGACGCGCATCGGTTAGCCATTGCTGCGTAACAAATGGCCCCCACGCTCAGGTGCCTCAGTGACAAGCATTTCTGAGTGTCGGCTGGCGTGACAGGTGTGATGGGGCCATGTGTCTCTTCCCTACCCAGCAGGCTTCCCTTATCTTGTTCGCAAGGTATTGACAGGTTTCAAAAAGCAGCCAGGGGAAGGTCCCCTGTGTCAGTACTTTTAACGCCGTCACTTGCATAAGTTTTGCTAAGCAAGTCACATGGCCAAGCTCAGTGTCAACGTGGGATGGCACAGACAAAGGGCACAGATCTGGGCACGTGTGAACCGGTGGGGGTTAATACAATCGCTCTGCCACTCAATTTAAGTAACAAAGTTAAGATTTCATATCAGAAGAAAGTCTTCTCTTTTCAAGAATATTTTTCAGATAATAAGCTTTACGAGGCCACTTACTTCCCTTTTGGCATGGGCTACTAGGAAGCTCAAAATACAAATATTTATTTAGTTCAATCATTAATGTACACTTTCCCCTTCTTCTACAGGGTCTAAATGTTCTATTTCCAGAGTCTATTGTATATAACTTGTATTCTAAGCTGCCTCAAGTACTTCTGTAGTTTCTGAGAGAGAAACAGATGAACAAAAATAAATAAATACTTCCATTTAAGGGTAAGAGACAAGTTCATGGTGGAAAGGGGCAGGGTCCTTCTCCTGTCCTACTGTGAACCAAAGGGACAAGCGTCCACCTCAGCCAGTGTTTCGAGGACGCCGTGACGGATGCAGCCTTTTACACTCTGTACACGTTCATCCAGGGAAAGGTTTTAAAATTCAGAACCCACAGCTAACAAGCTGACGGATGTAAAGGAAATTCAACTGCAAATGAAGTTCTTCGTTTCATGTTGGAATCTTTTCTTAAAGGTATCACGAGACACAGTTCCAAAGGCCCCTGAAGAGAGGACGCAGCGTTTCAGGACTCGGTCCAGGAAATATCGCCCCGGCCTTGGCCGTGGAATTGGAAGTACTGACCTGAAATATTTTCATTGAAGTTGTACCGTAGTTAAATAGAACTAGACAGTTATTGAAACTGGTTTTTAACATTTTCTTCTGTATTTGCTCTCAACCCACAGCCAATTCTCAAAGCTGGTCAGACAGAGAATTCATAGGCGTGAAATGCCTTTGGGGGAATTTAGCTGTGGAAGAAACCAGAGGATTTGTACGGACCCCAAATTATTCCTGATGTGTTCACGATTTCTTTTCGATAAATCAGTCATTCAGAAGTGACTGGCATGGGTCTGAAAATAAAGAATCAGTTCTTCCAGTTACATGTGGAGGGGTTAGGCATTGAATCGAATGGGGGGGGTTATTTATATGAAAACAATAACTGGATTGTGGATACCAGTTCTAGCAGCACCTGGTTGTTTCCCACGCAATGAGAGGTTTAAATGTGACTACGGCTTCCAGCAAACCTATACCCAGTCTGAAGAACTCACAAGCTCCCGTGTAGGCCCGAGGCCTTTCCAGTCCCATCACACGGAAATAGGATGTGTTTATTCTTATAAAAAGCTTTTCAGGGCACTCTATTGATATCAGGGACCTAACTGAAAATACACTGCCTTCTGAAAAACTGCTCTGAAAATATTACCCGACTCTTTGTGTTTCACATCATTCCCCCTGGAAGCTAATTTTCTTGACCTAAAAGGACTTGGAAGGATTACGTTCTTTTCTCGATGTTGAGGTATTGCTGCAGTTTCCTGTAATGATGTTTATTCCCGGGCACAGAGGCCTCATTTCTAGCTAATGTGCAGGGCCGTGTATTTTACGCAGTGTGGTCCGGGGAGGCCCTGCGCTCGGATTTCAGGGAACATCTCCATTGTGGTCACACGTGTCTCTGCCTGTAGGTACGCGGACCCCCACTGGCTGCTGACCTTCTGTTCCCCAGGGGCGCCATCTGAATGCACGCCAGTCGCCCTGGAGGCACGTGGGCATCTAGACGCTCATACATACACGGACGTGCGGGTCTAGCGTGAGCCTCGCGCCTGCCCTCCGGGGCGTCCTGTGTGCGTGGCAGCCCTGGCCGTGGTCCGCGGTGAAGCCGTCCGGGCCTCTCCCGGCGTGGGTTTCCTTCTGCCTCCCCTGCAAGCCCGCGGCCCTCCATCCCGCTGCTTCTTGAGGGAGTTCTTGCTTCCCACGTCGCTCCTAACGCTCTCGGGCTACACGCTTCGGGGACAGAATCAACACCCGCCTTCTTTCCACCTCGCGCGGTCGCACCGGGGGAGCCACGGCAGGGATCATTTCAAACGTGCGGGTTGTTTACAGCAAAGTTTAACAGGAACGCATTGAGAAGGTAGCAGGGAGGGCCCGGCGGGGCTCTCGGAGAATCCCGCAGCCTGAGTCACACTGCTGGACCTCCGTGGCCCACTGCCCCGGCCACCGCCGCTCCTGCCCGTCTCCACAGGTTCTCCTCCTCCCGAATGTCACAGCGCTGCAGTCATCCAGTGTGCGGCTTTTCAGACGGGCTGCGCTCAGTCATACGCATTTAGGGGCCCTCCCAGGCTTTCCATGGACTGACGGCTGATTTCCTTTCAGTGATGAATACACCACTGTCTGCCTGGACCACATTTATTGATTCATGTCCCTGCTGAAGGGCATCTCCTTTGCCTCCAAGTTTGGGGCAACTGTGGATAGAGCTGCTATAAGCATCTACATGCAGGGTTCGGGGTGACACATTCTTTCAGCCCTTTCAGGTGAATACCAAGGAGTGTCATTTTTTGATCGTATGGCAAGAGGATGTTTAGTTTTGTAAGAGACTGTTAACTGTATTTCAAAGTGGCTGTACCGTTTACCATTCCCGCCAGCAACGAGTGAAAGCTTCTTTTGCTCCAAAACCTCACGAGCACCTGGTTGCGCATGGTGACCGTTTGAATCGGTGTGCAGTGATACATCATTGGTGTTCTAATTTAAACTTTTCTGAGGACGTGTGATGTGGAGCATCATTTCACATGCTTATTGCCCCTCTTTATATCTTCCTACATGAGTTGTATGTTAAGGCTTCGGCCCCTTTTTAAGTTGGGTTGTTTTCCTACTGTTGAGTTTTAAGAGTTCTTTGTATATTGTAGATCATAGTCCTCATCAGACGTCTCTTTTATAAACATTTCTCTCAGCCGTTGGTCAGTCCCTTCATTCTCTTCACGGTGCTGTAGGCCAGACTATTTTTGGTCATTTCTTCTGAATTTTCTACCTAGACAATCACCTTCAGACAAAGACAGTTTCATTTCTTCCTTCTCAATCTGCACACCTTTTATTTCCTTGTCATGTCTCATTTCGTTAGCTAGGACTTCCAGCACGATACGGAAAAGCAGTCACTTGCAGGGAGAGGCTGCCTGGTTCCTCGGCGGAGTAAGGAGGCCCTAGCTTCTCACCACCAAGTGTGGTGTTTGGCAGACGTCCCGGATCAAGCTGAGGGGGTTCCCTCTATTCCCAGTTAACTCAGAGGTTTTACCATGAATGGGGGTTGGCTTTTCTGCATCTATGGATATGATCATGTGATTTTTTTCACATACTGTGATGATTACATTAATCGGTTTTCAAATGCGGAGCCAGCCTTGCATAGCTGGGATATAGCCCACCTATTCATGGTGTATAATTTTCTCCAAGTTTTTGGTATTAGACTTGCTAATATTTTGTTGAGGATTTTTGCCTCTAGGTTCATAAGAGAGATTAATCTGTAGTTTCCTTTCTTGTAATGATGTTGAGTGGATTCCGTGTTAGGATAATTCTGGCTTCAAAGAATGGGTTAGGAAGTACTCCCTCTATTTCTAATTCCTGTAGGAGACTGCAGACAACTGGTATTTTTTGTTCCTAAAATGTTTGGTGGGCTACATCAGGGAACGCATCTGCGCAATATGACGGGTGTTTTCCAAAGCCATTAGTTATTGATTCAATTTCTTTAACAGACGGAAGCCTATTCAAACGGTCTTTTTCTTCTGTGTGAGCTTTGGCACCTCGTGTCTTCAGGGAAGGAGCTCATTTCATTCACTTGATTGAGTTTGTGGGCACAGAGCCTCCCGGTGTCCTGGGGATGCCCTTTGGGTGTCTGTGGGGTGGGCAGGGCGCCACCCCTTCACGTCTGGTCTTAGTAATTTGTGTTCTCTCTCTTTCTTCTTCATTAACCTGTTTGAGTCCTTGCTCCCAATCCTTTGAGGCTTGACCGACATGTGAAATTGCTGCATCGTACGGTAACTATCTCTGATGTTCTCGAGCGACGTCCGCTCTGTTTCCCACAGGCCTGCGCCATCCCACATGCCCCCAGCAGGGCACAGGGTCCTGCTGTCCCCACGTGCCTCCCACGTCTGACCGATGCGTCCCGTCTGTGCAGCCGGGCCACGTCCCCCACCAACAGCCACGTGAAAACTGTGGTTCCCATAAGACCGTCAGCTGGTTTCTCAAAAGAACCTTTGCAGGCAAGAAGGGAACAGAAGGAAGTATTCAAGGTGATGAAAAGCAAGGACCTACAACCAAGATCACTCTATCCAGCAAAGCTATCATTTAGAATGGAAGGGCAGATGAAGTGCTTCCCAGACAAGGTAAAGCTAAAGGAGTTCATCATTACCAAGCCATTGTTATATGAAATGTTAAAGGGACTTATCTAAGAAAAAGATCAAAACTGTAAACAGTAAAATGACAACAGACTCATAACGATCAACAATTGAATCTAAAAAACAACCTATGTGCACAAGCAGAGCAGGAACAGAGCCATGGACATGGAGGTCCCTGGGATGGTGGCCAGAGGGGACGGGGTCGGGGACGGGGAAATGGTGCAGGGGTGCAGAGGTACAGATTGGTATCTGCAGAGCAGGCAGGGAGACGTTGGGAGCAAGTACAGGAAATGGAGAAGCTGAAGAACTTAAATGTACGGCCCAGGGACGTGAACTGAGGGAGGGGGGCTGCCGGAGGGGAGGGGGGCTGCCGGAGGGAAGGGGGGTCCTAGGTGGAGGGGGTCAGCGGGGAGAAACTGGGACCCCCATAACAGCATAACCAATAAAAAGAAAGAAAAGAAAACCACGGCTCATGCAGTTGCAGCCACGTGACTCTGGCTTCCTGAGTGCTGGGAGGGGGACACCGGACCCAACCTGACTCCCAGCACAGTCGGGTTCCTTCTGGCCTCAGAGGCTGGTGACGAATGGCCACGTCACCCAACTGAAGTCAGTGACCCCCCGTGAAACCTGCTCTGGGGTTTCCTGGAAACTCACGCCCACTCCGTCTAGCTGACCGCCTGGAGGCTGAAGGTCTGCAGCTGCTGCGGACAGCTTCGGTCATGGGAGGCGCCTGAGGACACTGTCACCTGGTGTCCTGGGCTGTGTTCACTGTGTCACCTGCTGTGAGAGAGGCCCCCTCCAGTCCTCCCGGCCCACCTGGCCCGCTGCGACACCACTTCCCTGCAGCTGGTGGGGTCACGCTGACTGACGCGGTTTGTCTGCCTTCTGTCCTTGGTCCTGGGGGCTACACACGGGGGGACCCAAAAACCTGGAATTTACTTGCCAAATATTGTGCCTCTATCTTACGTGTTCAGTACGCGCCATTGGACACAACACACCTGGCATTTTTTTTCCACAGCTCCAAACAGGGTTTGAGCTCATTGGTCATGCGGCCTTTCGGTGCTTCTGCTGTTTTCTGGTTCCACCGCTTCCCCGGCAGCAACGTGTTTCCCTTTGGGCATTTTATTCAACCAGGGAAACAAAAAAAGGCGCTCAGATCAGGTGAACAGAGAGGGTAGGGCCAAGGGTCGTGCTGTTCTGGGTCCAAACTGCTGACCACTCAGCGCGGTGTGGGCAGGTGCGCGCGTAAACCACCCACACGAAATGGGCAAACCCGTTGAAGGAGTCTTCAAACAAAATATTCACAGAAGCCGAACGCAGCCTCTCACCACAACGTCAGCTGGTGTGCGGACGCAGCTGGGCTCCTAGAACACGCGCCCCACGGGGGCGGCCATTACTACCGGGGCCACCCGCCAGATGGTACGTTCCTTTTTTGGGGAGGTCACCCCTCTTATTATCTTGAAGGTGGATTTTTAAATGTAATTTCGATCGTTACGTGTGACTTTTAAAGTTCAACTCTTAGATCTTGGAGAGCCCCAGGAGGTCTCCTCTGCCCACTATTTTTCGTGGCCATTTAACCTTGGAATGTGTAGGAGACTATTCACAGCAGGTTTGCCTCCTTGACCTGCTCTGCTTTCCCCGATATTAATGAGGTGGCGCAGCTGGGGACCCTCCTGCTGGGGCCGAGGGTGGGGGCCGAGGCGCTGCAGGTCCACATCAGCCTTACAGCCCACTTAATTCTCACAGCAGGAACTCGGAAAGTGAGAAAAATGATGAGAGGAGAACATCTCAGACTTTTAAATCTCAACAAAATTGTCCAGAAATAGACCCTCAGCATTCATCCGGTGCAAAGGCTGAAACGCTAGAAAACTCTGCGGTGCTGCTGCAGTCACTCCCTGGACGTGGTCTGCGTGGCTCTGTGTGGTCCCACGGCCGGCCTGTGGGCTGGGAGCTGCGGGTCATGGCTGCCTATCCCGGGCGCCAAGGGTCCCGGCCCCTGCCCAGGCCTCCCTGTCCCCCCCACCCCCAAAGCAGCGGAGGAAGTCAGGCGCGCGGGCTCTGTGGATTCTGACGGCAGGGGCCTAGAAACCGCCTGGAGGCGTTCTCTGCAGACGGACTGACACCCGAAGGTCAGAGGGAAAAACTGGCACGAGTACTTGCAGTTTCCGCGCGGCACCATATTTGACGATAAGGCATCTGACACCGTGACAATTTCATACGTGGAAGCGAGAGAGAGGCCAGACGCGCGGCCCATCGGTTGCCACGGATCCTGCGCACGGTCCCAGTGGGCACGGAGCGGGGCAATCCTCATAAACAGCTTCCTCACCGAACCGCAAGGGGGAAGGGGAGAGGCTTGTTCATTTCGGCGGCGTTTCCTTTCTCTCTAGAACACGAGGGGACACAAGGACCCCCCGCCGGGGCCCTGGGGGACGTGGGGGGACGTGCGGGCCACCGACATACGGGTCTGAATGCAGACTCAGCCCCCTCAGGTCAGGCTTACGGAGCCGCCCTCGTCTCCTGCGACTCCCGAGCGCACCTCTGTTCTGCAGAGGGCGGCGTGTGTTTTAGGAAAGTGAGTCTGCGAAGGAGCGACTCAGGACTCCCCCGCCCACCCCCGAGCCCCGCTGTCGCTCACCTGGGAGCCACTTATTCTTAGGTGTGGCCTCTGACGTCTGCATCCAGGGTCTCAGCACAGCGCCTGGCAGTGAGGGATGCTGCTGCCGAGGGGTATTTGAATGAGCTGGTGAACTGATGACGCCGCTCACCAATGAGTCCCGTCAGGGGTTTGGGGACTATGACGCCCAGGTCAACAGTCCCCACAAAGCTTGACTGCTCCCCTCTCTTCTAACCGAGGACAACTTGTGCATCGAGCTTGGGACTTTCTATGCCGAGGACGGATCTCAAAGACCTACGCAGGTGCCGAGCATCCTCTTCTCAAGTTTTGACAAGACTCTGCGCTGGAGACGTCCTTGGCCTTCCCAGCAGTTAGGCCGCCCCTAAGGCTGGGGACCCGTTGAAGGTGAGACGCCTCCAAGAAGGAGAGACAGAGCAGCAGCCCCGACGCTGCCCATGGCGCGGTCAGACGCTGCAGGGAGGAGGGGCCCAGAGGCAGCCCCCAGAAAGAGCGGCGGGGGTAGAGGGCAGGCCAGGGTCGTGGGTAGCCAGTGGGCAAGAACTTGGCAATGGGAGCTGAGGGTGAGCCCTGGTCAGCAGATGTGGCAGTTTGGATGCCACCGACCTTAGCAGGAGCGGTGTCAGCACAGAGGGAAGGCTCTGGTCGACAGTGGCCCCTTTCAAAGACGTGGGGGCACCGTGGGGACACGGGGGATGGGGAGAGGGAGAGCGCAGACCTGGATGCACTGAGTCTAAGGTCACAGGGGATCCTGAAGGAGGGAGTTTACGTCGCCCTGACGTCAGATCATCTACGGATGAGCTCTGCTCCTCGTCTGCAGGGCAGGCCTGAGCCCCTTCCAGTGGGAAAGGAGCCCAAGGACGATGGGCTGGAACGTCCTGGAGAGAGTCGGGCGTGGTGCACGCAAAACACCCGCCACCTAGTAGGTGCTTGACAGACGCAGCTGTGTCTGTCTCCTGGGGGGGGGCAGACGCCCCAAACCCGGCTGCTGGGAAGTCCCGGGGCTGTTACTGCGATTCTCCCCGGAGCCCTCGAGTGCGGTGAGGTCGGTGTGGGCCGCGTTGGGCTAAACAGTGTTTCTCGAGAAGTGATAAGGCACCGAGCTTTTTATAATGAATAACTATTTGTAGCGAATTGACAAAATCATGAAGTGCCAGAGGACTGAGCCCTAAACGTGGAGATAGGGTCTATACTCACAAAGGGAAAGCTATCTCCTGTGCGTTCTTCTCAAAGTCAAGTTCTACAACAGGCGCGTCATCACCTTGTTTCTGCGCGGCGTCTCCACTTGACACAGAGGACTGGCCAGGAAGCCGACAGAAGCGTCGCGGAGAGAGGCGCCCCATGCGCTGTACGGAGGCACACGCCGAAGGGACGCAGCTTTCCTGGCGGGAAGCTGTAGGTCCGTGACTTTCTTTAGGATCTATTATGTGCCCAGTGCTGTGTTAAGTGCTTAAGGTCACCGGGACAGGCAAGCTTGTCCTCAGCTTGTCTAGTGTAGGGACAGGGTCTCTGTGGGCCGCAGCGACTTCTGCCGCTGCCGGGCGCGGAGCCGGGGCTGCGAGACGGAGGGCGGGTCACCCCGGGTTCTGGAAGGCCTCGTGCGGAGCTGACCCCAGTCTGGCCACGCATCCCAGGCAACTCTTCTTCTATGTCCAGGGGCTCGGTCCGGGGAGCCCCAGGGAGCGTCCTGGGGTCCTGCGGGGCTGTCCCCATCCTGCCCCGGGGACGGAAACCCTTAGGTTTGGAGCGCTTGGATTTCCCAGGTGCAGGTATGGGCTGCGGGCCTGTGCGGCAGGTGAGGCTCCTCCGGGGTGCCTGGCCCGGGCTGGGGAGTCCAGAGATTCCCCTCCTTTCTCCGCTCCCTGCCCCCCTCCCCCAGGTCACACACCCCTTCAGGCCAGAGGGCGCTGGAAGCACCCCGCCCTGGGCGCTCCTATCACCTGCTCCACTTTGCTCCTGAAGTTCAGCGCCTCCCCCTCCCGGCTCTGGGGGCTTCGCCGTGGGTGCAGGTCTGCGGGGGACAGAGCCTGTCACGTCTCAGACAAACGGCACCCACGGGGAAACCAGCGCCGAGCGAACCCCACGCAGAGAATGGGCCGCCTCGTTTCTAGGTCAGAACCCCTCCCACACAGCGAGCCGTGGCAGCGCCTTTGCACGGCGACTTGTCTAATTAAGGTAACAGATGTTCCTCTTACCGGGGCCTGGCGAGCCGCCGTTTAATTGGACCTCGTTCCCATGGCCGTGACTGGCGAAAACCAGTTCCAACCACCCTTCCCTTGTAGCAGGTTCTGTTTTGCCTTTTCGCCTTACAATGAAATCGAACAAACAATACACCGGGTGCCCATCCTTCTAAAGGAGGCGTCCTGCACGGCGCCGGAGTTTAACGTCGGCAATCACGTTAGGACAGAACAATCCCTAGTTCAGAGGCAGGCTGCGTTTTCTGGTGTGTCCGTCAGGAACAGTCAGGCTGATGGCGGCTCGGGAGAAACAGCAGAAAACACCCTCGCGTGGGCCCGGGCAGGAGCCTGGTGCGTGGCATGGAAAGGCTCGGCGGATGCTTTCACGCTTGGGTTTTAAATGCACTTGCATGGAGGCATGAGCGACCACCTGCCACGTGTGTCAGGGGACAGAGGAGGCAGGGACACAATGGGGGAGACACCAGGGGATCAGCAGGGTCTCCGGGAAAGACGCCATTCAGCCGTCCGCGGGAAGCGACCAGAGGGGAAGGGAGAGAGGGAGAGGGAGAGGGAGGGAAGCACCGATCAGCGCCTCCTGCACGTGCTCGGACTGGGGACCGAACCCACAGCCTCGCGGTGACCGGACGGCACTCCAGGCCCTCGAGCTACCCGGCCAAGGCTCCCCACTCTTCTTCCTTTTCTTGACACATGTGCCCCTTGGGCCAGGCTTCCTCATTTTCATTTTTGACAGAGAAAGAGACGCAGCAACACGGCCCTTGACGTTAACTCTAAAGAAAGGACAGCGGTGCAGGAGGAGCAGCCAAGGGCAACGGGCGGACGGGACATCTTAACGGGGACGAGCAGGCTGGGCGGCCGCCCGGAGGCCTCGTGTCCTCGCTACAAAGACACGGGTTTCTCAGCTCCGGCCGGCGGCTGCCACGGAAAGGCAGGCTGCCTCCTGCAGGTTGTCCGTTAATTAAAACGAGATCAGAAATCCACACGACGGGACAGAGTCCCAGTGCTCACGGCGGGAACCTGAGTCACAGACGAGACAGGGCGCCGGCTCACCGCGGGGCTGGCCACGCAGACGCCGGCTGCATTCAGGGCCACGTTCGGGCCCTTCTGACGGTGCGGCCCTGGGCCCGAGTGCCACCCTTGCCGCGAGGCCTCGCTGCCACAGCCGGAGAGGGACGGGCCCCCTTCAGCTTGGACGTCCTGTCACGGGAGCCCGTGTGGGACCTGCTGTGGGTCCTCCGACCCCAGTGTCCGCATCAGTGTGGAAACTGAGCGCTGGGGGACCGGCGAGTCCCGGAGGCTGGGAGGCCTCTCCCGAGAGACGGGACTGGGACCATTTTCCGACCATGCCCTTCCCTGAGCTTCTCATGCTCCCCCCCGCCCGGGCCCCTGCCCCCCCCCGTGTCCACCCCCTCTCCTCCCGTTCAAGGGACAGGCATGAGTGGCAGCCTCAGGTGTGTGGGGACGGAACACGGCTGAAACCTGCTGGCATGTAGCCGTGACACGCAGAGGCGGCATTCGCTCCGTGGACAGGTACACAGCCTGCAGAGCAGAAGGGCTCTCTGGTCCGCCCATAGCAGGCACCTCTGCCCTGGGACGGGGCGTGGAGGCAGCTTCTGGGTTCCGGATGGAGCGACAAGAGGGGGCTGATGCCACAGAGGGGCCCGGGGCCCAGGTGGAGGCCACCGGCAGGCACGGGCCTGCTTGGGGCACGGAGCCCGTGTCACCGCGCGCGGGCCCTGGGCTGCAGATGACATCTGGGGTTCGTTCGTGGCGATGGTGTTCAAACCGCAGGAGGGGATGGGGTGCCCGGGGCAGCGTGGACGGAGAAGACAGCCAAGGGGGTGAAGTGGAGGAGGGAGATGAAGACGTGTGACCGGGGACGCGGCCAGAAGGGACCGAGCAGGGCGAGGTGGACGACGTGGGAAGCGGCTGGTGACCGGAGGAGCACGCGTCCTTGAGAAAATGGAACAGGGTGACAGCAATTGTAAAGTGATTGTGTTTTCTGAGTCAGAACATATTGAATTCACCTCAAAAGCGTTTTTCTTGGTGTTAAGAGCAGTCAACCTCATTTCTTCGGTAACAGCTTTATGCTCCTTTGGAACAAACCCCCACTTTTGGAATAAAACCCTTGGAGCAAATCGATACCCGGGAAAGTCAATGTGCGTGGAAGCCCCGGAATGTATAAAAGGCGCCGCCCGAGTCCTGGCTCCTGTCGCCGCGCCGCCCACGGATCACAGGCCCGACACCCCCCTCTCAGCCCTGCCTCCCGCGCCAACGCCAGGCTTCCCACGGGCCACGGCCTCGGCTCCCGCGTCCCCACGCAGGGCCCTCTGGTCACCCCCGCCCCCGACAGTCAGAGAAGGCGGGTCCTCCTTCGCTCCCCAGTCACTGAATCCGATCCAACGCCCTCCGGTCTCCTTGAGAACCATCCTCCCCACCTTTAACTCCTTCTTCGCCCTCATCACGTGGGAGAAGACGAGCTACGAAGCGACTTCCTGGTCCTGACTGTCCCAGGCGCCCTGAACAGGCGCGGCCCCCGCTGAGCGGTGGCGCGTCTCACAGAGCAGGGGTGTTTCATGAGCGGCTCGCTCTCCGGAAAAATGTCCCGACACTCGCCACTCCCCACGGTGTGAATATCCCCACTTTGGCCGATGTCAGGCTACCGGTGTGACATCCCCGAACGGGGACCTGGGAAGGGAGGCCGGCCGGGGGGCTCCCGTGTACCCCTGCCTGGCACGCCTCTGAGGCTGAACGCACCGGCGCGGAGGTCCCCGGCCACCCCCGCGGCTGGTCTCCTTCCGGAGACTGTGAGCAGGCGTTGGGAAAGTCTTCCGTCCAGGGGTCAGAGGAGGCCGTCCTGCTTCTGCCACGCACGGGGCGGCCACTCAGGGCGGCCATCTTGGTCGCAGGGACGGACGCGTCCCGCTGAAGAACGCCCCTCGCCCGGGGCGCTGTCCGTCCGGCTGACGTGCTGCAGGGGTCGCGCTCAGGGTCGGGAGCGTTAAGCCGTCGAGGCTGCTGTTGTCAGTATTTGTTTCCTTTTCTGCTTCCAAGCTCCTGTTCTAGGGCATGATTATGCCGCTTCATATGGAGAGACAGTTGCGTGACAAAATATTTCTCGTTCCCGGGAGAGAAGGAGGACTGCTTACATGAAAACACACGCACAGCTTTAATCCAGCCCCTGCCGGCCACCTGGGCTTCCCACCAGCAGCCTCCGGTTTGGCGGCACGCACCCCTAGGTGCCATATGGCGTAATTACACAGAGCGCGCAGGGCTGCTATAATGGCACCATTTGGAGAGGGACTCAGACCCACCGCGAGGGGCCCTAACCAGGGCAGAGCTCATCACCGCAGGCGCTTAGGACAGACCCACGTGCACGGAGCCCGCGGCAGGACAGAGGCTCAGACATAGGCCTCCAGCGTTCGCCCAGCATCTAGGGATGGCCGCGCCACGAGAGACCCGGGTCACCGGCCTGTCTCTACTGAGAAGGGCCCGGCCCTGCGGTCACGTCACTTCAGGTCTGATGGCCCCTAAGGACAGGCTGCTTTGGCTGGAGTCTTTCCATGATCACTCAGCTCCATCCGATGACACAGAGCTGTGTTCTCTGAGCAAAGGCGGCTGAGGTCGTCCGAGGCCTGCGTGTGTCTCTTCTCCGAGGGGCCTGCGTGACTGTGATGCAGCCCAGGCAGCAGACCCCCACCCCCCTGTGCTCCCCGCCCCCGAAACAGCAAAGAAGCGCAGATCTGAGACCCCCGATTCGTTACTGAAACTACGGACGAGTAACAGTAAAGCGCCAGCCAGCCAGGCTTCTCCGGGTTAAAGGCGCCTCGTTTTTACGACTCACGCCCTTCGCTGCCGACAGAGGCAGTGGGTGCGTCCCCCTCCTTCAGGTAACACTGGCACGGACGTGGAACACGCATGGCCCGGCCCGAGTCTCGGCTCCGACCCCGCCGGCGGAGCCCCTCCGGTCAGTGAGCGCCCTGCTGAGCCCGGCTCCCGCTCTGAACGGTGGGAAACCGCGGCACTGATCTCACGGCGCTCTTCTGGGGACTGAAAGGGAGCACGTGTGACGGACTTAGTGATGGCACAGGACGGAAGGGCAGCTGGACGTTGTTATAACTGGCGAGTGGGGTACAAATGACGACCACACATAAACAAGGAGAGCGTGAAAGGGGCCAAGGTAAGGAGGGTCCCGTGTCCTAGGGATCCCCGAAGCCCGGCGCTGACCCAGGGACGCGCGCGTGACCACAGCGGGACCCAAGTCTCATTTCAGCACAATAGTTGGAGTGTCCGAGCTCCTTGTAGCCAGCGGACCCAGGGCGTCCCTGAGTCGGGGGCCGACAGACGCCACCCGCGTGCACACAGGAAACTCACCCACCGAGGACGGGAAACGATCAAAAGGGAGCGTGGAGGCGCCCGTCCGAAGCGCGCCCCGACTCTGCTCCCCTTTCCCGGCGGACCGGGGGCTCTTCCAGCCGCAGGCCACCCGCTCAGAGGCTCCCCTGCACGCCCTTCCCCCGTGAGTATGCTTCATTCTTGCCTCTCCTGCCCGAGATATCCCACCGCGCCTTCTCCACCGGCCTCCAGGAGCCGGAGGGTCTGGGCGGGTGGCTTCATTCATTTCGTGCAAAGATACTGAGTCTCCGAGCTCCTCGGCCCAGCGCCTGGGCGAGGGTCCTGGTGTGCCCAGCACACGGCACGTGCTCCGTGGCCTCTCGGCCTGAATCGGGGAAGAGACGTCAGTGAAATCATTACACCCAGGAATCTGCTGTGTATACCCGCTGAAGGAAGGAAGGCAGGAGAGAGAGAGGGAGAGAGAGAAAAGGAGGGGGGCATGAAAGAAAAGAGGGGAAGAAAGAAAGAGGGAAAAAAGGAGGGGGGGCAGGGGGAGGGAAGAAACACCAGCCACAGTCCCAGCTCCCACTGCTAACGTTTTGGGGGGGTTTCTTCCAGGTTTCTCCTGCCCATGGGTATCAAAGTATCTATGTGCACGTTTGTTGAACATGGTAGAATGAAAACGGATATATTGTTAAAGATAAAATGTTAACTCTGCCCCATGAAAGCTGCTCTTTAAAGCACGAAAGAACGTGCTCTGCCCCTTTGGCTCTGACCCCCGCGGGACCTGGCGTGCCCGGGGCCGCGTCCGCACCTCAGACACGCCGGTACAGGGGCGCGTGGGACAAACGTGTGCCAACTGCCGTGACCAGGGCTGCCAGTCTTGGGGGGCATCCGAGTGAGCACCGGTGTCAAATAAACTGGTTAAGAGGCGGCTGTCAGCGTTGCTGCGTCCATGCGGGAGGCGGTGAGGACAGAAACCGGGGTGCACGAGGACAGACCAGCGTGAGAGGGTCGTCGTGGGTGACACTGTCACCAGGAGCTGCCTTCAGACGAAGGACCTCAGGTAAGCCCTTCAAATACAAACCCAGTTCCCTCTCCCACGTCCGGAGGCAGAACCGAGCCAAGGCCGCATGGATCCAACGGGTGGCGGTCGGTCACCCCTGCCCAAGCTCGGGCTCCACCTGGCCCCGACCATGACACAGCGGGACACACACCACCGAGGGGGCAGGAGAGGCGGTGACTGAGGGTGAGTGAGGACCGGGCCTGCAGGTCCTTCCAAGCATTACACATGGGTCTCCCACGCTCTGCAACTGTGCTTCAGGGGACGTGGAAGCCCCCACTCTTCCGTCCATGGCTTCGGGAGGGACAGGCCAAGGTCATGGAGGCGAGTTCCAGGTCTGAACAGGGAGGCAGATGAGCTCTGCGTATGCCCAGGACGGCAGGAGCAGAATTAAACTGACAAGAGACTCACCGATGAGCAGGACGCCCAGTTCTATCTGGGGCAAAGGACACAGCGCTGCTTTGATGTTGTTTTGCCTCCAAGGCAGGATCTCCATTATTATGGAGATGAAGTGCTTCTAATTATTGCAATAACATAATTGCTCCCCAGGGCAGGACTCCTAAGAACAGAGCACAGCTTTGCCGCCAGTGTGGGACGTATCCTGGGGGCAGGTTTCTCTGGACGAGCGTGTCTACAGACTGAGGTCTCCCGGAAGAGAGACAGAATGCCTGAAGCCATCAGCTTGCATTCCGGGCTGGGCTGGACGAGCCTTCTGGGAAAACACCTGCCATTTCCTCTGCTCTGGCTCCCGATGGCTGTGCAGATGCTGGTCTTCCATCCAGGGGCCACACCCGGAGCACAAGGCGCGGATTCACAGCCGCGTGCCAGGACTTCCCTCCATGTAGCGCATGGACGTCAACGCTCCCAAAGGCCTTGGGAAGACTGGCGGATTGCGGATGACCCAGTTTCACTGCGGAAACAGACTTCAATGTCTCCGGACAAGACGTGTGCGTTTCATTCCTATTTGGGTCGAACGGTCTCATAAAATGTTAGATTGATCTGACTGCACTTGGGGTCAGGCAAGCCGAAACGTCCGTTCCAGTCCGTGTCTCTGAACTGGCCCACAGGGGCCACTTACATTTCAGCCACGTGTGAACGCGTGCGTCAGGGTCTGTCGTCACCGTTAGCAGCAGCCCGGCGCGTCCCACCGCGGGAGCCCGACGGACGGGGCCGCCCAGGAAGACGCCGGTGGCTGGGCTCCAGCTCGAACGCCACGCCAACCCTCAGCGACCGACCGCTGCCCCGACCCACCAGCAGCCAGAAAGGGACGCATCTCATCAACTGAACGCGCGTGACGACGCACCAGCCGCAAGCCGTGCCGGGCGTGTCTGCACAGCCACCAACAAACAGTGACAAGGTCGCCAGCGCCATGAGCTAATTTGCATATGCAAACCCGAAGGTGTACAGGTGTGAAGGGTTGATGTGCACACGTTTTCACAGGCTTCCCCACTGCATCCTCGGGCACCTGACCTTTAGCATCGATTAAAATCATTATGGACACAGCTGGCAAATGCTCCCTTATGGGGCGACACGGACTCCGGCATAATTACCGTTTCCTGCAGACGGCGCAGGTTACAGAAAGGGGGGGGTCGGGAAAGGTCTCAGACACTCCTGCCATCGGGTGCATCCTAAATATAATTCAAGAATGACAGGAACTACATAAGCGAAGAATTCAGACGGCATTAACAAAAAACCCGTTGTTTCAAAAGAGGTGGGATTAAAATAGTGAAAACCATGTCATCTGCAGAGTGAGTGTTGGAGTTAGAGCTATTCAGCCGAGAGAGAGACCTCACGGCCAATGCCAGGACGTGAGGGGCGTCCCGGCAAAGCAGCGGGGCATCTGCTCGTTCCGGCGGGAGGAGGCCGGGTGGGCCCCGGGGGAGCTGGCGGAACTGTGGCAGCTCCGGCGGCTGCGGCAGGGCCGTGCTCCCCGTCTGCGCGGGCGCGGACGCCTATCAGGAAGGATTATGAAGGCCTCCCTCTTCCCGTGCTTCAGCTCTTTGTTAACATCATTCTATAGGTGCCAGAGAGTGAATTCCTCCCAGAACCGTTAATGACAGACTAATAAATTATTGCAGGTTAATCAAATATTAAAAATATTTCAAGGGAGTACCTTCCACTTTCTCTTAAGACGTCCCTTCCTTTCTTCCAGGTGTACGTGGGTTTCGGAGAAGCCGCTGGCTTGCACTCAATGACAGCTTCACCTCCCACTTTGACGAGGGTGACCCTTTTCAGGAGGGTCCTTGAGAAGTCTGGACCCGCCGCTGGAAGAGAAGATGGAGAACAGGGAGTTATTATGGGAGAGAAAGCCAGCTGCACGCGCACCAGCCTTTGCGTCGCCACGGGCGGCACAGGGCACGGTCACAGTTTTCCTACAGCAGAGAGAGCAGGGAGCGCCCTGAGTTCTGATGGATTTACTCCCATCCCAGGCGGAGCTTTTCTGGGGTAAGGTGCACCCGCTGTACGTATGCAGCTTGGAAACTGGGTCTCCTCCTCCAGGAAGAGCAAGGCACAGACCTTCCACAACCTCACTGGGGCATTCTCTGACCAAGGTGCATGTTCACGGGGACAGACGTACGTGGGTCCCCCAGCCAGTGACACCGCACACGGCCAGGGCAGAAAGGACCAAGACGAATGGAGCACCTGCGGGCCCGTGTGAGAGGGCAGGGCTCCTCAGAGAGAGAGCGATTCTGGGAAGACAGGGCCACGCAGGAGGTGGAGGGAGGGGCTCCCCCCAGAGAGGGGCCACAGGCTGCACCCCCGGGAGCCACGGCGGCTGCTGAGGACAGGACGGCGCCCCTTCACAGGCGTGTGTCCCTGACTGTGTAGGTCGAGGGAGCCCTCTCCTCCCCCGCCCTGTGCCCAGCACTCTGGACGCGTCCCCGTCCGAGGACGAGCTGAGACGCCGCCACCATTCTACCCAGGGCCCCGTTCAGCTCCCGCACGCGGCTCTGGCAGGAGGGACTCGGACCCGCTCTCAGGAAACCCCGCGCCAGGCCCCACCCAGGGCCTAAGAAGTCCGCTCTCTAGTTTCGCAAAGCGTATGAAAGAATTATTTCTTTTATAAAAGAAAAGATAGGTACCTGCATCCTCATGAAAGAAATATAGAAGATGCTTCTCTGAAAAGTCTCACTTTATTCTGAGTGAACTGAAGTCATGTTCTAAACCTGTCGCGAGCAGAAATTCATCTCTTTGAAGCTCAGTTCTATCACCTTTAAGGTTCCTGACTCCTAAACTTGACCTGATGGAACTGAAGACTCCCCGCCATGTCTAGTATAAGATCTAAATGCCGACGGCACCTCACCTTCGGAAGGACGGGGAGGGAGTGTGTGTATGTGGCTGGGAGAGGGGGTGTCCGTTTCTTACATGTACCCGCCACATACGCTGATAATTACTAAAAAATAAACAGGCTCCAGTGCACGATGGGAAGGTCCCTTGTTAGTGGGGCTGCAACAAACCCACGGGGCTGGTTTTACTGTGCGAAGGCCGAATGAAACAAGTGACCCAGAGGCAACGGGTGCCGGTCTGTGTGCCCCGGCTTCACGGGGGGCCCCTCAGCCCGAGGGGTTTTCTGTAACTCGTGCAGTTAGTAAGTACAGTGCAAATACAGATGTTTCTTCTGTAATGGGATAAATGCAAAATCACATAATAAAAAAAATTATAGGGTCCCGAGAAAGATGGAGGCAGGACAGACCGACTCAGTACCGATGTACCAAGAACCCGAACAAAAACAATCCCCATCCTAGGAAGTATATTAGCATCATTGAAAAGACAAGTTCAGTTCCTAAGAGATAAATACTTCATAAACACAGGACACGTGTGTGTGCGTGTGCTTGTGTGCACACGTGTGGCGTATGTGAAGACAGCTTGAAGGAAGGAGGAAGGAGGAGGAGCTGGGATTGTTAAGCTGAAAAAGCGCCGGCCGGGAAGACGGGGAGAAACAGCCCCGTGCCGGCCACGCTGCGCCAGGAGGAGGAGGAGGAGGAGGAGGCGGGGGTCGGGAGCCCCGGTCACTGCCCTTCTGCCTCGGCGGCCACGCCCACGCACGGGGGGGGGGGGGGGGGGGGGGCTCCACGCCCAGCTGCTCGGACAGGAAAGGCAGGCCCCGCGCCCGGGCCAGTGTCACACTGCACAGGCCCCAGGTGCGGTCCCCTGTGCGCGAACTTGGAACGCAGAACAGACGCGCTCTTGTTTCAGGGAAACACCCGAGTTGACATATTCATGTGGAAAAACAATCAAGTCCCCGCAAGTTCTTTAACAAGGGCATTTGGTGAAACAGAGCTCCGCATTTGTATCATCTACAGCGCTACCTTTCCACACAGATATATTTTCATCACGGTGGGCTGACGTTTTTCATCTGTTCTGGAGGAATTCTGCAGTGGGTCCTGAAATGAGTTTACATAAATCAAACGGCACGGCACATGGGGGGATGTGTCAGAAGCTACATATTGCTTTTATGGGGTTTGAAACAACATCGGAGCAGCCGCACAGAAGGCAGAAGACACTTGCTCGCGTTTCGAAAGCATTTGTCCTGCACTATTTATGGGCACGTGATTTTTGGATATCCTAGAGATAAGACTGGCTTTGAATACCTTGTACTAATAAACTGGGATGATAAATTCAAATCTTTCCCTTTGTTTTCTTCATTGGCTTCCTTTACTGCCCGCGTGATCCAACCCCGCCCCTCTGTCAGCTCAGCTGTGAAGACTTGACCGTGAGTGGGTTTCTTAACACTCTGCCATTTTGTGAGTCTGCCTGCCCCTGAGGTGCCGTCAGGCCTGTGGGGTGCTGCCCGGACCCTGTATTCATTCCGGTTCCCAAACGTTGACCCAAGAGAGGCTGGAAGGAAAAGCAAAGGGGGCCTATTCAAGCTGATAGTCACACGGAAGGAGGATTCAACATTATTGGCAAAAACCCCCGCAGGACAATGTCACACCCCAACCTCCGGGGGCATGTGAAAAATAAGCGCACACGGAAGATAAGACTTCAGTAAGGTCCCAGCAGTTCAGAAAACACAGAGCTTGCTCCTGGCCAAGACGGAGGCCTAGACAGACACGCTGCGTCTCCCTCCACAACTAAGCAGGAACACAACTACCTCAGAACTAGAGACAACCAGAAGTTCCAGAAAATCGAGCTGCATGGAACTCCAGCAAACAAAGGTATAAAGAAGAAATACTCACCCAGACAGGTAGGAGGGGTGGAGCTGGGGCAGAGAGGATGTGGTGTGGTGGTGACAGCCGCAGTGGCAGCAGCGGTGGCAGCAGCAGGCCGGTGGAAAGTGCAGTCACACATTTTAAAGTCAGGAGGGACACCTGGGGAGCATTTCCAGCACCAGACCAGACTGTGCAGCTCACAGTCCCAGTGCTGGGAAAATCAAGCCTCATTGCTTCTGACTGTGCAGATCAGTGGGGGTTGGGGCAGAGGCAGAAACTGCCGGTCTCTCAGCAGAGTCCGCTTGTTTAAAGGGCCCCCACCATCCTAGAACATCCACAGACCACCCCCCAACTCTGGGAACGACGGCCAGGACAGCAGCTAGAGAGGCGCCAGTCCCATACGGAAGTGGGAGAGGGGCCTGGAAAAGGGGCGAGTGCTGGGCAGGCGGCATTGTTCCCTCTCAGACCCCTCCCCCACACACAGCGCCACAACGTGGTGAAATGGGTCTCCCTGTACTGACGAATCCCTAAGGCTCCGCCCCATGCAATGTAACAGGAGCGACAGCTCTGCCTAAGACACAGAGGCAAACAAACAAAGGAGCCTGTCAAGATGAGGAGAGAGGGAAGTATGACCCAAAAGGGGGCACGGATCAAGGGTCCAGTGGGAGAAATACGTGACAAGGAGATAGACAACCTAACAGATGGAGAGTTCACAACACTGGTGATAAAGATGCTCACAGGCTTGACAGATATGCTTGAGTATAGCAAACACATAAGGGAAGAAGTGAAGGCTATGCTATGTGAAACAAAGGAAAATCCACATAAAACCAGTGGTGAAGGGAAGGAAACCAGGGTTCAAATCAATGATGTGGAACATAAGGAAGAAAAAAACAGTCAACCAGTGCAGAATGAGGAAACAAGAATTGAAAAAAATAAGGAGAGGCTTAGGAACCTCTGGGACAAGTTTAAACTTGCCAACATCCGAATCATAGGGGTGCCAGAAGGAGAAGAGGAAGAGCAAGAAATTGAAAGTTTATGTGAAAAAATAATGAAGGAAAACTCGCCAAATTTGACGAAGGAAATAGACATACAAGTCCAGGAAGCAGAGAGAGTCCCAAACAAGCTAGACCCAAAAAGGACCACACCAAGACACATCATAATTAAAATGCCAAAGGTTCAGGATAAAGAGAGAATCTTAAAAGCAGCAAGAGAGAAGCAGAGAGTTACCTACAAAGGGGTGCCTATAAGACTATCAGCTGATTTCTCAAAAGACACTTTGCAGGCAAGAAGGGACTGGCAAGCAGTATTCAAAGTGATGAAAAGCAAGGACCTACAACCAAGATTACTCTCTCCAGCAAAGCTATCATTTAGAAGGAAGGGCAGATGAAGTGCTTCCCAGACAAGGTAAAGCTAAAGGAGTTCATCATCACCAAGCCATTATTATATGAAATGTCAAAGGGACTTACTTAAGAAAAAGAAGGTCAAAATTATGAACATTAAAATGACAACAAACTCAAACTATCAACAACTGAATCTAAAAAGTAAAAACAAAATTCAACTAAGCAAACCAGAATCATAGGTGTGGGGATCACTTCGAGGGTTATCAGCTGGGAGGGGGAGGGGGAGAAATGGGGAAATGGTGCAGGGACTAAGAAGCATCATTGGTTGGTACAAGATAGACAGGGGGAAGTTGAGAATAATACAGGAAAGGGTGAAGCCAAAGAACTTACATGCATGACCCATGGACATGATCTAAGGGGGTGGGATTACTGAAGGGGAGGGGGGGTACTGGGCAGAGGGGAGCAAAGGGGAAAAATTGGGACTGCTGTAACAACATAATAAATAAAATATACTTAAAAATTAAAAAAAAGAAAAAAGAAAAGACAGAGCCAACTGTCACGTCGCCCCGTGGAGTCTGCGCGTGGCTCCGATACTGGGACGTCCCCACGTGCTAACCCCGACAAGCAGAGGACAGCAGATCACGGGAAAAAGCAGTTTTACGGCTGCGCGTCTGTGGAGCAGGGTCGATGTTTGTATTGTGATTAATTACTGTGTTCTTCTCCGTGCAACCCGGTAAACCTGCTTCTGCCCCGCCCCGCATTTTTGGCACAGACCCCTAGAGGGCACTGTCCTCCCGAGCTGGACGGTCACGCCACAGGCCCTCCTCCACGCGGGGGAAGGCGGCGCTTTATTATTCACCCGGGATCTCAATGCCTTGACATTACATTATCTGTGAGACGCTTCTGGCTGAGAGGGTCCTCCTGCAATTCTGCACTGTTTGCTTTTGCTTAATTACACGCCTCTTGGTCACATGTCAAGGGTATTTTAAGTGGCCAATAGAACCCTCGACAGCAGACGTTCTGTGCCTTTGTATTGCTTCTCAGGAGACGGTGAGGATGATCCTTCTTGACTGGGACGTGCAGTGGCGGTCCCCATAGGAGAGGACAACTAGGATGATGGGCCCCTTCCCCCAGGGGCAGCCACGGAACCACACCGGGACCCTGCCGGGTGGTGGGAATATCACGGCCGACTCTAGGAGTTCAGAATTCCACGTCCCTTTATCTATTCTCTTTCCTCCCTCGTCGCTCCATGAAAAGCAAACCCAGAGGAAAGCTTTCGTTAGAATGCCCCCACCCCAAGGAGACGATGCCGCACCCGCCGTGCGCACCCCGACCCTCTCTGGGCTTGCCAGAGGGCTGCTTCCACGGGCCCTGTCCTCTCCAGGGCCGGTGTCGGGTTCAGGGCGAGGCCTCTCCGATCAAGGACGGGGTCACAGAGGAGGGCACAGGTCCTGGAGCCAGACTTCCCTGCTCTAAGGTCAGCACGGTGTGCCCCCTTGGAGTCCCTCACAGCCCGGCCTGCTCCCCATGGCCCTCGACCCCGTAGCTCTGATGTTTACTAGGACCCAGAAACGATGATCCCTCCGGTCTCAAGGTCACCTTGACCACTGAGTGAAATAATGGTGCATGAATTACACACACAGCCCTGGGCACATCGGCCCAGAGGACTTCCCAGCCCACGCATCCCTCCGCTATTTCCGCTGCAGCCATGACCGCCGCCGCATTCCTGGGGGCCTTCATGCTGAAACACGTCTTAGAGCCAGAAAAGGACATCTTTTTAAAACTCCTCGCCTGAGGACGGGTGTGCTGATTTGAGAGAGACGGGAAGGGAGAGAAAGAAACATCGACGTGGGAGAGAAGCGTCGACTGGTGGCCCCCAACCCCCGCACGGGCCTCAACCACGGACTGAACCCGCGACCTTTGGGTGCACGGGACAACGCCCAGCCAGCGGAGCCACCCGGCCAGGGAGGGTGCATCTTGTTTTGAACAAAACCCTTTTTATTTCGAAGTTGTAGACTCTCAGAAAGGTTGCAAAGTAACACAGAGAGGCGTCTGCATCTTCACCCCGTTCGCGCCTCCGTGGGTACCGCCCAGAGCAAGGCTGTGGCCCCGGGGACACGTGTGTGCAGCTGCGCACCTCTCCATCACAGACGTCATCTGCATATAACATGCTTCCACCAAGACAGAGTTCGCTCGGGCCGCCCCTTGGGGCACGTCCCCTCTCGGGCTGGGGAGCCTCCTCTGCCCCAGGGCTCCGGTTCTGGCATCTGAGGTCACGATCCACATCGAATCAACGGTACTGGGCCTTTCGGGATGTGTTTTTTTTTCACTCAGCATGAAGCTCCTGAGAGCCCTCCACGCCGCCGTGTGCGCAGCGGCTGGCTCATCCTGCGGCCGCGGAGCGGGCTCCCGTCACCCTGGCTCAGGCAGGAGCGCAGGTTAGCGCGGCGCGTCACGCTCTGTGGCGACCGACACGTACTTCAGAGCCCAGGGACCACTTCGAGGCCTCTCAGTGCCTTTGCCCCCAACAGCACAATCAGGCTGAGCCCTTTTTCTTTTTAGAAAGGGTTTGAAAAGGCAAAGATTAATCGTGTGTGTGTGTGGGGGGGGGGGGGGACATGTTCTTCCTGTTCTAAGAGACACATCGCAGAGCCGCCTCAGAACGTCACTTCCCGTCCAAGCTCCGGCGGGGGGACAGGAAGGGCTACTTCTTGCTGGCTGAGGGGAGAGGACTCCAGCTGTCCTCCCGCTCTTCATGGGGGAGTTGATGGAAACCTCCCTGGGCAAGGACCGTGGACCTGAGAGAGGACAACTCCTGCGCGGCCCCGTCACAGAGACTCCGAGACTCCGGCTGCAGGACAGTGACGGTGTCCACGCTCGCCGCGTGGGCGGGGCCTGCAGTCGGGGCTCTGAGGCCCCCTGGGGTCCTGTGAGTTCATGGGGGTCACCCCAGGCGGCTGTGAAGAATAACGCCTGGTCCTGGCGCGGCGAGGAAGTCAGCGGGCACGGGGAACGGCCCGGCATCGGGGTGCAATCCTGCTACCGCTCACTCGCGGTGGCTGGTGCTCACTTGTGTGCGTTTCTGACAGTCCATCGTCTTCTTCCTCGTTCTCAAGATGGACCCTAGAGACGCATTCATTCAACACGCAGCTGCCCTTCAGTTCACTTGGAGTGCGTTCCTATGATTATTTTTGAAGGGAAAATGGCATATGTTTAAACAGTGAACGTCTAAGCTTTTTATTCAAGATTCTCTAAAATTGGTCCTTAATTAATTTTTCCATCTTTCTCCTCCAAATGCTTTACGTACTCGAACCGAATTTCTGGAAGGACACGCCAGAGTGTCTGTGCACACGCTTCCCAGCGCTGAGCCTGTCAGGCCCGCTCCCTCCGACCTGGAGGACTCCCGGAGCGCCCACCTGCCTGTCCGAACATAAGCTGCTGTCCGCTGTGCACTGAGCAGCTCAGGCCCCGCGCGGACCCCGTCCTGGGTTCTGGAGGCCTCGCTGCTCAGCCTGGCCACTTCCCGACACGCCTCATGGCCTCCGGGCCAACGAGGCTGAGGTCTGGGTGGGGAGGTCGCCTCTCAGGCATCCCGCCCTTCTCTTCGCCGATGCAGCTTGCTGACCGTGGGGAGGAGGAAGAGACTCCCATCAGGAGCTCATCTGGAATTAGTTCCAACTGGAAAAGACGTGAAGTGACCTCTGAATGTCAGCGTTGGAGCAGTAATTCCCAGCTTAGCGACCTTGAACCCTGGGGCGGAGGGCATGTACAACTTGGAACATGTGTGCACATGTGAGTTCTGCCCGCCAGGCACCCATGTGTGAGTTCCACATGCCAGCCCCACATGTGAGTTCTGCACGCTGGCCCCACGTGTGAGCTCCGCACACCAGGCCCACGTGTGAGCTCTGCCTGCCAGGCCCCCACGTGTGAGCTCTGCCCACCAGGCACCCGTGTGTGAGTTCTGCACGCCAGCCCACGTGTGAGCTCCGCACACCAGGCCCACGTGTGAGCTCTGCCCGCCAGGCCCCCACGTGTGAGCTCTGCACGCCGGCCCCATGTGAGAGCTAGAGGCCGCACTGTTATGTGAGAGGAAGGGGCGATGGGGCTGGGGGGCTTTCGGAGAGGGTGCCGATAGAGCGGGGAGCAGGAGAGTGGGAGGGAGCTGGTGAAATCGGGGGGCAGCCAACGCAATCCAGGCAGAAGGAACAGCACGTGCGGGGGGCCCGTGGAGGAGGAGGCTCTGGTCTGCAGACCAGAAAGGTCCGTGTGGCCGAGGGGCAGCGGGAGGGGCAGGCTCCCAGGGCAGAGCCCAGACAGCTCAGGTACGTGAGACCAGGCTCCACGGGCGGCTCTCCCAACGGACCATCCGACCTCGCCCGCGTGTACCCCCACCCTCAGGCTGAAGGAGCTTCGCTGCAAGTCAGCAGGGGAGCACCAGGCTGGGGCAGGTCGGAGCTTTGCCCATTTAGAAGCGGGGCTGACAGAGGAGCAGAGGTGAGGGGCAAAGGGCCGTGTCCCGCTGCTGGCACCAGCGGAGGCTGATGCAGGGAGAGTCTGCAGAATCCGTTCCTTATTTCCCCGGCAACAGCTCCTGCCTACAGGCTCCTCGCCCCCCTTCTTTCCCTGAGCACGCTTGCTCGGCAAAGCCCCGGGTGCGTTAGTGACTCGCAGAGTTTTTACTTGCTTCTCCCCGGCAGAGGCTCACCTACGACGCTCAGCTCGGCGCTGGAGAGGACGGCCCCGTGACTGTTCTCCGCGACACACTGGTACATGCCGGCGTCCGAGAGGTTCGCTGCGGTGATGTTGAGCGTGCCTTGCTCGATCTGGATTCTGTCCTGCGGAGGAAGAAAGGAGCACCAAACAATGACCTTCGGCAGCTGAGACCCGAGGCAACTTTGCTACATGTTCTCTCAAAGGGCCTTAATGGGAAGAAAATAGCCCTCATACAAGCAATTTTCGTAACATGATCTATTCATCTGTCAACTAAATTTGTGGCGGGTCAGACACTGAACAGAACAACCCATACATCAATTGGAAAATGGAATTTAAATTGCAAGACTCTCTTGAGTTCTCATTGATTTAACAGTGAAAGCATTCAGATTAATATCTCTGTGGAGTAGATGAACTTAACATTGCAAATGCTTTTTTACTCTGAGGCTTTGCGCTGCCCGGGGCTGAGGGGGCGGGGGACACGGCCAAGCGGACTGTTTAGCGTACCCAGAACCCCCCGAGATGAGCAGGCGGCCCTGGGGAGCGGGGGCAGACCGGAACAGCGCGGGAGGAGCCGGGGAGGTGTGTGCTAGAGGGAAGTTGGCTAAAACCAAAGCAGCGTTAGGGGTTCACCGCGCCCTTACTCCGGGGCTGAGGGCCGTGGGCAGGCAGCCTGCCCGCAGGTGGGGTCGGTGTCAGGCACGGCGGACGGGCCCCCAGGACACGCAGCCAGCGTCACCCACGTTCATAAGCACCAAAACGACACCCCTCCCCCACACCAGGACCGCCACTGAAAAAGTGGAATGGACGGGGAAGTACGAAGCCTCGGGGGCGACACTGAGCTGGGGGGCACCCGTCAGGCTCCAATCAGACCTAGGCCCGTGTCCCCTGACGTTAAACAGAGGGGGCACCTGCAGTCACCTGGGCGCCTGCACTTGCGGGTTTCAGTCTGGCTTCTAGGAGTGAGAGAGCCGGGCACCCCGTGGGCGGCGGGACAGGGCCGGGGGCAGGGGCGGTGTGGCGCTGTGCGGGGCTGGGCTCGTGGGCCTGCCTGCTGCTGTGGCCGGGGACGGCCCTGCCCGTGCCCCCCGTGGGCTCGTCCCCGGGGCCCAGTGCACGGGACCCTGGCTCTTGACCTGGGGCCGGAGGGAAAGGCAACCTTCAGCGGACATTGGAGCTCAGCAGGAATGTACGATAAGGGCGATCATTGTCTCTGTCCTTAGGCCCCCCGTCCTCCCGGCTGCATGCTGACCCCTCCCCCAGGTCGGCGCTGCGGGGCAGGCACCCCCGGGCCTCGTCAAGGCCCTTCTCCACAGTGCGTTCTGGGACGGAGCTTCCAGGGACCCCTTTCGGCCCTGGGCGCTGGTCTCCCAGGCCCGCTCTCTTCGGAAGCTGCCCTTGGCTGAAGGGACCTGCCGCATCCAAGGACCGTCAGTGCAGGGACACAAGGCCTGGCCTCCCTGTGGGGTCCGGGGGGGGGGGGGCACCCCCTGCAGGCCTCCGCTGCAGCTGCACTCTCTGGGGCCTCCCTGCGCTGACCTGGCTCCCCGAGTCCTCATGGGGGAGACCCTGCAACACCCCAGGGCCCCTTCTGCACACCCCCTCTGCCTCACAGTCTTGTCAGAAAGCCCCAAGGCAGAGAGCGATTTTTGAAACATTTTCAAAGAGCAAAGTCGCGTCCCCCCCACCGGGTCCTTTCCCTTAGAAAGCGCTGCACGGAACCAGCTCCGAGAACGTCCGTCAGGCAGACGCGGGCCGTGCGGAACCAGCAGACACGGGACTCGAGCATCGCGGCTCCGTTTCTTACCGAGGACGGGCTCTCAGGCCAGCTGCTCAGTGAGGCCCGTTTCACAGGCCTGCTCGTCTCCCCGTCGGTGAAGGGGAGGGACAGGAACACACGGCCTCGCCAGGGCCCGGGGCAGCGTCCAGCGTGACAGTGTGTCCGCAGTGCCAGGACGGGCCAGCGTCCGGGAGCACTGCCCGAGACGCAGGCTCCCAAACCCGTCGTGAGCGTTCTTCTAACCTGTCACTTCTCCTTGCAAAACAAATGGGCTCAGCAGAAGTTTTATTTCCTGGCGATATGTTTCTAAGATTTTACTTGGTCTGTTTTTTTTTTTTTTTTACTCGGTCTTTTAAAAGATGTATCTGCTTATCGTTTTAAAATATCTTGTTTATTTTTCTGGGCATGGTTTCTTCATTTGTCTCTGCGAGCACGGCAAACAGACATTCCTATTTCTTTGTTGACTGTTCTGTACGTTGGTTATCTTTCTCAAACATAAATTTTACATACGGTTGGGGATACTGGTTTGCAGACTCGTTCTTAAAAAGAGTTATTTTTGTGTGTTTGTCTTTTGCCCCCAATGATCACGCTGTGGCTGCCACAGCCTCTCTGAGCCCTGCCCTGCGGGGGCGCGGGGGCTGCTCAGCTCCTGTCCCAGGGTCCGGGGGCCTGGCCCAGGGCGGTCCACCCCTCTTTCTGGCTACATTTCCCAGACTCCTCTGCAGCGAGAGGTAACCATGTGTGTAAGGGTCCCACTAGCCGGGAAGCAGACTGGCCGCTTGTTTCACTGGGTCACAGTGCATGTGGGGGGCGGGCCACACCCCAAGGCTTAGCTCTAAAATTCCTGCATCTCGTCTCCAGAGAGGAATGTTTACATCTGAGGTCCCAGGCCTTCAGGCTGGGCCTCCAGTCCCCGTCGTCACTGTTAGGGTTCGCTGTTCGTGTGGCACTGGAGACGCTAATCATGGGTTCCCTTTGCTGTCAGTGAGTGCTGGAGGCAGGGGGTGTCTGCCTGGTGAGCTGCTGCACGGCAGGGTCCTGACGCCTGCGAGCAGAGGGGTGATGGGCCCACACTGCCGGGGGTCTCACTCACTCGTGGCCCCGTGCACACACGTGTCTCTCTCGGCACAAGCGTGCGCCCCAGACCACGCATACAGCTTCCAACAGCAAAGCCCGGGAGGCCCACCCGTGAGGCCCGTGGTCTGCAGCGGAGCGGCCGGGCCAGGCCCACAGCCCCTCTGTCACGTGCATCCACGTCCACGGCTTGCGCTAGGAAAGGCATCAGGCTGCAAGTTACTTTAGCCACGATGTGTCATTCTCCTGTTTCCATGGCAACGAGGCCACCTCAGCCGGGACAGTCAACAATGACGCAGTCACCGCCTGCTTGCTTACCTGCGAGAGCAGCGGGTCGCCGTTCTTCAGCCACCTGTACGTGGGCCGGGGCCTCCCGCCGGCTCTGCACTCCCAGACGGCGCTGTCTTCGATGGCCACCCGGATGTCGCTGAGTTTCTGGATCCAAGTAGGCGGGGCTACGGCGGCGCGGAAAGCAAAGGAAAGATGGACATTCAGTGTCGCTTCCACCTATTTTTGTCACGTGCAACCAAGGGACAAACGCTGGCTTCTGATAAAACGCCTTTTCCCGATGCTACGCAAACTGCAAGCCTGGGTGGGAGTTAAGAGGGCGCTTTTAGAAGACACCCCGCCCACGTCCCGCTCCGAATGCCGCCTGCGCAGCCCAGGTGGCGGGTCTCTGCAGCCCTCCACCCCAAGCAGCCGCCCCTCCGTTTTCCCTTCGTGTAGGACAGCGAGCCCACACTGCCCCCCGTCTTTGGCTGGGCCCCCATCCTCCTAGCTACAAACTACATTTCCCAGCTCACTCTGCAGCTCGAGGGGACCACGTGACTAAGCTCATGCCGCGGCACCTGTGCCGAGTCCTGAGAGCAACTTCCAGGTTAAAGGCTTAAAGGCACATGCCCTGGACTCCCACCGCCCCTTCCCACTGCCGTGGGCTCAGAGCTGGAAGCTGGGCAGGACAGAAATGCGGACTTGCCAGCCTGCGACCTTGAGTGACCTTGGGGAGCAAAGCAGCCCCAGACCCACCTGCCTGTTTTTGGAAAGACACGTGCATTTTGGGGTCTCGCTGTTACAGCAGCTCAGCGTGTCTCTAACTAACGCGACTCACTCCACACACGACATAATTTCTGTGACTCCTTCCTCCTGCAAGACCATCGTCATTTTTTATTACCAACTTATTTGCTGTCGATAGAATGTCATCCCCAAGTGTGTGGCCCTATAGTCCCAAATCTCTGAATGAGTCCCGAGTTTCACCAAAACCTGTGTACGAGCCAAGCCCTGCCCACGGCTGACACAGAAGTCAAGACGCCCACCCTGCACGCTGCCCTGCACCCCCAAAAGCATGCCCTGCTGCTCCTGCTTCCACAAAGGCAACTTCCTTTCCTCGTTCTCAGTGCCGGTGAAGACGTGCTCACTCCACATTCCAGAAAATGTCTTCATAAAGTTCACGCCTTTTGCCTAGAGCACAGTCACGTGACTGTTCACTGTACTGGCAAGAGATTGACGTAGAAGACCTCGAGCCGATTCCATGCAGAGGAGACCCTTCCGGTCACCCCGGAATTCTGCAGGCGGACGCCTACCGATAGGAACCCAAGGGTTAGAGCTGCCAGCAGTGTTGAATTAGAAGACGCCACTCAACGTTCTTAGCAGGTTTCCTCCGAACTTGGCCTGAGAGCCTTCGATCCGCGAGACTCCAGAGTCTCCCTAACTTGATTCACAATGAAACTTGCAACGCTGAGGCCAACTACCTCGCTCTGTTAATAGAAAACAAAACCAGAGAAACACACAAGTGCCTTCACCGTCAGAGGCCTCCAGGTTCCTGAGTAAGTGCTTCCTCCTCTCTCTGTCTAGAAGCAATTGGATGTTTTTCCAAGAAGAAAACGCGCTGTGCGAGTCCCCTGCCGACGGAAGCCTTGCTGCCTGCGAGGGGAGGCCGGGGCGTCGGCCGTCAACGCGGTTTCACGCGGACGCAGGGCCGTGACCTCCCCCGGCAGGAGTGCCCACGGCCGCTGTCCCGCGTCCTCTGCCGGAAATGCGGGAACTCACAGCCGTGGCCGGGGCGGCTCCGCCTGGGGGGGCCGGACGAGCTGCCCCAGTGGGGCTAAGGGCTGTCCTGTGCCGACCGCACATCCCGCCGGCGGAACGGGCACCTCCCCCACGGAGCCCAGGGAGAGGGAGCAGACAAGAGAAGCCCCAGAAAACGGTGGAATGCCGTATTCACTAAGGCGAACTTTTCAAAGAGAGCGAGGGAAGAGGAAACGGAAGGGCCGCTGTAACATATGAAGCGACGTCAAGTTGAAGTTCAAAGGGGAAACATCAAAACCACACGGGCAGAGGCAGGGGTGTCGATGCCTCCGATTTCCCGGACAGCCTTCCTTTCAAAGCCGCGGACACTCGGAGGAGCAAGCCTCGCGATCTGAGAAGGGGGATGGGGCCGGGCAGGGAGGCCTTGAGAGGGTGGGAAGAGACCTCCCAGGCGCTCACCAGCGACACCCTTCGGAGGGCTGGCTCTGCCTTTCCCGCGGGGCTGCGGACCTCACGGTGCCGGCCAAGGGGCGTCCACAGCTGAGTCAGCCTTCCCGAGACAGCGTCAGATGCTCCCTCTAGTCCTAAAGTAAAATCAATTCCCAGAAGCCCACTTTGAAATAATAAAGACTCGGTCCCTGGGAAGCAAGCATCTGCGCGTGGGCCTGGGGAAGGTCAGGAAGGGTCACGTTACGTAGGTGGCGAAGGAGAAGGTGGTCTTTCTCTTCACACACACCGGCCTGCGCAGGGACCGGACGAGGCACAGCTGAGCGGGTGGGGTTTCCGGGCAGAAATAAAATTCTGCGCCTCATGCAAAGGGCTCCTCTCTCTCCATGCGTCTCCGCGTCGCCCAGTTCAAAGTCCCTGGTTAACAAATAGCCTGTTTCAGCGCATGATACAAAGCCACGTTTCCTTTTTCCATGATGCCCGTGGGTCTGTGGAATTTATCTTATCTAGACTACATGTTATAACTCCGCGCCTCAATAACATCTCCAAGGAAGGCCCGTACTGGTTGGCTCAGCACAGTTATTTCAGAAAGAAGGTTAAGTCTAAATGCTGTTTGGGGCAATATCTGTAGGTCCCGCATATTAAAATGGAACCGCCTGCTTTGGCTATTTCCTGCTCTTTCAAGGCTTGAAACCAAAGAATCCCTCCTCTAAAAATCTCAAGTTTTATCCTCAAGCTACAAAGATAAGGTTAATGGCTGTGTTGAATTTGACCCCGTGACACTGTGAGTCTCTGGGATAGATGAACAGACTCTTCCTTTCAATCTTCTGTTCGATTAGCTGCCCAGAAATGACCTAAATCAATGCATGTATTCCAGCCACTGCCATCGCACCGAACAACAGTGTCTATCGCAGAGGAATATAATTTGAACTTTGCGGTCAAAGAGTTCTCAGCCCTCTCTGGCGCTGAGGCTCCGAAACAGAAATCTCTGATAGAAGCAGATGCCATCAGGAGCCTTAGAGCCGAGAAATTCAAAACACCTAAAAGAAAGGACGCGGCAGGAGGGCCCCTCGCGCAGTGTGACCGAGGTGACCACGGCCGTTCAGAGCGGCGCTGGCTGCTCCCAGGCCTGGGGAGACCGGGAACAGACTCCAGAGGATGCAGAATCGGCCAACGTGGCTTCATGAGTCTGAAGACAATCGCTTGGCCCCAGTTTGTCAGCTGTATACCGTTGCTCCCCAAATCCTGATCTTCGTTCTGGTCACAGAATCGCTGAGACGTTCTGAGTGTCCACCCTCCTCTGGACCCCAGCGCTGCCAGTACTGATGGCTGCGCTGTCGTCCATCAGTCGACCTTCCCGTACGGAGCCCTCCTGTCTCCTGCCACAGCCTGACTCCCACGGTGGAAGTCGCCAAAAAGAAGGGCTGGCTCTACAGAGAGCACTCATGTGTGTTCTGGGGCTGGGTCCACGCGTGACCCTGAGCTGCCCGGACGTCCCTGTCCCTTGGCTCCAGGCCGCACTGCAGCAGCCGTGCCCCACGGAGGATCCCATCTCGTGCTCTCGAGCTCCGAGGACTCCTGCCCCTTCAGCTAAATCTGCCCGGCTTTGTTTTAAATACTGAGAATCTCACGTAAAAGAGAAGTAACTGATGATTAAACCACACCGTACTTTGAAAAATTCTCTGCTGAGACAACCCCATGGGGTCGCTCTGCGGGGTGGGCCATGGGGGTGGCTTAGGGTTCCCATTGGAATGGAGGGGACCTGGCCTGGCCGGGGTCCGAGGTCCCTGGTTTCATGTGCCAGGTCTGCAGACGGCCTCTCCCGCCGACTGGCTTGGAGCCTCCGGGTCCTCCGTCCCCTTGGCTTCGCTCAAACCCTCCTGCGTACGGTCTCCTCGGCTCTGGGTTCCGTTCCTCCGCGCTTCTGCCTCTGGAAGCGGAAGTGGAGAGGCCACCACGCCAGCCCTCCACAGATGAAGACAGCAAACACCGCGTGAAATATAAAGACCAAACCACGGGAGGACACGTGGGGCCAACCCCAGGCGGGTCCGTTCTGTGCGCAGGAACCTGTCTCGACTGGAACAGAGACAATAGGGGGGAGCAAGCCGTGCCTGAGAAAGCGCGCAGGACTGGGAACGTGCTTTGCCGCCTCTGAACGTCCAGACCAGGGTGTGCTCCCTCCTCTACGCCCGCCCCCACCCAGGCCCCACGGCGGGTGTGCGAGGCCAGGGTGCCCAGGGGCCTGTGGGAGAGGCCACGGAGGGTGAGCTGGCTGCCGAAATCTCCAGCCGCTTCCCAGTCGCTGCTAGAAACCCTTCTGTGGGCAACGCCTCAAAGTCTCCGGCCACATCCTGCAGCCAAACGCTTTGGGAGGAAAACTGGTATCGGGGATGGCAAGCAAGGAGGACACTCACAGTTTTCGGCTTAAGCCACCGCACAGAGCAACTGTCATCAGTGTAACACGCCTGGTGTGTGTTTAAGCCGTTCCTGACGAATGACCCATCTACAGCCTTTGTTCCCAACAGCCGGCCGGATGGGACTCCGGCGTGTTCCCGTCAGCAGAGCGCAGCGCCCACCCGGCGACTCCCTTCCTGGGGTTTGCACAGACCCTCGGCGGCTTCCGCGTGGGCTCGACCGGCGAGCCCGTGCTGGGGTCCACGCTTCAGCCACGTCGGGGCCCGCGTCCAGGATCCGGCTGGGGGAGGGGCTGCTGCACCTGTGGTCCCCGGGGTGAGGGCTCTGTCACGCCCCACCCAGCTCAGAACCAAACGTGGGCCGTGTGCGTTCAGAAACGCGCGTGAAATCACTGCCGAGGAGGAGACACGACGAAGGGCTGACAGGAGCCCCAGCCCTGAGCCCGCGGGAAGCAGAGCACAGGGCGTCACGGGCACACACGCCAGGTGCCACCCGTCGGGCTCAGAGCCGGACGGCAGGAGCGGCAGCAGCTCCTCCGCGCGTGTTCCCAAGAGCCCCGTCCCCACACACGTCAGCCCACGGCTCCTGTCTGCTCGTCAACACCCTCGGCCCCTCCCCCGCCCAGAGCCGCCCAGCCAACGCTGGCCAGGTAGCGCACCCGGATTGCACAGGCCTGCGGGGCTCCCCCTCCCATTGGCCTGAGGGCAAGCGCTCAGCTCATGACCTGAACCCCCAAAAGGCCCGCAGCGGACCGCCCCTTGCAGGCTCTCACCGTAGAAAGTCAGCTGCCCCCGGGCCACGTTCCTGCCCCTGGAGTTCTCTGCCACACATTCGTACGGGCCGGCGTCCTCCTGCTGGAAGTTGGGGATCTCCAGAATCCCGCTGGACGCGTGTCTTCGCGCTTTGCTGGCTATCGGCTTCCCGTCCGCGCGCCTCCAGGAGATCGTGGGCACTGGACTGGAGCGGGAGGGGAGCAGGGGATGAGACGGGAGAGAACTGGGCCTTCTCCTCGCGCCTGCGCCCCGATGCGCCCTGTCCCTCCTGGTGACAAGTGGGGCAGCCTGCCTGGGACGGTGCTCCCCCAGCGCCATTCACGCGCCTGGCTCTGTGGCGACTCTACCCAAATGCCCGTCCCTGGTGTTGTTATGTGCTCGGTGCTTTTATTAAAATCAAGACCTTTCCTAGTCTTATAGGATGTAACCTGTCTTCTACGCAATATCGTCATGGAAATAAAAAGATTTTTATACGTTTGTCGTTTTTTTCTAGTGCATCCGCTTTATTCTAAGTCCCACGTGAGAAAACGAAGTGCCTACACACCGACGGGGCAGGTGGGGGACGGCTGCCGAGTCCTCACGTCCTTCCCACCACGAGACCCGGCCCCGCTCCCTGGGCCTGGCGGGTGCTTCCCCAGCCTGACCACTGAAACGGGCAGAGCTGGGCTGTATCCCTTTCAAGGTGAAGGTGGTAAGAAACTGGTAGCTTCCACCTTGTGCCTCCACAACCCACTTCGTGGCACGTCCCGACTTCCACACGCCGCCCACGAGGAGGCCAGTGTGGGGGAACTTTACTTAAAACAGCAGGACAGCAAAAGAAGCAATCTCTGGGGTCCTTACGTCCTGGCAAGGCACCCACCACCCCAGCGCCCTCACGGGGCTACAGCATCTGGAGCTGCGGGGGTGCTGCTGAGTCTGCCACCCGGGGCCGCGGGGGCGTCCTAGCGGGGCCCACCCTAGTGACTTCTGTATTCCCACGCAGAACAGGCGCAGAGAAGTCGTTGGGGAACAGACTCGCTTTCTTCCCTGGAAAACCCGAGGCGGTGATGAGGACGCTGCAGTGTCACCGTGTTGCGCGCACGCCAGGGGCACCTTAGTTCCTCGCACAGACACTGGCGCGTGAAACACCAGGGCGCTGACTGTCACCCATGGTGTCTTCGGGCTCCACGGGACACACGCCTGTCTCACACTCCTCCCAGTGATGCCCCAGACGGGTCTCTGCACGCGCGTTGGCAGCGTGGGCGCGTTTCAGCAGCAGAAGCACATGCCCGACGCTCTGTGGACCCTGGAGGAGCGCGATCTGGGCCTTCTGTTCTATTCCAGTGCCTCTCAGGTGGCCCAGACGCGGTTCCAGCCCCCGCCCGTCACCTGGGCACGCGTGACCCCAGCCCCCCTCCCCACGGGTGGTTTCTCAGGCGCCGCCTTACAGAGCGCAGTACCGCGTTCCCGCCGTGCAGAACCCGCTGTCGCCACTGCCCTGGGTGGGCTCCCTTCCCATGCGCCACATGCGAAGCACAGAACGGGGCCATAACGTGCCGTCTGGCAGTCGGCATTTAGCCTCTCAGCAATAAATCACGGGTTAAATCATGGGCACTGTCCATGTCTGACATGTTTTGCCACGTGACTATCATGTCTGTACAGAGTTTAATTGCACAGCCGTGTCATGATTTACTGAACATGAAAAATGATCAAATGCTCTCCGCACCGCACTGTGCCGAGGCCGGGCTGCGTGGCGGCTCATCCTGCCGTGCCTTTAACGTCTGGACACAGACGCTGCCATCAGACTTGAAAACGAAATTGAAAGGGAGAGGGCCTCTTGTGTGGTTGCTATAAACGCCACTCGATGTGACTACGGACTGCGTGCTGGTACGGGGCTGGGGCGAGGGCGTCACGGCCGGCGCGGGGCCCGTGGGAAGGGCAGGGAGCCGGGAGCCTGGCTGAGCCGGGGGTGCAGCTGCTGCAGAGGCTCACAGGCATCGTTAACGTGCACAGGGGACCCCCCAGTGCTCGCTTCAGGGGACAGTTCCAACCCTTCCCTGCAGGGTTGCTGGCAAGACTGTCACCGATTCCCCTCTCCGGGGCCCTCGGAGCGACCTGCGCTGGGAGACCTAACTGGTCCCCGGGTGGCCTCAGCCGGCGATAGTGCCCAGGCTTGATGGTCACGCTGTGAGTAACTTTCAGACGGCTCCGTGCAACAGCGACGCCCTGAGAGCCACCCGGTCTCCTCCCCGCGGGTCAACGCAGAAAGAGGAGACCGGCGATTTGAAAAGAGACCCGAGAAGCCTCGCTGAACCGCGGCTGGAATGAAGTCCCTGTTTTTCCAAACAGGGGTCCTGGCTGTTCCTCAGTGAAGGCCGCTGCCTTCCCGTCATCATGGACGGCGCGCGCATTACAGGTGGGAACACGGGGATGCAGGACGTTCCAGGCTTGCCCACGCGCCCCCCTCTCTAGCCATGTCAGGGGGCGTCCTGAGCCCCCTTGGCCCCCCGCCCAGGCCCCCCCTCTGTGCTGAGGGGGCACCTCTGCTGAGTTGCACAGAGGCAGGCTTGCTCCCCGGCCCCCGCAGAACCCGCGGCTGCGCGGGGGCCGCGCGGGGGCAGGGGCGGAACTTACTTGCCCAGCGCGAAGCACTCCAGCCTGGCCGTGGCGCCCCTGGCCGTGGGCACCGTGTCTGGGAACTGCACCTCGATCTTAGGCTCGTACTCGCCCATCACACCTGCGGACAAAGACAAGGAGCTGAGGCACGGAGCTGCCCTCACGGCGTGCGGAGGTGTTTCCCGGGTAACGCCGCGGCTCCCGCCCGTCTGTGGGCGCACTCATCCCTCCGTGTGCCGTGCGTCCCGCCGACGGCCCGTGGCAATGACCGTCCCCTTTCAAGCCCTGGAAAGCCATGAGGGCTGGTGCTGACGTCCACAGGAACACAGGGCTCAACCAAGCCGCTGCCAGAGCGAGACTGAGAGCAGAAGCAGCCGCGCGCCGCGCCTGTTTAAGTGCGATCCGCAGCGCGCGGTGCCGGCGGGGTCCGCGCCCCGGGTCCTGCCAACCCCTGCCTGAGCTGGAGTCTGGGCTTTTGCTAAACTCCACCGCAGAGGGGGCTTTTGGACCAACTTCCACAGAGTGGGGTTTTCTGCTAACAAAGAAAAGGAATCACAGAAAGGGTCTCGTCAGAAGTTTCCACGTTGGCTTTCTTGAGAAATGTGATGTAGATCCCATTAGTGTCAACATAAAGTGCTGGGAAATTTCTGATTAGTCGTACAAATGCCCTTGGCTGAGTTTACTATTTTTCTCCTTGTTTTGCCCCGGACTGAAGGAGCCACGGTGGGGTCCATGCGACTGTCCCGAGAATCTCTCCCCCTGCTACGCACTCCTGCCCCCCGTACCTTCAATGCCATTGGATTGGAGGCCACAGCCGCCCCAACCGCCGCCTCCCCGGCCGGAGAGGAGCAGAGGCGTCGGGAAGCTGCGGGCCGTGCGTCAGCTGCCAAACGGGGGGCTCTCCTCTGACCCCAGGAGGGGAAAACAGACCCCATGTTAGGGCTCAAACCCGCAGCTCTTTGGTCCCTTCTAATGACGTGCCGAGATGACCTGAGCTGTGCCAGGAAGCTCCGACCTCTAACGGCAGCGGGAGCGCGGGCCCGTGCCGGCCGGGGGCAGTCCGCTCGGTGCGAAGGCTGTGCCGTTTGCTAACAGATTCCGGTTTGGGCCGTTCACGATAAGCTCACCTCCTTTCAGGGGGATAGAGCCAGCTTGTCTTCCCCGAGGAGGCCTATTCACATTCCTCCCACTGCATAGTCCTTCATATTGCGTGGAACTACACAGCCTCTCTCTCCACCTGAGCCACGTGGGCCCGTCCAGGTTGCTGGGGCCACAAAGAATAGGCCAGTCTTTAGATACTTAAGGATACCATGTTCTCAGGGGCTGGGAAGCGTTTTCTGTAAGGCGACAAAGGCAGTGGCTTTCTTTAGGTTTCGTGAGTCACAGGCTCTGGGAGAGCCCAACTCTGTCATCAGGGTTGCAGGGCAGCCACAGACCATGGGTACAAAAATGACTACATGCCAGTAAAACCTTCCTGACAAAAACGGCAGTCGGCTGGCTGTTTGGCCCACGAGTCCCGGCGGACTCAGCCGTGGCTTCGAGGAAACGGGGAAGACGGAAAAGTTTGGGAGAATTCGTAGACGCGATAGACAAATGATCAGAACTAATGAGAGACTCCAGCACGCTTGCCAGATGGGGGAACAACAAGAACAATAGCATTTGCACACATCAGCAATGACTAATCAGAGAATGGGATTAAAAATAAGCTACCGTTCACAATAGCAGCAAGATGATAGAGAACCTAGGCATTATCCCAAAACACTCCACATTTCTATGGAGAAAAAACTGAAGCTTCATTTACCAAAGCAGGCCGCAGCGGGACGGGCCTGCAGGGGCGGCCTGCCAGCCTTTGAACAAATCGCGGCACCTGCCGCCTGGAATTTCCTTTCCTTTTTCTGCGGTTGGCCAGCCGTCCCCGGAAGGGAGGCTGACTGCCAAGGCCAGGCCAGGCTTCCTGGCCCCCAGGCTGTGGCTGGTGAATAATCTCGCTGCGACTTGGTGGCTCTTAGGATGAGAGACACTCCAAGGAACCTGCTTGGATTCTCTGCCCTGGCCAGGACGGCCCCACCGCAGCCTCCACCAGCGTGAGGCCCCCGAGCCGGACTAAACTCTGAGAACACAGGCTTCTGACGAACGCGTGGCAGGCACTCAATGCCTATTTGCTGGTTAAACGCGTGACGAATGCACATGTCAGGTCATCTCTGTTCTAGGCTGGATACCTCTCCTGCCTGCGTGGACTCCAGATCTCTCTGTCTGTGAGTGTGTTTCTCGGAGCTCAGTTCAATAATCAGTAACAAGTGAAACTTCAGGCCCTTTATTAACTGGGATTCCTCTGAGGCTGGAGGTTCTCAGGGGCTGACGTCACCTGCTTTTATTTCATGGGGCTCCACACATAAGACCTTACAGGTGCTTCCTAACTGACCAGCTCAATGACCTTCTAAGATTTTCGGTGCCTGTGGACCTAAGATGGACTTGACCGTGTCAGAGGTTCAAGGGTGACCACCAAGTGCCTTCAAAACAGCGGACGCCATTGAGAGACTATTAAATTAGACTAGCAATGCCAGTGTAGTGAACTGTGGCCTCCGTGCCTCAGGGGCACAGGCCAGAGGGGCTCTTCTTAAATAACTCTGTGCACAAGGCCACCTGAGCGCATCTTCTGGAAAGGTGCCCTCCCCCGGGGGTCTGGGGACAGAGCAGTGACAGCTTCGGACAGAGGTGGGCCCTTGCTTACCTTGTCCTGTCAACTGGTGTGTTTCCATTTTTATCCAGCGCGTCAGCTGTGACCAGCGCAGTAACGAGCGTCTGCCGCGTGGCCGACCCCGGGCCCTGGGACAGGCTGGGCACAGTGACAGCAGCAGAGCAGGGTGACAGGGACACTCACCGCACCAGACACGTCCTCTGCTGGGGACAGGCGCCGGCAGCCACCCACCCGCGTCTCTCTGTTGCCGAGAAGACGGCTTGCTCTGGGCTCTACAGATAATGACCAACCAACCCGTTTAGTGCAAGTGTTTTGGCAAACGCGCTGCGGGAAACCCAGGCCCTGCTCCCGAGACCTGAGCGGACCCCGTTTTCCCTCCTGCCCCCTCCCAGGCCTGGCGACCGCCCCCAGCTCCGTCCCTGTCATGCCCCCCCCTTCAAGCTGCCACCGTGCTCCAGCTGGGTTACCATGGCCGCCTTCTCCCTGGGCCTCGGTGTCCACTCACACCTGCATCACTCCCAGCCCAGGGTCTTTTAAAAACACACCCCCTCTCTTGCATAAACACCCCGAGGCTTTGCGTGGCGCCTGGAGTGGAATCCAGTTTTCTCTCCGCAGCCTGTGGCCCGGGTCTGACCTGGACGCCGGCTGCCCTGCACCCAGCGCGTGGTGCTCAGGTCGCTCCTGCGCTCTGCTCCCTGCACGGCCGGGCTGGATCCAGGCCTCGGGGCCTCTGCCTGGGGTGTGAGCGCAGCCTTCCAGGCCCCTCGCTCTGGCCTCCTCGGGCCCACTGCCCACCAGCCCGGCCTCAGATACATGTCGCCTCCTCAGAGGCTCTTCCCGAAAAGCCTGTTGACTAGACATCTCAGCCCCAGAGCCTCTGGTTTCCATCCTGGTTTATTTGTTCCTCTCTACAATGGCCAGATTCCTGCCTGTGCCTCTGTTGGTTGGCTGCCTGCCACCTGCGTGCCAGGAGATGGGGCGTCGCTGTCCTCACTCACTGGTGCCCAGAGGAGGGACTGTCACGCAGCCAGCGCTACAGAAATGTACGCTAAGTGCACGCATAAGTGAATGAATGGCTGGAATCGACATTACGGGCTCAAAAATATCACACACGCTGTTACTGCCAGGTACGCAGATCTCCGCAGAGGCAGTCTGCCTGCAAATGCCCTGCTGGGGACAGAGCTCCTTCAGCGCAGAGGGACGGGGCGCTAACGTGGGGGCAAGTCTAGGCTCCAGGTGGGAATCTGCCACGTTCTCCCCGTATGCACTCAGGGGAGGGGTGGCACCGGGTAATGACAAGGAACATGGTAAGGTGTAAACACACAGGGCTCTGGAGTCCCTAAGACGGGGGCTGGATGGGGCCGTGGGGCCAGGTGGGGACTGGGGGGCCTTTCTGTGTTCACTTGCTCTGCGGCTTTGGGGTTTGTCATTCACTGTGCCTGAGCGCCAGCTCTGTCATCGGTACAGTGTGCGCGGACGACCATTCCACCATCGCCTCACGCTCGATGACAGCATTCGGTGAAGCTGAACACGCAGCAGACAGTAGGTGCCCTGTAGGTGTGCGGGATTACAGCTCCTGACCGGCGGTTTCCTCACCTGTACGACGGTCTAGTGATTCCTGTTCATAGGGAAGGTCGGGGCGTGAAGTCAACGGGGAAGAAGAGAGAGAAACTGGGACGCGCACGCGGGGACTGCTAGCGTCATCGCAGCAGCCGTTAGGAAGGGCTGAGCCTTTGCTTTCACTTATTAGACCAGCACCCTGAGGCTCCTGCACGCACCAGGCACTGCACTGGGGGTGGGAGATGCGGTGGAGACCAAGGCGCGGCCTGCGCTGTCCCAAAGGCAGGTCTGCCCTGCGGCCGACGGGGACGCGTGCCGGTCTGTCACTGTGGCCCAGAGACAGCGTTCTGGGGGGGCAGTGCCAGGCTTCACTGGAGTTTGTAGAGAAGGTGCTTGGCCCAGTGGAATCGGGGGAGGGAAGACGGGGAAGACTTCCTGGGCAAGTGATGCATTTGAAGAAACCGGAAGGACCAGCGTGAGTCAGTCAAGGGACTTGGAGAAGGAAGAGCGTGTCCAGAGAGGGGGACAGAGGACTTACAGGGACTCAGGTGGGGAGGAGGTGCTGCCGGAGCTGGGCGTACAGTTCAGCAGGACTGTCCTCAGAAAGCACGCGGGGAATCGCCACCCACTGCCCTGCCCTCCGTCTCAGTAACCGAGATGAAATGCACGGACGTCCTTGGCCTGGTCTCACAAGTGTGGGGGATTACACAGCTGCCCGCCACGAGCCTTGCCAGGGCCGCGTTTCCCCGGGGTGGGCGCAGCGCCTTCGGAATCGTGCATCTGGACGGCACTGGGATAATGATAAACTTCTTCCCGGACACGGAACACTCAATCCCACAGAAATGATTAACGGCCTCATCGATCTGCCTCCTGCTTCCTGCTGCCCAGCACACAGTTTAAGTGGGACAGAAGCAAGGAATAGATCCCTGCATCACTTACACTCACCTAAGCCCACACTCCGTTCCTGTTGGGAACAGCAATTAGATTTCTAATTAGTTTTCCAAAGTGGATGCAAAGTACATGTGTGGGGAGATGGGCACCGAACACAGAAAGCACTTAACTTCCCCCGAGTTTAATTAGACAATCACTGTCCCGGTATCCACGTCGCAACTCCCCGTACTCAACGTGGGGTCCTGAGGAACAGACCAGGGGGACCCCTTAGCAAACTCACCGTCGTTCCTCAGTACCAGCGGCGTGGGCGGGCCCAGCACCTTGTGGCCTGTCACGGTGTTGGTGACCACACAGGTGTAATTCCCAACGTCTGACTTCTCCACTCTGGCGATGTACAGGTTCCCGGTCTCCTGGGAAACGAAGCGGCGGTTATCCTGGTAGGAAGGATACTCGTTGAAGATCCAGGCGTAGCTCAGCTCTGAAAGCAAGAGGGGCCATCGTTACAAAGACGGCCTTCAGGACGGGCCCTGTGCCGCCTTCGTGAGAGAAATGGTGAGTTAGACATCCACGCCGTGGCCCACACACTCCTTCCCAGGCCGCTGGATAGAAACAGGAAGGAGCTGCCGGCCCTGAAGCATTCTGCGTCTCCCGCCCTGCGTCAGCCTGGCTGGAGGTCTGGAGAGCCAGAGCGCACGACATCTTTAAGTCAAGGGACACGCGTTTGCAGTCTGCTAAGCATGTGCCTGGGGCCGTGCGGTAGAGACTGGGCCAGTGACCGGAGGGGACTCCGACAGCCTGCACCCTGGGAAAGCAGGGCTGGGCGGCCCGGGAAGCCGCAGGCTACGCCCTTCATTTCGCAGACAGTAGCCATGACCGTGCGTCAGAATGCCTGCCCCACGCCCACGGGAGATGCTGCGTGGTTTCCCACATGTCTGTGGTTTCCGTTCACCAAGAAACGCACACGGCAGCTCCTCTGATCGCTCCTGCGGACAGACGGAGCGGCTCTCCATCCCCGTCCAGCCCTGTCCCTCCGCAGATCAACGCCAGTTGCTGCCCTGCTCGCCTGGGAGTCTGAACTCCTTTCCCGTCGTTTTAGTGAGAGGGCGGTTGAATACTGTAGCGAGTACTCGCCAAACGCGCAGGAGCTGACCGACGGGTTGGCTGGCCCCATACATGTAAGTCTGCATTTTTAAAAACGGGCTGAAAGGAGATTACATCTGTAAGGGAGTGACTCTGAAGTCACGAGAGCGACCTTCCGCAAACACTTACTGAACCCCGGCCGCGGTGGGGTGGGGTGGGGTGGGGTGCAGGGGCAGTGAGTGTAACGGGCAGGCCGGCCTGGAAGGGCTCGCGCGCGGTGAAGCAGCAGGTGACGCTGTGGGGATGAGCAGGAGGGAGCCCGGGCTTCCTGCCCCGGAGGAGCCCCAGGCCGTGAAGGCAGGTGACCACTGGCTGCCGCGGGCCTCTGTCACGAGGACACCAGAGCTCCTGGGCTCCGGGCTCTCCACAGCCCGCTCCGCTGCCTGCACTGTGACCTCCAGCTCTGTGCACGGCCGGGGCGGGGGGTTGCCCGCAGGCCCCATTTCATTTTCAAAAGTGGTTTTGGTGTGGGGGGGTGGCAGCGAGGCACAGGGGCTGGGGTTTCAGAACTCGCGGGCTGAGCGCGTGCGGGCTGCTTTTCCGTGGGGTTCGGGCTGGTGTCTAAGGGCACGAGTGTCCCTGGGAAAAGGCCAGAAGGTCAGTTCAGCTTGGAACACGGAACCCTGGCCGCCCCGGAAGGCGCTTTTGTCACTGAAGACGTCAGTGAGGCCCGCCTGGAACTGACCTCGGGGACGCAATGGCCTCAGTCATCGGCTGAGCACAGACCAGGAAGGGGCCGTGCAGACGGCAGCCACCTGTCACTGGACCGCGCTGCCTGCGCTGCAGGATTTGAGGGAGGGAATCTGTCTGTCTGAGATCAGCTAAGCTCTGCACGGACGCCTGTGCGCGCGATGGACGTGACCCCGTGCCGATGCCAAGGGGGGCCTCCGCGCAGATGAGGCCGACGCTGCCCAGCAGACTCCCCCTCCCCCCGCAGCCGACGCCTGCGAGGACAGGCCCCTGGGACAGGCCGGGAGGAGGTGCCGGCCACGACGCCCGGCAGCCGATGCCACCCAGCGGCACGGCGCTCCTCCCTGCGCCCGGTGAGTGTCGGGCGACCCGAGCCACGGCTGGGCACCTCGGTCCTGTCCTCTCACAGCGAGGACGCTGCCCCCCCGAGGTGGCTACCAGGGAGCTTTACAGACGAGTTAGCCTCTCCAGAGTCACAGGGCAGAAGTCAGAAAGTCCCTTACCAGCACCGTCGTCATCAACCCACGCCCCTCCAAGGAATCAATATATGAAACTGGGTCTGTACATTTTCTGGAAGACATTTTTCAAACCCACTGCTAGTGGCCACCGGCTGGGACGCTTTCCGCAAGTTGTGGGAAAAAGCGGGTTTAGTAGCTGGAAAGCTGTGTGGACCACCCCTAGCAGAAACAATCCGGCCGCTTGGCTCTTTCTCTAATCAGAATTTCAAATAACAGACTGGAAGGCCCACATTCAGACCTGGGCTGCATATGAAAGGCCCATGAACCGCTCACTCTCAGCTACGAACTCCATCCAACGGGAGGGACGGCAGGTGTGTGCCAGGTCCCGAGGACGCACGTGTGTGTCAGTGCGCGGAGTCACACGCACCACCCAACCACTGAAAGGTCATCGTCTTTAAAAGGAAAAGAATAAAAACCATAGTCAATGAACACACGGTTTAACAGATTTAAACACAAGTTAATTATTCCGGGGCCATGGCCCCTGTGGCTTCAGTGACTTTGTCCCCTCGGTGGGAGGAGTTAGGGGGCTGGTTCCCCGCAAACAGCCTGGGCTCACACGCGGCCCCTTCTCCGCTGCGGGCCCGGGGATGCTTTTTCCTGTTACTGTTGTTCTCTGCCCCACCCCCACCCCCCAGCCACACTTCAAAGGGTTACATGATTAAATGACGTTGAGAAGCTCCGGATTAAGCCGAGTTCAACAGATTTTTAAATCCTTCCTTTCAAAACTGTAAGAGAGTTTTACCCTGTGAATGACCCTGGAATTCCTGAGCGCGGGTTCAGGCTGGCAAACGTGTTCCATCATCGATGCCCCCAACCCTCTCGACACACACCCCGATTTTCTCACCATTTATTAACGGGTCACAACACCGAGGGTGGGAAACGCTGAACTAATAACGCAAGGCCTTCAAGAAACGAAGTGTCCGATAAAGATTCCGAACGATATTCCTTTGCTTTGTGGGGAGGTCACTGAGGAACATTAAACACCAGAAAACGACAAAACATTAAACTGACGTTGTCATACATGACACTGTGACACCGGAACCACGTGCCACCTGAAGACAGAGAAGCAGCAACGGCTGCCCAGGGGAGTCCCCAGCGGCGGGCGCTGAGGACGGGGACCAACAGCAGCTGAACACGTGCCCTTTGTAAACGCCGTGCGCCCGTGAGTGCAAAGGTCAGCCGGAGAGTCTGGGCCGGTGCCCCGGTGAGGTCGTGCTGAGCTAAAAGCTGAGCTCTCGAAGGGAAACAAAACCTCTAAAATAATGTATTAACTTACTTTTCTTGACAGTAAATCACTGCCTAGCTTTTTACGTTTTTATTTCTCCAAGACCCTGAGGACCGAGTGTAAGGAATATAATACAGTGAAGACGCAGACCTCCAAGCAGGCAACACCCAGCGAGGCCCTGTTTCGTTTCTTCATTTTAAGGACCTGACAGCAGAGCAAAGCTGGAGGTGTCCCGTGTCCCGATTTCAGACGACAGAGCGAAGCTACAGTATGAAGCCACCGTCATTGAAGCAGCCTGGCACCGGCACGGAGACAGACGCGCCGATCGGCGGAACGCAACCGCGAGCCCGGCAGCGCACCCTCCCGCAGATGGCCGACCGATCGGCTGACGCGAAGGAGCCAGGAATGCACAGCGGCAGAAAGGACTGTCTCGTCCCTCAGTGGCGCTGGGACGAGCGGGTGGCCGCGTGCGCGGAATGAACCTGGGCTTCTGCCTCACACCTTCCACAAACATTCACGCGGAGGGCGTTACTGACCTGGAGGTAAGACCTGGGCCTGCGGGACTCCTAGAGGGACGCGGAGAGGCCAAGCCCCTTGGTGCGGGTCTGACGCCCAAAGCAAAGGCCACGAAAGCCAAAATAACCAGATGGGACGACATCCAACTAAAACCCTGCCCAGCAAAGGAAACCAACCAGATGGGAAGGCAGCCAACTGCGCGGGAGCAGATGTTCACGGACCAGACAGCTGATCAGGGATGAACACCCCAAATGTATGGAGAACTCCTACAACTCTGGCAAAAAGAGGAAACCGTTAAGACATGGGCCAAATATCTGAACAGACATTTTTCCAAACGAGAAATAGACATGGCCCAACAGGTATGTGAAAAGATGCTCGACATCACTAATAATCAGAGAAATCAAATGAAAGCCACAATGAGACACCACCTCACACCTGTCAGAACGGCTGTTTTCAGAGACAAGTAATGAGAAGTGTGGGCGAGGAGCTGGAGGAAAGGGAACCCTGCGCGTCGTTGGTAGGACCGCAAACTGGTGCGGCCACAGGCAAGTCAGGATGGAGGTTCCTAGAAGCAGAAAAATAAAAACAGAACCTCGTTGTGCCCTGGCAGTCCTGCCTCCAGGCACTTACCCGAAGGAAACCAAAACCCCAAGCCAAGAAGACAGGCGCACGCCCGTGTTCGCTGCGGCGTCATTCACCACAGCCGGGGCACGGAAGCAGCCCGCGTGTCGCTCAGCTGACAGAGGACAGAGATGGTGGTATTTCCACACAGCGGGATCGATCAGGAGCGAAGAAGAAGAGATCCCGCGCTCTGCACTGCACAGACGGACCTCGAGGGCGTCACGCTAAGTGAAACAAGCCCCGCAGAGAAAGACGAACACCGTGCGCTCCCGTGTGAACCTAGAAGTCAATCAATCAATCAAGCAACCAAGCTCGCAGATACGGAGAATGGACTGGCGGTTGCAGGGGTCGGGGGGCAGGGAATAGGTGAAAAAGATCAAATGGTAAAAAAAATTTTTAAAAATGCTTTAAACCCCACCGACCAAAACTTCCCAGCCGCTGCGTCACGCCCACAGAAAGAGGCCCTTCCTGGGTCCAACTTTTCAGTCCCAGCCGACGTGCCCACAGGCAGTTCATGATTCCAACCGCAGCGGAAACGCCATTAAGAAAATAGGGGTGTTCTGAGGCCTAGACTGGGGCGTCCAGGCAGGCCACGCAGACGGGATCCCACCCGGTCCCCACTGCTGCCCGCCGCCCGGACTCGCTCCGGGACGCAGGGGCGCTCCCCGCCTGCAGAGCTTGTCTCACTCCGCACACGAGACACGTCTCCCCCGAGGACCAAAGTCTGTTTTTATCAGAGCCGGACGCGAGTGCGACGAGCTATCGGACACGCCCCCGGCATCCGAGAAACGAAGCCCGGGCCACGCAGCAGATGCCTCCGTGTGCTGCTGCCCACCCAGCCCGGCCTCCTCAGGAGCTCCGCGCAGTCGTCACACTTACGCAGCCTTGACAGGTCTCTTGATACGTTTTCCCACACTAACTGCTCGGGAACGACAGGCAGTTCTCGTCCCACCGGCAATCCGGAACCACGGATAAACACCTGCTTGGGATGCAGTATTTCACGCCCTGTGAGGCTGCCGAGGCTCAGCGGGAAGCCCTGAGCCTTTGCGATGGGGCACCTGTGAGGACAGAAGGACCTGCGACGGTTTTCTGACGGGAGCCTCGACATCCATGGGAAATTAACCGGAAGGCATCACGCGTAACAGGCTCCCTTTTCCAGCTCTCTGGGCCAGCAGCAAAGGGTGTTTGGTTATCTTTAGAGGAAGGCATCCAGCAAGCAATTTTCAAGCGTAGGGACCCACTGAGCGGACACGCCCCATCACTGGGCTCCGGTGGAGGCTCCCAACTCGGTCCTGACACGCACTCCAGAGTTAAGTCACGCTCCAGTGCGTTCCGAGACCTACCCCAGGGGGGCAGAGGTGTCACCGTTCCAGGGTGCCCTTCCTCAGCCTCAGAGTTTTGAGTCTGAACGTACCCTCAGCCCCCCTTCAGTTTACAGATGAGGTGACTCCCATCCGGGGAAAGCCGTGCCCAGTCCCAGTCCCCCCGGTACGTGGCCGAGGTGGGGTACAGGGTGGTCCATGAGAAGAGTGTTTTCCCGCGGAAGACTGGAGAAATCGCAACAGGGTGTGACCGAGAGACCCCCGGCTTCTGAGAGAGGAAGACTCTGGACAGTACATCTAATCACACAATGGTCACTGCACAGTCCTGTGTGAGCTGTCCCCAGTGGGCGGTCCGTGGGGGCCGTGTGGGGGGTGGTGTCGGGAGCCGCAGGACTCGGAAGGGCGGGAAGGGGACACCTATGCCCCCTTATTCATCGGGAGCTGGACTAGTGGGTGTTTAACTCCACCTTGGTGGCCACCGTCCTGCGCTGAGATCAGGCTGCAGCTGAGAGGACGCCTCTGACAGACGCCACGTGGCCCACAGAGCTCGGTGCAGACAGGTCCCCAGTGTCCCGCAGGACCTCCCGGGGTTCAGACACTTTCTTTACTCATTAGGGCTAAATGGACCAGGAGTGGCTACCGGTGCCCTGCTGACCACTGGCGAGGTTTGCGGTCATTCTCTGCACACAGAGACCTTCGCAAGTCACCTGGGGACACAGAGAGGTGACCACGGGGGCGAGGTTGGCTGGGACCCAGCGCCGACGCACGGCCAGCCCCGAGGCAAGCACTTCCGAAAGAAGCCTCTGACCGCTCACTTGTTCACGGCGTGTTGACAGGAGTTTGTGCTCTTCGTCACTCCTACGTGGGGGGGCCAGGGTGGGGACATTTCCAGTCAGGTGCGCACCCTTGATCGTGGGCACGGCTTCCAATCTCCGCCCCCTTTTCTCAGTCACTTTGTTTTCCTGCCTCTGTGTAATTGAGTAGGTTGGGGGTGTAGATTTTCTTTAAAAATATGAAGGTAGAAGTGAAGGAATTACACTTGAAGGCAATTTAACACATTGGTCTGACGATAAGTCAATATGAGCATCAGTGGAAAGGCTTTTAAAACGTCCTGGGCAGGAGGCCGCTGCCTCGGGACTCAGGGCCGGGCTCCCCAGGGCAGAGGCGGACTCCTCCCACTCCCAGAAACACATCAGTTAGAGCGTCTGAGAAACCACCCGAGGCCCGGAGGCAGCAGCCCGCCATCCTGGGCGGGAAGAAGGCCCAGATCCGGCAGAAGAGCACGCGTCCCGTGAGCCCGCTCAGACTTGCTGGAGGCTGGGACGTGCCAGGACACAGGACGGACTTCATTCGCCCAAGAGTGTGTCTTTTACGGTTTCACAGGCTTTGAAAACATCGAAGATCAAATAGACATTAGGGTGTTGGGATTTCCTCAAACATCTGTCCTCAGCTGGCAGGGCAGGCAACGGGGGGGGGGGGGGGGGGGACCGCCCAGCGTCCATGGCGACACTGGTTCCCCAGCCCCGTGGAGCTCCCGGGTCGTTAGAGGGCTGTGACCTCGCAGAGCACAGGTGGTCCGCGGCGGGGACCCGCTGTCCTGGCCTGTCCCCAGGCACTGCTGACACTGCTGGTGTGGGGACCGCAAGGGGGGATGCTGCCTGGGAAGATCTGACCACACCGGGCGCGTGGAGCTCAGCGGCCGCTTCCACGGGAGCCGCGGCCTCTCTGGCGGCACGACCGGCAGCCGCCACCGCGCAGGGCCTGAGGCTCAGGCTGCAGCCTCCGCGTGGGGAGCCGGAGTGAAGGCGCAGACCAGGCACGGGCCCTGGCGCCCGTCGGCTGGTGGGTGAGCGGCCCGGGGGCCACGGACGCAGCTGGCCCGAGTCACCTGCCAGGACTAGGGTGGACACGGGGCTGAAGCCACACGGAATCAACACTCGAGCTTCGTGCAGCCGGGACGGGAACGGCCCAGCCTGCTCGGTGCGGCCAAGCACACAGCCGTGGTGCAGAGACCAGGTCCCCGGACAGGGAGGGGCGGGCGGAAATGCTGCTCCCCGGGACGGTGCCGTCTTCTCTCGGTGTCGGCTCGTCGGCACGGGAAGGCGCTGCAGGCACCGCCGAGTTCTAGGAAGAGCTCAGCCACAGCAGAGGCCCGCCTGCCAGTGTCGGGGCCTCGTAGCACAGACGCCCTTCGAGGGCCAGGTTTACAATCCTTCAGACGACGTGGGAGCTGCGTCATCCTGAAGGCTGGGCGGAGCTCAGTGCCCACGGCTGGGAGGAGTGCCTCCCTCCCGGGGGCGGACAGGGGACGGAGGAGAAGCAGACAACGAAGCTCTTCCAGCGCCCTTCACACGACGCCTCTGCCAGATTTCTGGTCCCTGCCCGCCGTCCCCGGGAGGACCGGGTTCCGTGGCTGGGGGCGGGTGTCCACCCAGTCAGCACGGGAGTCCTGCTGTGGGTTCCGAGTCCACGAGGGGCTGTGCCTCTGTGCTGTTTACCATCCTCGTCACCGGCCCACGGACACCCCCCCCTTCTGCCTGCCGCCTTCAGGCTCGCCGCGGCTCCAGCACCGCCCACACGCCACCGCCAGATTCGGGCTTCAAAGGAGCAACTGAGTCACACCCGTCCTTCCTACGCAAGTCCCCCGGGCCCCGCTGCCTCCCGCACTGTGTAAAGTGCACCCCGCTGGTGTTCGGGTCCCCCCAGCGCAGGGCTCCACACGACCCAGCCTTAGCTCTCCTCTCTCCTCTGCGCGCAGGCCGCGGGCCGGGCAGGACTCCGAGGAGCGGAGGAGCGGCAGTCCTGAGTCACTGGTTCACGCAGCACACACTGACTCCCTCGCGGACGCGCACCCTCAGATGCAAAGATAAGGCACCTTGGGAAGGCTCTGCCCACCCTCGCTTGGGTTTAGTTCTTAAATTTTTTTGTGATTTGCACTTCTCAAGAAAATTGTATTTTAAGAGAAAGGTTCATAACAAAGTAGGCTGCTTAAAGTAATGTGGAGAGACAGGCACGGATCCAGAAGAAAACGGAAATAGGATATGCGAGAACCTATGAGAAGATTCTAAGAGAAAAGTTCCTAGCAAAACAAGCCTACCTGAAGAAAAGAGAAAAATCTCAAATAAACCATCTAATTTTATACCTAAAGGACCTACAAAGGGAAGGACAAACAAAACCCAAAGTTAGTAAAAGGAAGAGAATAATAATGATTGGAGTGGAATTACACAGAATAGGCACTAAGGAGACAAGAGAAACTTTCAAGGAAACTAAGAGCTGGTTCTTCGAAAAGGTAAGAAAAGTGGACAGATTGTTAGCTAGGCTTGCTAAGCAATCAAGAGACAGGGCTCAATTACATAAAATTAAAAAGGCAGGAGAAGAAGCTACAGCTGATGTAACAGAAATGCAAATGATGGGGGACGACCATGAACAATTCTGTTCCAACGGATCAGACAACTTCGAAGAAATAGATAGATTCCCAGAAGCAACCCGTCCTCCGAGAACTGAAACGTGAAAAACAGAACATCTGAGTACAGTAATAACTGGAAAGGAGATTAAACCATTAATCAAAAATCTCCCAACGAACACAATTCCGAGACCAGATGGCGTCGCAGGTGAGTTCTACCAACCGTTCAGAGATTTAATACCTCTCCAAGAGAAGGGAATGCTCCCAACCGCATTTTATGAGCCCAGCCTGACTCTGATACCAAAACCAGGCAAAGATAAAACAACAGAAAGAGAAAATTACAGGCCAGCACTTGTGACGAACATAGATGCAAAAATCCTCCCCAAAATATTAGCAAACCAAGTTCGGCAACACATTAAAGAGATTACACACCAGGATCCAGTGGGATTTATGACAGGGATGGGTCGACACTGGAAGTCTGTTACCTTCATACACTGTTAATGAGATGAAAAATAAAAATCACACGACCCTGTCAATAGACGGAGAAAAAGCATCTGACAAAATTCAGCATTTATTTATAATTAAAACTGGCAAGAAAGTGCGTATAGAGGAAATGCACCTCAACCTAATAAAGACCATAGAAGACAAAATCACAGCTCAGGTCGTGGTCAATGGTGAAAACTTGCAAGTTTTTCCTCTAAGATCAGACATTAGTCAACAAAGTATCGGCAGTGCCAGCCACAGGAATGAGACAAGAAAAAGAAATAAAAGGCACCCCAGGTGGAAAGAAGGAGGTAAAACTCATTGCAGATGACATGAAACTACACAAAGAAAGCCCTAAAGACTCACCAAAAATTGTTAGGCCTAATAAGGAGATTCAGCAAGTTTGCAGGACACAAAATTAGTATCCACATCTTCGTTGCATTTCTATACACTCACAGCGAACATCAGAAAAATAATTTAAGAAAATAACCCCATTTACAATTACAGTACAAAGAACCAAATGCCTAGAAACAACTTTCACCCAGGCAGTGGAATACGTATGCCCTGAAAGCTGTAAGCCCCTGATGGCAGGCCCTGGGGGGGCTGGGCCACGTGTACGGAGCTGGCAGCCGTGCCAGGAAGAGAAAGCAGCGGTGGAATCGTAACTCAAGGTGTTCTCCCGCTTTCTAGAAACAGGAGAGATCTGAGCAGCCGGGAGGCGGTGCTGCACAGCTGTGGAGGGCACACAGACAGGCCCAGGGTATCTGGGACACAGCAGAGAGGTCCCACGTGGAGCGCATGTTACAGGCGCTAGCAGGAGAGGACCCTGGAGGACCCCGCCCACGCTGCCCTTCTCCGAAGCAGACGGCTCGGGAGCGGCGTCCAACCCGCCGTGGGGGCTTCGCTGTTCTTAGTCCGTGGCCGAGGCACGACTTGGAGCCCACGAGCCCGTTTCTGCACTGATGACTCTCCTCACACAGAGCCGCCGACAGGACGGGGGAGAGGGTGCCCTCTGTCCACCTTCGTGACCTTGGCCAAATCCACCTCCCCGAGCCTCAGGCTTCTCACATGTACAGAGGGGCTGACCGCTAACGCTCTCCTTGGAGCTTGATGACAAAATAAGACCATACTCGTGAAAAGACTTGGAAACAGGAAAGCGCCAAGCAAGGGTGAGAAGGTAATTGTGGGACAAGGACTGCAAATAATTTCATCTTGACCCCGAGCTCTGCCTGCTTGGTCCTGGCTCTCCGAGGGGCCGCACCGGCGCTCGAGGATCTCCGGGGTTCAGAGGGGAAGCGGTCATTATCGCCCGGGATGATCATCACAGGCCCGAGAGCGAGCAGAGAGGCGCGCGTGGCAGTGGCGTGCGGTGTGCCGGGGCAGGGCCCGCCCCCCACGGAGGGTCGCAGAGTCTAAGGCAGAGGCCCCACCTCTCCGTTCTCAGAACGTGTACGGCTGCGCAAGGCAGGTGTTACTTTACCGGGTTCAGTGCGCTGTCCTGAAGACCGAATTAAGCAGTCCACGCAAAAGAGCCCACGGAACTGCTCAGCAACTTCCAGCAGAGGCATCGGCGTGATTCTAGCTCAAAAAGCGCACGTGCGGCCGTACCTTACCCACAGCCCCACCTCCTGTATGTGGATAAGAGTGGAAGCTAATCACCCCTCTGCCCACGTGGCAAAACAAGGCCAGGCCGAGGCGCTCAAGGACGTCAGCAGAGGCCCGGGACGTCTGGCCCGCCTCGGAGCTCGGGCTCCTCCCTTGTCGCTCCGCGCCCGCTGGATGTCTGACAGATGCTCAACAACTGACAGAGCTTATCTCCTCCTCTCAGGCGCCATCCTTCTGCTTGCCCACATTCCGCGTTGCCATGGCAACTGTAAACACTCATGATTATTGCCAAGGGGGTTGGAACACATTCTTAAGTTAAGGGAAGAAAAATCCCTGGGCGGGGGGGAAGATCTATCCATCTCTGGGAAGATGAAAAATATTTACGATGTCAACTTAGTGATTGCATTTTTGAGAGCTAAACACACAGACCTGTTTCTTTAGCTTCACATGGGCCATGCTGAGAGGAAGTGGAAAGCTCAGTTTCCTCTGACGGGGAGCAGAAAGGACGCACTGAGGAAAACGGTAAGGGACAGAAGGGGTGGGGACAGGAGGCGGCCTCCTGTGGCCCCTGATGCAGGGTGTCGCCTCCCACCCAGCGGGGTGCCGGGGCGGGTCCCTCTGCCTGCATGAAGCCTCAGGAGCTCCAAGCGTGGAACCCGGGTGCAGGTCTCTGTCCCCACCACGTGCGCCGTCCCCACGCACCGTGGCACGGGAAGAGGCCCCTGCCGTCGCTTGGGCGGAAGTGAACACTGTCAGCCTCCAGAGGAAGCAGAAGACGCGCAGACAGCCGGCACGCATGTCTGTGTCCAGCCGTGACCCGGGCCGGTCGCTGCGAGGGCGGCGTCCCTGTCCCCGTGCTCACAGACCAGCTGCTGACACCCCGCCACTGAAGGACGGCACTTAGAGGCCACCTCGGCGGCTTCTCCTGAGAGACCGTGAGGCCGGGCAGCACTGAGCTCACCTCTGTCAAGGGAGCAGCCGGCCTGCGGTGAGCAGCGGTCCGACGGGGACAGGGCTCTCTGTCGGGCCTAACTCAGCGCCCCGTTTACATCCCTGCCGGCCTGGCCTGGGGGACGGCAGAGCTTCTGAGCCTGGCTGACGCCCCTTCCCACGCCACACGCGCTCAAAGCCAATTTCTGAGTCCCACCGAGTCCGTGCCATTGTTCCCCTCGGTCTCCGAGGGCAGCCGGGGGCAGCTGGCGTCTGGCTCCCACCACTGGCCTCGTCCCGGGGAGCTGCTCCCGCCCTGGGCCCGCCTCACCCCTGTGGGCCAGGAGCAGCCGCGCGGGTCTTGCCTTCCTTTACGTCTGCAAGTTTTCGTCTTTCAAAACGTCCGCAGCAGAACGTCCGTGAAAGGCACCACCGTGACCGCCTCTGAGCACACAGTCCGGGGCCCTGAGCACGTTCTCGGAGCTGCACAGCCGGCCCCACCGCCCGGCCCCGGGACCCGCTCCTCGCCCTGAACTGAAGCTCCGTCTCCGTGCGCCGTTTCCAGTCGTTACTGAACAGGTGGCCCGCGCGTGCCTGCTGCGTGCCAGGCGTGCTCCGAGGCACCGTGGGCAGCGACACGTCCAGCCGGGTTACAGTTCTGGGGGCTCAGATCCTAGGCCCCGACCCTGTTTCAGGGAGACTGGGTCTGTGGTTCACAGCGCAACCCTGTCCCACCCCGGCAGAACTCTGGGGACGGGGCCCTGGGCTGCGACTGTGCTTCCGAATGGGACACCAACTGAACACCGCTTGTCTTCGGTGCCCGGCTTCCCCCCAGCTGCCGATCGGTCTGCAATTTGTCCTCGGGAACCTTCTCTCCCAGCCTCGGAGGGGCCGGTCTGCAGTCCAGCTCCAGGAACGGGCGTGGGTCTCTCCCCACACCCCTCCCCTCACTTCCAGTCCCCACAGCGGGCGTAGGGACGGGTGCAGGACTCACGCTGGCATGTGAACGTCACTTTCGAAGCCGGTGCTGAAATTGCCGGCAATGAGGCCGTTTTGACTCCTGCTGCGCTCCCACGCAGGGAGAGCCAGGGCAAGGAACACAGAGCCCGGAGCGCAGAGGCAGGCACAGGTTCCCAGCCCTGAGGCCTGAGAGCTGAGTTCCAGCTGCGTCTGACGGGGCTTTGATGCCCACAGACTCACTTCCGTTCACGCTCGTCTGAGCTGGGCTTTGGCATTTGCAACCAGAAGAGGCCGGGTTAACAGGACAGTGGGCAGCAGACCGAGCACTGACGAGGGCTGTAGCATCTTCACAAGCATCCGTGACCCACTGTGTGGTGACCCCGGAAATCTGTGCTTGGACTTGACCTTCTCAATTCTCTTTGAACCTACACTGTCCCCCAAGCCCTTCCCTGGCCCCGCTGCTGCCCCGACTTGTCCCTGGCCCCTTGGCTTCAGTTCTTCTTCCTCAGATGCCTACCCAGCCCCGGTCCAACCAACGCCGTCCCGGCGGGAAGCCGCACGGAGACCTGCCCACGTCAGCTGGGCCCGTGGGCCCGCCCTTCCCCCTTCGGGGCGGTTCCAGAGTCAGCTGGGCCCTCGGGTGCACGTGGCGGGGACGCAGGCCAGAGGCTGAGGGGTGAAGGGGGTGCTTCCCAGGGAAGGCTCTCCTCCCGCTCGCCCCCGGGTGCCTCACGGGACGGATGGGCCACTTTCGTCACTGGTCCTCTGGCCCTTTCACCTCCTTTGCTGCTCCTGACGCATCTGTAACGGGACTGGAGTCTCCGCTTTCGAAAGCTGCTTTCAGATGTAAAAACTCTCTCGTTCTGTACAGCAGGTGCTGGGGTGGGTCGGCGAATTGAAAAAGTTGCTAAAGTGGGAAACCATGAAAAAACATACGACTCGTAACCTCTTTATGGAAGTAAATTAGCTGACTACCGCACATCATTTACACACTCAGTGTGCGCATTTATATTTCCCTTATTGACTGATCATGAACAAAGTTATTAAACACGGAGAGAATGGAATCTACTCTTACCGGCCCTCTGACCTAGGCCCAATGTGCTTCCTGCCCCCTCCCCGTGGGCTCTGCACGGGGGCGGCCGCTGTCACTGCCCCATAAACGAGTCGTCACTCAGGCCCTGCTCGCATCTCCGGCTCTGTTTCCATAGCAACAGACTCGTGAAACAGCCTGAGAACCCACCAGAGTTTAATGATCCCCCCAAACTTTTAGCTGCCATGCCTACAGCATCTTCATTGTTTTATTGACTTGCCTTTATGAAGTCTTCCCCAAAGGACTTTGCCGACTTGTAGAAATGACAGTTCTCCCCTTTTCACTGCAGAGCATGACATCACCCAGCATTGAAAGTCGATCGTTATAAGTGTAACTGGCAGAAACGGGTTTGGGAATTAAAAAAACAAACCACCCTGGTTCTGGGCAACCATACAACTCAACAGGTAGGAACGGCAGGGAGCAGGTTTACCTGGGAATGGCCTACTGCCAGGGACCTCGGCCGGCGACTGGGGCCGTCCTTGTGAACTGAGAAGGAATGGGGAGCGGCCATCTGTCAGGAGGCCAGTCTGTCGGGGGCGGGGAGAGGGCGCACCAGGTGTCCCGGGACAGAGACGCCAGCTGTCGCCGCCCCCTCTGGGCCTCTCTGCACACAGCCCTGCCCGCTGCAGGCCGCCGCCCACTCTTGTCAAATGCCCCGTGTTCACGTGACAGACGTCATGCCCTACAGCCTGATGCCCTCGTGTCAGAGGACAAAGCCCTTACGATGGCCCCAACGACGCTCAGGGAGCACATTTCACCTGCTGGATGAAGTCTCAGGAGGTTTTCTTAACTGAAATGGCCTTGAAACGTGGGTGGGGAGCTGGGTTCTGTATTTTTTTTATTGTTTTTGTTTCAACTGAATAAAAAAGGGTCCCTCTGTTTTCTGTCCTGCATTTCAATGTGACCCAGTAAATACTCTCACAGCTCGGCTTCAGCTCTTGGCCGCTCGGCTCGCTGTGATGGAGGAGATCAGCCCCGGCTCCTAGGGCTACGCTGTGCGTGGCGTCCTTGGTGAGACGGCAGCGGGGGAGGCGCGTCCTCAGACACCCCCGGTGATCGCCAACGGGGATCCTTTCTGGTCACCGCAAGGCGCCGCCCCTCCCCCCTCCCCTCTGTTCGGCACGGACACCCTGGTCCCACCACAAAGAGCCTCTGATCCACACAAAGGGAAAGATTTCTTCCAAAAGCGTTCATCAAGTGACGCCCCCCCCCCCCCCAAGCCCACTGGTCAAGGGCAGACCCGATGTCGGGGCCGCCTGGGAGCTGGCGCAGCCCCTTCTCATTGCTGGGTACCGAGGGGGCCCCCAGACTGGGGCTCTGGGAGACGCGGATGAAATGCATCTCCCGTCAGCGTGCAGGCTGGTCACCCCGTGTTCTTGTCACTGGGGTGACTTCGTTTTCCTTCTTTATCCGGTTCCCTAGTGTTATTAGTGTCTCGCTTACTGGATTTCAAGGGCCCCTTCATGACTGGCAATGCTGGGTATTTATCACGTGCCGCAAACCGAACACCACACTTTCTGTTAGTATTTTACTGTGGTGTTATGTTTTTGGGTGGTACCGAAGTTGTGTCTTGAAATAGAACCATGTTTTGTTTAAAAAATTAAGACTTGGATGAAGTCACAGTAGGGACATGAAAAAGCACCCCAAACCTAGCCGCTCTCCTCGGGAGGTAGCGCTGCCCCACGCGGCCGGCCTTCTCTTGGGGGTGATGTTCGAGCCGGCAAAATACAAACCCATGAGTGATCGCAGGGCGGAACGAGGTGGCAACGTGAGCCATTCCAGGAAGAGTGACAGCAGTCCCGTCCACACGGGTGGTCTGCACTGGACGGGACAGGTCAGGCCTCCAAAAAGCTGGACGCCATGTCAAGTCCGCTCAGACACAGCTGTTTGGATCCAGGTTCTCTGGGAGACGCCAACAAAAGCAGGCGCGCTGGGCCACTCCTGAGGGCTCGCGTCCCTCTTCTCCCGGCCTTCAGTGAGGCTGGCATCGACCGTGGGCGGTCTGGAAGGCCTTGGACGTTTGAGTCCCACTCTGGCGTCCCGTGAGGCCGGGAGCAGGCCCCTGAGGGAGGACGAGGCACCCGGGGCAGGAGGCAGTGCCACCTCCTTCCCGCGCGGAAAGGAGCGAGGCCACAGAGCTGCCGGCAGGACACGCGGGCTGAGCACCTGGCCACCTGCCGGGACCCGGGCGCTGCCGCTGCCTGGCCCGTCCCCACCCCCAGCTTCTCACTTTAAAGCTGCGGGACTCGGAAGTTTAGAAACCCGGACTCCCAGCTTTCTGAAAGACGAAGCACCAGCAGGAGAAGGCGGAGGAGGAGGAGGAGGGGGAAGGAGGAGCCGAGCTCCCACTCCCACGGGTGTGGAGGGGTAAAAGTCTTTCTTCTTCTCCGTGGGCAGATGTGTCTTGGGTGCACTTCAGGGCTCTGTCACCCGGAGGCGCAGTAACGGTCCCTGTCAGCCGTGTGTCCGGGCCACAGGGTGACGCCCCGGGACGGACACCCGCGCCTGGCCGGGAGTGTGCCGGGGTACCTCGCCGGCCCGGCAGAAGCCATGCAGGCGGGCTCCTCTGAGCCCCTCGATGCAGACAAGCTTCAGAGAAATCAAACCCCTCGTCTCCGTGGGCCTCATGTGTTTCCGTTTTGGTCACATCTTTGATCTTTCTTTCTTTTCTCTCCTCTTTTTCTCTTTTTTTGGCAGAAAAGCCAACCCCTGCGCCCCTGGCCCAGGGGGCTTCCGACTTTTTTCTCTCCAGCCCCTGGCTTTCACCCACATCTGAGGCGAGCCGACACACGACCCGGCCAAGACCGTGAAGGCAGCCGCTGACTCAGTCAGAGAATGGTTTTAATAACGAACCGGAGCCGGCGCTGCTGTCCGTGCCGGGCCAGCCCCTGCGCAGGGGTGTGAAGAAGCGAGGCTCTCGCAGTTCCCGGCCTGTCTCCAGGGGCTGCCCTAAGCACCAGGGCTCTGGGTTTCCGCACGGGTGTTTTTTTAACTGGTCGCAGGCTGTCACCAAACGAGAGAGAGAAAGCCATTTGCAGGACAGCACCCTTCAGCCTTCCTGGCACTTCTTTGGCGAGAACAGTCACCTGCGTTAGGGTGCACAGAGCCCGAACCCCGAGGGACCGGAGCCGGACGCCTCTCTCCGGCTGTCTCCTGGGTGACAGGCACAGCTGTGGGCACTGGGGAGGGTGCCCACACCTCCCGGCAGGGCAGCCCGTTGTTAACGGAGAGGCACAGCTGGGACGCGGTGCAGACTCCGCACAGGGACCGACCGTCGGCGCCAGGCCGGGCTCCTGAGATAGCGAGAGGGTTACACGGCCCCGGGCAGCGCCCCCGGCTCCCTTCATTACCGTTACCTGCCAGGCCCGGGGTCTGAATGACGGGCGTACTCTGCCCATCTGTGAACACAGGCCTCGGCGCTGGGACGTTCCTCACGCTCACTGTCCACCGGCGCGAGCTGACCTCGGTGGACGCCTCCTGGGCCGTTTCCCAGCTTCCGCTGGAGCAGGCTGGGGGCGCGGGCTGTTTGTCAAAGCGCCGGGAGGGCCCGTTCCTGTTCTCGTCGCTCACTTTAAAGACAGGCGCTGTGCAGAGCAAAGATGAGCGGTCAGAGCTGGGATGACGGAGCCTGTCTTCCGATGAGGCCCTTCCTTCTCCTTCTGGAAGTTTCCACACAGCGGCACACAAGCCGCTGGACCCTGGCATTCAGACATGGGCTGTCACACGTGCGTAAAAGGGAAGCACCTTGGAGGGGGCCTGGCCACCGAGGCCACGCGTGGTCAGGAGAGTGACAGAGCTGCATTTTGGCCCCGCCCTCTGGGTGTCGCTCAGACTGGGCTCCGGGTGCCCGGGACAAGTCCTGCTAATTGCGTCTGCTGCTCAGGACCGCTGCCGGGCACGCGGACTCTGCTGAGACCGAGGCGCTGTCCCTGCAGGAGGCAGACTGGGCGCAGGGTCTGCTGCAGAATCGAACATGACAGATTTCAGATCACAGCCAACGTCAGGCTCTAGATCGCCGCCTTCCCATCCTCTCCCTGGGTGTCACCGGTTGACACTCAGTGACAAACGCTGCCTTTCCCCAGCGGAGATGAGTATGGGAAATGCAGGCTGAAGCTCTGTCAACTTGAATTTCAAGTTTCCCAACCTGAACACCAACAAGCCGGCTCAGCATGATGCCCTCTCTGCAAGCCGTTCTCTTCACGAGGCTGCAGTGCGGTCTGGGGAGGTGGGTGTTCATGTGTGTGTTTTTGTCACCCCTGCGGGAAGCCAAGTCCCCTGAGCACTGCCGGGTGCAGACCGAGCACACATCACTGCCCAGGTGCCTAGGAGCCCCGTGAGGCCCCACCGCCAGAGACTCAGCACCGCCCCGGCCGGAGCGGATCAGTGACGGTGCGTCTGCGCCTTTTCCGTGGAGAACGTCTCTCGAGGCCGGGTGCCAAGGACGGCTATTTTAAGTTGAAGATCCACAGTGATTTCCAAGTGGAAAATAAGTCAGGTAATAGCTCTGGGGCTTGTCTGCAGGGGTCCCCACAGGCTGCAAACTCCCCCCACAACACAGACGCCTTCTTGCCCCCGAAGGCTGCGGTGAAAACACGTTTCAGGAGGCGGTTAGTAGGGATAACGAGCCACGTACTGAAGTCCAGCACGTCCACCTGCTTGGCTACGGAAACGTTCCAACGCCCCAGTTACAGAAGCGGGACACAGGCCGACACGGGACCCGTCCGCAACCCCGATCCACCCGTGCTCGGCGCCGGCCCGCGCCCGCTGCTGGCCGGCACTCCCAGGACACAGAAGCAGCTCCTTCTGTCCAGCAGGACGTACTCTTGTCCTTTCAGTCCTGAGTGTGAGGAGGGGTTAAGCCAGCTCTCCTCCTGGCCTTTTTAAGAAGTTGGTCACGCTCAGGCAGTTGTCCCAGTTTTCCTGCTTTGCCCCTCCCCCACCCCCGGCAGCCCCGCCTCCTTGGCTCACGTCCTGAGTTACCCATACCTTTCACGCTTCCCCTCCCTTTTACACACATAACCCCCGATGGGAGCCCCTGAGTTGCTGAGGCATGTCACACTTCCTCAAACAACGTCTCGGGGTTCTGTCATCTGTAAAACGGGGCATGACCAGGTTGATGTGAGGGTTCCGTTAGTTCATGCATGTGAAGCACGAAAGGAGTGCCTGGCGTGTGTTACCCATGACACACGTGGGATCGCTTCCGCGCTAGCTGCCCACCAGACTCCGGCGCCAGGCTCAGACCATTTCATAACACGAACCAGAGGCTTCTAATCGCGGCTTTGCGTTGGCCCCAATATTTGGGAAGGGGATTACTTTAAGCTCTTCTTTATCAATTTTGTAGCCCAGAGGACTTGGAGAAAGTCATTCCTCACAACTTCCAATTCCTCCCAGGATTGCTGGTTTGTTCAGGTTTTCTGTATTTTCTGTGTTCAATTTTATTATTTATAGATTTTCCGTAGATGGTTTATTTCACCCAGATGTTCAAATGATCAGAGAGTTGTATGTCGTTTTCTCTCAGGACTTGAAGTCTTATGTGCAGAATGACACGCTCTTCTTAGTTATCATTTTGTGCTTTGTGTCTCTCTCGTTTGTTCTTGATGAGATTGGAGAGACAGACGCTTGCGTTTTTCTCTCTCAAAACTCTAGAGTGTCTCCTGGGTGTTGTTCTTGTTCCTAACTCGCTAACTCAGACCTCTAGCCCCTCCCTCCCATTTCCCGTGGCTTGTTTCGTGTCCTTTTTTTAACTGCAGTAAATACTTAGTTTATTGACTTTGATTTCCAGAACTTCTTGCTTAATAAATGCAGGCTTATTAATTTGCTTCAGGGTATCCTTCTCCTAAGTTTCATCAGTGTAGATATATCTGTTCCCCTTTTTCACTCTGAAACACGCACACACACGGTTCTTACTTTCTTTCTGACTCAGTATTCGAAAACTGACTTGACATGGCATGTGCTGATTTTTAAAAATGTGGTTATTGTCGCTGTCTGTTCCTGTCTATAATTTCTAGCGTCACTGAATTATGGCAGAACATAATTTCAACTTGTTTAAATTTTTTCTTAGATTAACATATAACCAACTAAAAGAAGCATTACATAGGCACTTGAGAAGAAACTATAAACATGTTATTATTTCATTATTCAAATTTTTATTCTATTTAGTTAGCCTGTCAAGTTACATAACAAATGTGCTTTAGTAATTTCTCCATGTAGTTCCAAGTTTTTAGCATTATAAATTTGATCTTATTTTTTATGGTGTTTAAAACCATATAATTGGTTTGTCTTCACTGTGGTTTGTGCGTCTTAATAATAAAAAAGTATCTCTTCCTGACTTAATGTTTTTGCATGTTAATAATACGCGGTCCTAAACCAGTAATTTTACCCTCCTTTCCTTTCTTCTTAAAGATCTCTCATTTATGGTGCACATCGACTTATTTATCAATAACTCCAATGTTTTAGCTCCAGCTTTCTACAGTAATATTCTTAACTAGTTTACAAAGAAAAGGTATACCTTAAAAACTAAAAATAAAATCTCTCTTGTTAGGAAAAGAGCTATTTTATTTTAAGTAGAAGGGCCATCATGCTTTGGTTCCATGACACACGTATATTTGACTCCATCTGAAGCTCTCGTGTTTAATACAGAAATTGCGTTTCTTTGTATTTCCTGTGATAAGTTATAAACCTTTTATCTGTCACCCTTTTTGTGTGTTTTAAAATCCTCACCGTTTTGCTCATCTTCGCCTTCAGCTGTCGGCTGAGAGGTCAGCGTCCCTGGGTGTGACCGTCTCCAGCCCCTTGGAAGGCGCACGTTCCGGTTTCCTGTCGCCTTTACCTGCGTTCCCTCTCAGTGACCGGGGAGCACATGGGTGACGGGAGACCACGCAGCACGGACATGCTGACCGGGGAGCACACGGGTGATGGGAGACCACGCAGCACAGACACGCTGACCGGGGAGCACACGGGTGACGGGAGACCACGCAGCATGGACACGCTGACCGGGGAGCACATGGGTGACGGGAAACCACGCAGGACGGACACGCTGACCGGGGAGCACACGGGTGACAGGAAACCACGCAGCACGGACACGCTGACCGGGGAGTGTGCGGTGACCCCGACAGTACACAGAGGAGCCCTGCCCCCCCCCCACGCCCACGCCCACGAAGCTCTCGGACCCCCGTGCCCGCCTTCTGAATAACTAAAACCTGACCCGCTCAGCCATGCCCACCCAGACTCGGCCCTCGGCGGCGCTCCTTTGGCTCCTTCCTGCGTGTGCGCTGCAGTCATGGAGGCCTCCACGTCCGTCCGGAGCCGGCTCCCCGCCCTCTGGCCCCGCTGCTTTACGGGGGCCCTGTTTTCTTTTCCTGACTGAAGGCACAGGGGAGACGCATCTTGTAATGTTGCCGATTTTCGTGGGGCGCCTCTCACACGCACGTGGGCGCTGGTTTGCGCCCTCAGGAGGCTGACCCGCTGGCTTTGCCACGGAGCGTTTTTTCTTGGGTGCCCGGGGCGGGGGTGGGGGGCTTGTGTAAGCCTGCAGGAGCGCTGGCTGCAATCCCGCCCGAGGTCACCCGGGCGCCCCCCGTGACTCCAACGCGCAACCACTGGGGCTCCCAGGACCCTGCCGGACCTCGGGGTTCCGGCAACCTCCGTGCCACGTCCTCTCCGGCTGAGCGCTGTTGGCGGCCAGCGGTTTGGTCAGGGTCCGGGGACTTGAGTTACAGGCTCCACTGCCCCCGCCGCCCCTTTGGATGGACGGCTGTTGCCCCTTCCCTGGGGCCTGGCCAGCAGGCCGTGCCGGCCTCCTGCTCTGGGAAGCATGGGGCTGGCGGCTTCCTCCCAATTTTTAAAGCGAGAAGAGGACGGGGTGCGGTGTGTGTGCTCCAGTGTGGCGCTGAGCCTGGTAAGGCGCTTTCCCTGGTGTCCTTGGGAAACTTTCTCATTGTCAGGGGACAGTCGTCAGACTTAACAGATGCCCAGATCCGATGTCCATTTGGTGCAGAGATACAGACGGTCACTGCTGTTGATTTAGTCGTTTAGTCATGAGTCTGCTCTGGTGTGTGTGTGTGTGTGTGTCTCCACGAAACCCCTGAGCGCTGGTACAGGGGGTGGGGCCTCAGCGTGGCGAGGTCACAAGGTGGGGCCTTAGGGATGGTGAGGTCACAAGGCAGGGCCTTGGGGGTGGTGAGGTCACAAGGAGGGCCCTCATGAATGGGGGTGCTCTTCTAACAGAGGCCCCACTGAGCTCCCTTGTCTCCTCCGCCCTGTTAGCCCTCCGTGAGCAGGTCCCCGTCCCGACCCAGGGACAGGCCTCGCCTGACCTTGCCGGCCCCTGACTCCAGGCTTCCGGCCTCCGGAGCGGTGAGAGGTGCGTGTCTGCTGCCCCTGAGCCGCCGTCCTGCGGGATGTCGTTGCGGGAGCCAGAATGGACTAGTCTCCTGCCTTCGGTTCTCAGTGTGACCTGTGTGTGCTCTCGCTGCGGGTCACTCTTCAAGGACATGTCTGCTGGCCCCCCTTGTTTCTAGCCTGGTTAGAGCGTCGCTGCTGTCCTGTCTTTCGCAGGAAGCCGGTATTAGGCAGACGGACCTGGGCCCCTCTGACAAGGACCACGGGTCTGCAGACACAGGGAGCCACTGCACGGTGGTGGCAAGGCTCGCAGGCAGGAGGGCGCAGGGGTCTGTCCTGTGTGCAGGCGCTGACCACAGAGGCGGGCCCTGCGGGCTTCATTCTGGAAGCCGCTCGTGGAAGCTGCACAGGACACCTCCATCAGCTACTTCTTACTTTTCAAAATCCTGTTCATCTTTTCAAAAGGCAAACCTGAATTGGCATGGGAGGATGAGACCGGGGCTCCACACCCCCACGCCTGGCATCTCCAGGGCGAGTTCTAGCGCACGCGCCTGTCTGAGGGGACAAGAAACGGCACGCATTCCAACGTACTCCACGGAGTCGGGATTCCTCGGCCGTTTCTGAAACGCGGCGTCACCGACGGCAGCTCCCGGCCCGCTGTGACTGCCAGGGGAGCTGTGGCTTCCTGGGGAGGACTCTGGTGACCCAGCCCTTCCCAGGGATCATTTGACAGCGTAAGTTGTGATAGTGTGTAAACCTGCATCCAGGGGACGTGAGAAAACCCTGGTGTGTTAGGGGCAGAGGAGGAAAAAGAGCTTTCTCAGCCTGGGACAGGCGGCCACTCCCTGTCCGTCAGCAGCCGGGACCGCTGTCAAGCAGGACCCAGCCGGCCTCGGAGGGACTGTCGACCTCTTGTCTTGGCTCCTAATGTGGGAGAGCCGGTCCTCAGCTCCGCTGCATCGGGAACGCGGCGTTTCTTCTATGCGCCGCAAGTGGCAGCATCACGAGAGTGGACGCGGTTACCTCCGATCAGCACGATCGGCTAACGAAGCTTGTCATCCACACCGTGCGTCACGGGCGGACACACAGCCAGGTAACCCAGCCATTTCCGTCTGCCCCGGCAGCACACGGCATCGGACGCCGCAACCCTGCCTTTAATGTGACGCCACAACCTCGTCCTCTGCTTGGGGACGGGGACTTGCCTGGCCCAACGCGTCCTTTTCTCTGGTCTTTGCTGTGCCCTGCTACAGTCATTTCCTCCTGCGGGCCTCAGAGTTACACTGGATGCGTTCAAAGTGTGTCAGAGAAAACCCGCACACCTGAGCCCCGCACACCTGAGCCCTGCACACCTGAGAGCCCTGCACACTTGAGTTCCATACACCTGAGAGCCCCGCACACCTGAGCCCCGCACACCTGAGCCCCGCACACCTGAGCCCCGCACACCTGAGTTCCATACACCTGAGCCCCGCACACCTGAGCCCCGCACACCTGAGCCCCGCACACCTGAGCCCCGCACACCTGAGAGCCCCGCACACCTGAGTTCCATACACCTGAGAGCCCCGCACACCTGAGCCCCGCACACCTGAGAGCCCTGCACACCTGAGCCCCGCACACCTGAGCCCTGCACACCGGAGAGCCCTGCACACCTGAGAGCCCCGCACACCTGAGAGCCCCGCACACCTGAGTTCCACACACCTGAGAGCCCCGCACACCTTAGAGCCCCGCACACCTGAGCCCCGCACACCTGAGACCCGCACACCTAAGAGCCCTGCACACCTGAGCCCCGCACACCTGAGCCCCGCACAGCTGAGCCGCGCACACCTGAGTTCCACACACCTGAGAGCCCCGCACACCCGAGCCGCGCACACCTGAGTTCCGCACACCTGAGAGCCCTGCACACCTGAGCCCCGCACACCTGAGCCCCGCACACCTGAGAGCCCCGCACACCTGAGAGCCCTGCACACCTGAGCCCCGCACACCTGAGAGCCCCGTACACCTGAGTCCCGCACACCTGAGAGCCCCGCACACCTGAGTCCTCTCTGCGCCATCTGATCTGCCGTTCAGGCAGGTGGGTCCTTATAGCCGGAGCCACAAGCTGCCTCCACAGCTGCTCTTCCTATTCTCCTTTACGTACAGAATTAATGTACTTCCGGGACCATCACGCATCTTATAAAACACCTGCCTTTTTAGTGTCCTTTGCACTGGGGGCGACCATTGCCATGCAGTAGACGGCCTCAGGCAAAGCCAATCTCCCCGCTACAAAGACGCGTTGGTGCACGGGACGCTGGGCTCCGGTCCTGGCCTCCTCCCTTCTGCTCTGCCTGACGGCACAGCTGGGACCTCAGCCACACCACCCATCTGGGGCCTGAGGGGACCAGAGGCGCGACCAGGCTCCGGAGGACGCCCTCGGGAAGCATGTAGCTCGGACCACACCCGCCGCAGGTGGTGGGTGTGCGAGGACGACAGACGGGGGAACTGCAGCCCTGAGAGCGGACCTCCCGGGCACTCCCGCTCAAGGGTGCGCCTAACGGTCCCGCCACCCCCGACCCTTACAGAGCGGTCACAGGACTTGCATTCCGGCGATGACAGGAAATGAAGCAGGGCCGGCTCTTAGCCCAATCCGGCTGGAGAAGCCCTGGGTGGTCGTCCTACGTCCCGGCGCCAAGAACAGGATTCCAGCTCCGACCAGCGCAGGAGCCCTTCCCTGAGCCGGGTGACAGCAGCAGGCGGGGGACACTTGCACATCCTGACATTCTCCCATCCCAACGGCGGGAGGTGTCGATGACGCTTCTTCCTGCTCACAGAGGCACCCTGGACTCTGTACGAGTGACGCGGTCCCCTCTGCCGGCACCCGGGGTGACACGTCGGCCCGGCCAGGCCTGGACTCACCTCCGGCGTGGGGGGGCGGCCCGCACAGCAGCACCATCCCCTGCCCCGGACGGACCGACACGGTGCTCCTCGTCCGCGTCCTGAAGTTCTCCAGATCTGTGGGACGAGAGCAAAGAAACAGGGTTAGCGCGGGAGGTCCCCGGGGTCACGGGGGGTGCCGCGCTTGCCAGAGGCAGGTCCTTGCTGAAGGCCCGCCTCCGGGGCCGCGCGGGGTGGCCGCAGCCCCGCATCCCCCGCAGGGTGCCGTCTGGCCGCGGGGACCCCACGTCTGCGCGTATGTAGGGCAGCCACGGGCTGCAGGGCCCACTCAGACTCCAAGTGCCTCCCATGACGAAGGGCCTGCAGTTCAGTCCCTCAGCCACACCAGCCGCTCAGGAGCACGCGCGGCTGCTGTCCCCATGCGGGGTGGCAGAGACCGTGAACGTCTCCATTGCTCTAGAACGTTCTATGGGACGGCGCCAGTCCAGGTGAAGGAACTGGAGTCTGAGGGTGTTCGGGGACCTCCCCACACCCCTCTGTAATCAGGCAGCACTGCCGGGACGGGAACGCGCGCTTCCTGACACTCAGTTCTGCTCATGTTGCAGGCCGTTCTGTCATGTGTGACCATGCCCATCACTGCGTGCCCCCAGTAGGGTCTATACATGCGCACACCACTAAACACAACGCACAGACACACACGCTCATGTGCCACGGCTTTAAAGTCCACACGCAGTTTCACGTGTTTCTAAGGTTCTGTCCTAGGCCCTGCTGGAGGGAACAGTCCCCGCTGTCCAGGGAGCCAGGCCTGGGGAGAGAGAAGTCACCACAAGCTCCAGATCACCGCCACGGTCCCTGTGGGACCAGCTGCCACTCAAACCAAGGTCACGCAAGGAATGTGTCCGATGAAACGGCGCATTATTCTTAGAAATGGCTCTTATTCCATCTTCTTAAATTTCAGTCCTCTCAAGGAGTGCCTGAAGTGTCGTTGGCTTTTTGTCATGTGCAACATTGGGTCTAATGACCTCTTACAGGGTGTGAAGTGTATTGCGCGCCACGTGTGTCCCAGCGGGCTGCGCACCAGCTCACGGTGCCCGACAGCCGGGACCCCTACTCTCCCCTCCCCCACCACGTGGGTGGGCGTTCTGTGAAGATGAGCTCGAGCCATCCCAACGACGGTTGTTTGAGCTAAACATGATCAACGTCCCCATTTTACAGTTGGGAAAGAGAGGCCCTGTGACCCTTGTTAAGCAAGGGCTGCGTCGTGAGTGATGGAGAGACCAGGAGGGCCCGGGGCCCGGCGGCCACACACAGGGCGCTTCCGCCCACCGCCTGTGTGTCAGGGGCCGCTCAGGACAGCGAGAGAGCTCTGCACACGCGTGGCACGTCCCCACCTCTTCTGGGTCTGAGCACATTTTAAGCCCATACATCGCTGTTTTCATGAGTTACATATTTATAAAAATCGCATTAAACATCATCTGGTCTCCAGCTCAGGATACGCACACTGAGAACACAGCTCCTCCCCGGAAGGGGCTCGAGGGGGGCAGGCAGGGCTGGCTGGTGACGCCTGATCTCGGGCGCCCGAAGGCCGCCTGAGCCGAGGCGTGAGGGGCCTGCAGGTCACGGGCGCAGCACGCAACGGGACCGGCTGGAACCGGAGCTACGTTTCTGATGTAACAAACCACTTCTGGTTCGCTGAGTACCCACCCGGTGGAGCGAGGACATGAATCTTCCTTCTCTCTTAAGGAGATGGTCGGAGAAGCCTTTGGAGAGGATTCAACCAGAGATTTTAAAAACGTCATTATGTCGCTAAGAGGGTGACCCATCATCCCTGAGAGCGTCACCGAGGAAGCCTGACCTGGCGCTTCTGCAGGCGGGTTCTCGGAACAGGTCACCCGCTTTGGCACAATGAACCCACCCCAGCTCCGGGGCTGCAAGAAAAACGAGGGGCTGATCGATAACAGAGATGAAAACTCCTCCACAGTCCTGACTGGAGAAAAAGCATTAAAGATGAGGGAGAACGTGAGAAATGTGTGCAATGATTTTTAACTGTCCTGGCGGCTTAAAAGCCGGACTCCCGATTCTTCCTTGTTTGTCGTTAAATCCATGCAGGGCTCCGGGGCTCGGGCCGCCGGCACGCAGCACGGTCGCCTGGTGTCGGAGGGAACACGCAGACGTCTCTCTTAGTGGGAATGGATTCCAGACGCCGGGCCCCTGCCTGGCGGGGAGAAAGCCTGCGTTTAGACAGATCTGCCTGAAAATCACCTCTGCTGCATGGCAGTCACGCCGCTGACCTTGGGCACGGCGTCCCCTTCTCATGAGTGAGAATGATGCGCTTCGTTTTAGAGTAAGGATGATGGGGAACGCCGGAAGGAGATGGATATTTGCAGAGCACAGGCCTTCCGGGCTGCGGGTCTGGTGCTCAGCATCCCGTGGCGCTGCCCCCGGAGGAAGGCTGGGTGCTGGTGCCAAATCACACTCCTGTCTCCGTTTCAGAGGGGCTCCAGCCAGCGGCGGGTTCCGCGAGGGCTGTCGGTGCCCAGCCCGGGACGCTGGGTCCGTGCCCATGTGTAAGGACAGATCGCAGGTCCCAAACCCGGCCGTCAGCTCTAATGCCCCCCCCGCTGCCCGCTGCTAGCAGCACAGTGAGCGCCCTCATCGAGGGACTGCGTGTGGGAGCGGGCACTTCTGCGAGCTCACACAGGCAAGGCCGGGCCTTTTCCCGCTATTGCCATGTATCAGTTTGCTCAGAGCCCCTCCATCCCCGAAGCCCTGGTCCGAGGGAGGCTCCGCAGAAAGGGGCGCGCAGAACAGGACCCACTGCAGACGCTGCCCTGTCGTTACGGGCCCCGGCACGCACGGCAGTCACGGCGTCGGTCTGCACAACGCACGGAGGTCGCCCCCGGCGCTCCGTCCCTCTCGGAGAGCTCGTCTAGTCCCCAGCTCCCAGGCTGTGGGGGCGGAACTGGAGCCCGGGGCATCGTCACACACCTGGCCGTGGCCACGGGCACCCCCTCCTCCCCCGCCGGTCTCTCTTCAAAGCCGCTGTTCTCACAGCCCGGAGCCCACCGCCTCCCTGCGGACTCCACGAGGCCAGAGATGGAGGGCGTTCAGACTCAGGCTCGTTACGCGCATGCTGAAGGCAGAGAAAGTTTCTCTGAGTGAATTTCTGCCCTTGGGGGCGGTGCGAGAAAATGCACGTGTCTGCACAGTGTGGCGAGCCGGGGCCTCTGCTTCCAAATCCTCTATGCTCCGCTTCCCCTGCGGGTGAGCCCTCCGCGTGGGAACGTTCACCGGGGGAGCAGGGGTGACGCCGGACCAGGATCCGCGGCCCAGAGGCTCTGCTGAGAGGCGGAATCGCTGCTCGGTCGGGAAGCAGCTGAGCAGTTACCCGGGGCCCGGGCTCCTGCGCCCTGAGCCGCTGGAGGCAACGGGACGGTTACACCCATCAGTGGGGTGTGAGCCGGTCTACGCTGTTTCCACCGTGCGTGTCGGGCCCTGTGGGCGGGGACCGTGGTCCTCCCAGGACATACAATTCAGACCCACTCATACCGACCGGGCCTGCGTCATCCTCCGTAAGGACCTCTTCCCACGGTGACAGGGTCTGAACCTGTGCCTTCGTGATGTAAAGGTGAGGGGGTACCCTTTCCATAAAATAGTGAAGACTGATGTGCGTCTTATTTTATAAAGTATACAGAACATGTTATTTAAGATGAAGTATTATTTACTGGTTACAGACATTTACTCACTGAGCTTCAAATTTTAGAAGTCTACACCCTATACCAGATGGAAAAAATAATGTAAATGGAAATAGAAGAAATACATATCAACCTAAAACGATGATAGATATGCCTGCCAGTATCTCATTTTTCCTGTCATTGATTTTTCTATTTGTTTATCCAATCTTCAGCAAATGTTTTTGTGAATTTCCCTTTGGTTCCAAGCAGGAGAGTCGAGCGTTTTCTCTCTCCCACAGCTCACACGAGGCAGAAGCCCAAGGCCGTGCGGAAAGCCTGACAGGAATGACCCCGGTCTGTTCCCTGTGTAAAGCAGACCCCGAGAACCTGCTCCTCGCTGCTGGTAGGACCTTGAAAGCAAAGGCAAACGCCTTCCTGGAGAGCTTTGCATAACACAGAGCCTCATTAACATTCCTAAGTTAATGCACACAATGTACAAGTGACTCGGTCACAGAAATGGCTTCCGACCCTGTTCCTTCAGAGTCCCCACTGCTCCTGCTACACAAGTCACCAGGGCCCATGGAGCCTTGTTGCAAGGAGAAACGGGAGAGAGTGGCGTGGGCCCTCTCCCAGGGGCTGACCCGACCCCGACCGCCCCTCCAGGTCCCGGCGTTCCTCCCACGCCTTTCCTGAGGCCGGTGGCCTCCCCACGGTCAGAATCGCTGGAGTTACGGACGCACCACGGTGAAGCAACAGGAAGCTGCAGGCACCACCTCACTGCCGGTCCTGCACGCGAGGAAGGGATTAAGGCGACCAGAATCCGTCGTGTTAACAAGCGTGTGAGAGCGGCGCGCGCTACTTGAAAGCAATTTTTGACCAACCAAGAAGGAAACCAAGGAAAATGTCAACTCGGAAGCAACGGAGGAGAACAGTGGGGCTGCAAAGGCTCAGGAGAGGGTCAATGGCGTGAGAAACCTCTGAGCCCCGAGGTGTATTCGCTGGTGGGTCTCAGCCGTTACTCTCCTCATGCAGAGGGGCTGAAAGTGGAGAAGGGGACACCTGGCAGAAAGGACACACGTGCAGGGGCTGCCGGTGACAGGTCTGCCTGGGTTCGGCGACTCTGCAGTTCGCAAAGGGGGGGACCCCCCTTGTCTCCTGTACCCCATCACTGCACATGTTTTCTTTCCGGCAACACACCGAGGCGAGAGCTCCACACAGCACGATCAGCGTTCCCTGCACAGGCGGCTCCTGTGGGCGCCCTTTCGTAAACATCAGGGCTCACCTCCCACGTGTTCGCCTGGTTCATCCTCGCGACGACTCTACGGGGTGAAGCCCGGCTGCCCATCTCACTGTGCAGAAAGGGACACCCGCGTCCCGGACCCCAGACCTTCGCATCCAGGCCCCGACCCGGGAGTCCCTGCGCTTGCCCCCCCTCTAACGTGGAGTTATATACGGGGGTAACACGTCCCTGGAGCCCCGTCTGGCCATTTGAGACGCTCCCAGTCTCCGTCCCTCCGCTCTTTATTTCCGTGACTTTACAAGACATGGAAGTTGCTCATTGCTTAAGGTGGCCCTTCTTAAATAGTTACGTGTGCAGGTCAAAGGCAGGACGCACATGCGTGGCATTGTATGGCCTCTACCACCATCCACTGCCCGAATTCCTTCATCCCACGACACGGAAACTCTGGCCCCATTGCACGCTGACCCCCCCGCCCCCCGCCTCCGGCCCCTGCCTTCTGCTTTCCATGCCTGTGACCTGGTGGGGCACCTGTTTACACGAGGCAAAAACACCTGACCATGTTTACTAACTCACGCATCTGGCCGTCAAGACGTCTCCACAAGGAAGAAAGAACAGCCTCAGGTGTCGCCCCCACTGCAGAGAAAGTGTTGGAAATAAGTTAGGAGATTTGCTCAGAGTTCAGCCTCTAGCAAGTCAGTGCGACACTGGTCTCCACGCCTTGGCCGTTGTGGGCGGAGCTGCAGTCCACACAGGGGCACAGGGGCAGCTCCCGGATCACCCCATGTCCACTCCCCCGCGACGTAAGTGCACACGGATGCCGTTCAGAGGTGAAGAGGAAGGACACCGGGAGAGCACACATCACGGCAGGGAGGGACCCTGGGGGCGGCGTGTGGACGGGCGTCAGTCCTAGAAAGACAGATGCGGGGTGTTAAAGAGCCGGACTCACAGAAACAGAGCAGGTGCTGTCCCCAGAAGCTGGGGGACGGGCGGGGGGCACTGGTCAGCGGGCACACACTTCCCACTACAGGAGGATGACGTCCAGGAAGGCACGAAGCCATGCCGCAGGATGGAAGGTCCCTGAGAGGGAAGCCTGGACGCTCTCCCCACAAAGGAAGGGGATCCTCTGCGCCCTGACGGAGGGCTCGGTGAGGCTACAGTGGGAACCATTTTACAACGTAAGTGTATCCGATCCACACGCTCCGCCCCCTAAACTGACAGTGTTACCATCTGTTTTACCTCAATAAAGCTGAATAAAGTACATCAATGACCCAAGACAGGAAACCAGCTCTGGGGCAGGGGAGATCGTAAGCCCCCCGGGGCAAGCATGGCGTCTCACAAGCCCACCTCTATGTCCCGACGTGGGGATGTGCCATGCGGTGCTGCTGTGAGCCACCACGGCGGGAAAAGCCACATGATGTTCAATTAGCGATCAGAACCCTGTCTTTCAAAATAGAGACCCACTTTCTATGCTCCCTTCTTCTCCCCTGAACACAGTCTTCGTTCCTTTACCGGAAGGCATGGGAGGGGCCCCAATCACGCCACGAAGCTGACACGCGGTGATACACGAGACCACGGAGACTCAGCAGCTCGGCGTGGCGTTGGCCCTGACACCCTCCGGCCCGGTGTCCACTGGAGTATTTTCGTGGGTGCCGCGTGTGGCAGCTTCCGCAGCACGAGCAGGCTGCAGTGCAGGGAACACGTTCCCATAGCGAAAGCTCCCAATGGCGCGGACCTCGCTGAGTTCCGTGGGCACGCACTGCGACCTGCAGCGCACACGCGTGTCCTGCTAGCAAGCAGGAGAAGCGCCGTCCTCTGCACCCGATTCACCTGGTCCTTCCGGTGGCCGCTCCGGGCCCGGCGCTGCCCGGGGACAACAGAGGAGCTGGGGTGGGGAGAGGAAGGAGCACGGTGTCAGAGGCAGGGAAGCGGCCGGAGCCAGGAAACAAGAGCAGGTGGAGAGCGACGACTCTTTCTGCAGAAAACACGCCCGGAAAGGAACAGGTTTGACGTCTTCTAGACCAGCACGTGCCGGTGCCTCATTAACATTCCGTACGACCAGGGTCCACCCGCGGGGACCCGTCCTAGAAGCAGCAGGGATGCTCAGGACGGGGACTCTGCAGAGGGGGGCGTGGCTAAGCCGCAAAGCAGCCCCTGCCTTTGGAGAGTAACTCAAGACGGTGCGAAGTCGGGACAGAACTTCGAGGCGAGCGCACAGAGGGGGATGGAGCCAAAAATAATGTGGAGCTATTTGTGCCCCTCTTTCCATCTCTCCCGAAAACTCTGAAGAACACAAGATCTTATGTAAGGGCTTGAGCAATTAACATTTCTTCTGAGAGGTCACGGAAGAAGCTGGAGCCGTGGAGGAGCTAAAATTAGGCGTCCCTGCATCCCTGCAGCAATGAGAAACGCTGGGGTCTATTTAGCTTGTGTATTAAGTATGGGTTTTATTTTTAGATTCCAGGTTTTCATTTCCATTTTTGTTTTATTTTTTTTCTCAGAGAAATAAGGCCGCATGAAAAACCACACCATGGAATTCAGAGGGACATGGGAAAGTGAATTTGATCACGTCGTGGTTTTGGATGGGGGCGCCCGAAGATTCTGCCTGATGGGCCTGAAGCAACGTCACGGTCACGTCAGTCCTACGGGTGAGTTCTCCCACTCTCGGCGTCTGCTTTCTCGAAAGACGTCTCTCAGTAACTATTTCAGTGAGAACTTCAACGCTGAAGGAAGCGCACACTTCCGGGTTCGGCTGGTTACGGTTAGGGCAGCGTGTTCGAGTCCCCTCTTTTCTCTCGGTCCAAAACCAAGTCCATAACCTGATGGAGAGGTGCTCGGACTTAATTTAAAGGGAAGACCGACGCCAGCGTGGCCCCCTCGGCCTTCCGTGTCAGGCCGGCGCGGACCGGCGGGCCCACAGCGGGAGCGAACAGCCCGCTCTCCCGGGTCTGCCCTCCACGGCTGGTATGGAAGGCAATTTTCAAGTCTGAGAAAGAGTGTCTACATTTTCTGCAGTAATGAAAACATAAAAATTAAGTGTAATAAAAAGATTACTTTCCCCATATCACATTTTACACAACTCTGATGAGTGTCTGCATCGATCACAGATACTTTTTTAGATACAAAACACATTTGGATCTGAGGACAGCTGTCCGGGCCTTTCACTGGGACGGCTCGGAGGGAACGAGACGCTCCCTTCCCGTTAGGCAGAATGTGTCACGGAGGGGTGTCGCCTGAGCTGGGGAACAAGGACGAGGTGTCGGGAGTGCCGGGAGTGCCAGCGAGTCCCGCGACACAATACCCTCTCTGTGCGGAGCGGGATGACAGGGGTGGGGGGCCGACCGGGAAATAACACGGTGCCACTTTGCCCCGGGCCCCGGGCAGGCAGGGACGGACGTTTGAACTCAGGCAGCCGGGAGCAGGTGGGAGCCCCTCCCCAGCCCCCCTGCTCCCTTCCCCAGAAATCAGCCCAACTGTTTTCTGGCTTTAGGGGAAAAATGGGACAACTGTAATTGAAAAACCAAAAAATAAAAAAAAAATTAAAAAAAATTTGGGGATCAGCTCCAAGGGTCCACCTGCTTGTTCCCACGCTGAGGTTAACATGCTGAACGTGGGTAATTTGTTCATGGCTCTGAGACTTTGAAAAGGTGACCTCTTTTCAGGTCATGTAATCCCTTCAGTACCCCCCAGCGGAGCATCACCCCACAGGCAGCGCACACGTGGGGCTGTCACACGGCGAGTCCTTAGCTGCGGGCAGAGGTCCAGGGTGGCCCGTTTCCAAAGGGCTCCGGGGTCGTCTCTCTCCAGACCCTGAAGGGCTGACCCCGAGAGCTGCCACCAGGCACCCCGTTCGCCACGGAGCCGGGGTGAGGAGGACGCAGACACCGTCCGTGCTCACCGGCTGCTCCCCTGGCCCGTGCCGACGTCACTGCCGAGTGCTGGCAGAACGCCGCGTTTCTGCGCACGGAAGGGGCTGGTCGCCACGGGAGCCTGGCATGGGGTGGGACTCTCTGCTGTACCTGTCTCGGGAACGGGCAACGCGCTGGGCAGCATCAGGACCCCCGAGTCCCGGGGACACTGTTCGGGGGGTTCTCCCAGGACCAGGGTCCTCCTGGCCGATTGTCATGCTGGGATTGTCACCACACACTGTTTGCACACGTGGAAATATTTCTTGATGACTTAATCAGCTTTTAGGGTCGGGGTGGGTGGCACCTGTTTTCCGTTACCTGCTGCAAACGTTTCAAAGTGGGGCAGGGACAGGGGCTGTTGCTGAAGCCACGGGTCTGGGCCACGCTGGGCTTCCTCCTGCCGGAAGCTTCTGCCATAAATCAGCAACAACCGCACCGCAGGGCACGCGTTTCCACCCGGGGTCCCAGGCGGGCAGCAGTCGTGTCCCCCCGACCAGTGGGAGGCAGCGGCTGGTTCTCCTCCTCGGACCGAGGTGCCCCTGCTCCGCTGTCCTCCCCGGCGGTCGGGGACGGCGCCTGGCGGGCGGTGGCCGCCTGTCTCTCTAGAGCACGAGAGGGGCTGATGCCACGTGGTACCCACAGATGAGGTCACCACGCAGGTCTGAGAAGGTGGCCACTGAAATGCATAACTCACTGGAAAACTATAAATAAGAAGGACTTAAAAAGTCCCTCCAATAGGGACCCAGAACGGGAAAGATGAGTCATTTACCTTCTCGAGACCTGCCGCCATCCTTGAGAAAAGCAGCACTGGGCCACGATTCATGATCACGAAGGTGATCATCAATACTGAAGCACCCCAAATCCCAGAGGGAACCCCAAGCCCCCTTCTCCATTCTCAATGGAAGGGGGCCGGACTGTCATGGGTGAAAGCTGGTGACAAAGAAACATCCCCGCGTGGCGGACCCAGCAAGGTCGGAGACGTGCCTTTGGTCTTCCTCTGACAAGGGTTAGGGTTAATAACGGGGATTAATAGGCTTCCTGCTGGAGAGACGGTGATTAGCCGCCTTCTCACAGCTCCGAAGAAACAAACAGAAGCGTGACAGGGATCAGAGAGAAAGCGTGACCTGTTTCCAGCAAGGAAACCTGCTTCCCTTCCGGAGGGGACTAATTGTGACGGCTTCTCATTGAACCGCGGCACCTTGTCTGCAGCATCTCATACAAGGCTGTCTTCTCCGTTTCATTCAGCGACGCACCGCTGCTTCTGGGCACCGGGACGGAGACAGGAATAGCCCTCCAAGGAGGTGACCTGCCCCAGGTCCCCGATGGCACCGAGCTGCCCTGTCCTTCAGGAAAGCTGAGCTCTGCTGGCAAATCTTGACTGACCAGAGGCACGATCCCGAGGACGCTGGAGTTCCAGAATCTGTCTTAAAAATGCGTGATATAGGGGTGCATGTGCACCCCCACACCGACTCTGTGGGATTTATTTTTATGCTCATTTTAAAACCAGGAACTTAAACTAAGGCTCTCTCTCTCTCTCTCTCTCAGGAGAGAAGATACTGAGTTAAAACGAAACACTTTAATTTTGGACGTGGCTGCCCGGTGAACGGAATTGGTTGTGAGTGACAGGTGTCTCTTAGCGGGCCCGCTTCTGCAGCTGATGCCTCGGGAAGGACTTCCGCGTCCAGCCTGGATAACGCCATCAAAACCCGAGCGCGTTGGTAATTCAATTGGCTTCCTGGCACTTTTGCTTAGGAAGCGCCCAGCCAGAATTAGTACACATTCAGCTGCAAACTAAAAGATGCGTGCATTAATGAGTTTTAGATGCTTTAGAAACAGCTTCTTCAAAACGAAGAGCAATATTCATATGCAAGGAAATTAATGTTTTTTTGGACTGTAGATCCTCAACGACTCATCCCCAGGACGAAGTATACATGGCCCTTTTCTCGGAGGTGGTCAGGCAGCAGATGTCTCTGTTGATTGATTCAATTAGTCAAAGAGTTCTGCTTACAAAAACGTCCGGCTAACGCCCACACTGGAGCATCGGACCATCTAAATACACGGGGACCGGCTATTGTGGCCTGGACGGTGGCTCCCAGAAAGGTGTCAGCGTCCTCGGCCCGAGAGCCCGTGAGTGACAGCCTAAGGTCTTTGCAGAGGCCACTGAGTCAAGGATCTCCAGATGGGAGGCCCGCCCCGGACCACCCGGGGAGGACCCTCATCAACGGTGCGTGACCGGACAGAGACAGAGGAGGAGACCACGGCACGGCCAGGCGGAGACTGGAGCGACGTGGCCACCTGCGCAGTTGGGGGAACCAAGCGCTGCTCCCGCGCCGTCTGGGTCTGGAGACCTGGGTCCCTCCCTCCCGATGGTCCGGCAAACCCCGGGGTCCTCAGTCAGCGTCACCCAGACTAATCAGACACCACACGGCACACGGGAGGGCTCACCGGCCCAGGCGCTGGGGACATTCTCAAAGACACACAGCAGAAAATGCGTGGGGAGCGGACAGGATCGAACTTTGTGTCCCCTCTCCTGGTGCGTCTCCTGGAGACGACGCTGCTGAATTCTGCAGAGGCCGATGTCTTCACGTGCTGCATCTTTATTTTTTATACATTTAAACAATTGTCTTTAATTTTTCGATTACTGTTGACATTCAATATTAGTTTATATTAGTTTCTGGTGCGTAAGTGGTACATCTTAAAGAAAGGAACCCATTCCTGTCATTTCCCGGACACACACAGAGGCCGTCTCTCCTGCCAGCCCTCCTGCGGCTGGTGCCGCTAGCTGGGGGCTGGGGGCTGGGGGCTGGGGCTGGGGGTCCGACCGCAGCTCCAAGGACGTCAAGCTTGGCGCCCCTCTGGCTACTCCTCAGAGCCCGGGGAGAAAAGCGCCGGCTAATGTGAGCTCTCCCACAGGCCTTTAGTGTGGAACTGCAATTTAACCGAGACAAATTTAAAAGATATCGTGGGCACCCTAGAATTTTGCAGAGAATAATTAGACAAATATTGATATTTAAAACTAATCCAGAAGAAGCCACAATGGAAACACACATGGCAGGTGCTCCACAAACTAAAAGCTGAGCTGGCATGTGGGTGAACAATTCCGCTTTTGTGCATGTATAGCCAAAGGAAACAAAATCACTAACTCAAAGTGACATCTGGACTTCCGGTCAAGATGGTGGCCTAGGCAGACCTGCCTCGCCCCCTCGCACAACCACATCAAAACGACAACTAAAATACAGAACAACCGTCACTCAGAACCCTCAGAAATAGAGTTGAACGGAAGTCCAGGAAGCACAGAGAGTCCCAAACAAGATGGATGCAAAGAGGCCCATTCCAAGACACATCATAATTAAAATGCCAAAGGTGAAAGATAAAGAGAGAATATAAAGAGCAGCAAGAGAGAAGAAGTTAGTTACCTATAGGGGAGCTCCCATAAGACTGTCGGCTGATTTTTCAAGAGAAACTTTGCAGACTAAAAGGGACTGGCAAGAAGTATTCAAAGTCATGAAAAGCAGGGACCTACAGCCAGGACTGCTCTACCCAGCAAGGCTGTCATTTAGAATCAAAGGGCAGAAGAAGAGCTTCCCAGACACGAAAAAAACCAAAGGAGTTCATCATCACTAAACCACTATTATATGAAATGTTAAAGGGACTTAAGAAAAAGAAGAAGTTCAAAACTATGAACAATAAAATGGAAAACAATACATATCACAAATTGACTCTCAAAAACAAACTAAGCAAACAAGAACAGAGACAGAATCATGGGTACGGAGAGCATTTTGATGGTTGCCAGATGGGATGGGCTCTTTTCACGTCCCCTGCAGCGTGCTGAGGAGGACAGACCGAGTGTGACTGTCCCATCGGCTGGACCAAGGGCGGGGACCAGCCCCGAGGCGTGGTGCCTGCCTCCCATGGAAACACATGTGGAGACCCGGGCACTGTGACCCGCAGTCCAGGCTGGCCTGGCCCTGCCTCCAGCTCTCTACTGAGTCCTTAATCGTCCCCCGGCCACCCCTGCCTGTGTCCTGCTGGGTCCCTCTAAGGGCCCGAGTACCTGGTTCTGGGAAGAAGCATCAAACATGGTGCTGGTTATTAACCCGATTTTCTAAATGTCCACCAGTCCGTACGTCAGCAGGCAACGAGGTACACACAGCGGAGCTATAGACCCTAACACTCTGAAACCAGGACACAGCAGCCTGTTCTCTGACAGATACACAGCCAGGCCCCCCAAAAGGGGCCAGTTAGGAGAACGGGACACTAACCTTTCTGGGGGAGTCACATACGGCGCCTTTATTACAAACAGCGTGAAGTAAAAAATCAGCAAGGAAACCATGAGGTTCAACCCACTCGAGAAGAGACCCCCCTGGGAACGTTTATGAAATGTCAACCTGGTGGGTTAGGGGCAGCGGTGACCAGCCTGCGGGGACCAAGTGATATTTCAAAATGCCAACGATGACTTATTTTCTTTAAGTGACAACTCCTTTCTAGTTGAGTTCAAATGCTATCTGACGCCCCTCCTCCCTCTTAGTCCTTGGAGTCTCTGGATCCCCACGACAACCCCAAGGACACGCTGTGGAGGTAATGGGGGGTTCCTCTCTGTGAGCGCCGCAGGAGTCGGAGAGGGTGAGTGGGAGCCCAGATTCCAGCACTGGGATTCACCCAACAGCCGGGCCTCCTCGACCCCCGCCTCTCCGGCCTTGATGGCCCTCCTATCAGCATCAGGGACTAGGACCCGTGTTTGCCGGGGTCCTTGCCTGGGTGAGGACACGCACGGACCAGGCCAGGACCCTCACAGACACGCAGAACCCGAGCCCAAGGATCACATCGTCTGCGAAAGTGCAGTGTGAGCATCAGTGGCTTGTTGCTGCCCTGGGCTGCGGGACACGGCCTCCCATTCTCTTCTCTGTGCGCGTGACGTGCAGACAGGTGCGGAAATGGGGAGCTTCCCCGGGAGCCACCGGGAGAGCCCTGAAGTGCTCTTCAGAGGGACAGCTACTGGCCCTCGGCCCCCGAACGGAACCCTGGCCGCGGGTCTCCCGTGTGCTCAGGCGGCAGTGAGTCCTGGAGCCTCGGAGGAGCAGCCAGGATGGTTGGGCCGAGACCTGACGCTCTGTTAGCCAGGAGGGCAGGATGCTCTTGAGCTGCCTGTTCCTCTCTAAGAGTTCTGAAAGCCTGTACAAGAAGTCGACAGGAATTGTGTGTGTGTGTGTGTGTGTGTGTGTGTGTGTGTGTGTGTGTGTGTTGGACCCTGTACTGCCCCTGTAAAGCCACCGGTGAAAGGCTGCCACACGGGAGGCAGACGCAGGGCTCGCCCGTGGCCCAGGGGTCCCGCCCCTCATCTGCAGGCCCCGTGGTGTCGCCGAGGTCTGACGCTCGGAGCAGGGGCACTGCCTGCTCTCCTCCCACTTCTCACGTGCAAAGGGCTTGATACCTAACGCGCTGGTGACCGTGGACGTAGGGGACCGCAGAGCACGCTCCCTGCTCTTAAAAGGGGTGAAGGGTGTGGATGGATAAAGAATATCAACGGGATTTACTGAATCCAGGAAGTTTGAACTCAGAATTGCAATGAAAAGCGTCTTTATTCCTTGTTAGGCTTCTGGCAGATACTCGGTTGTGACGGATCCTGAGGCAGGACAGTGGGAAGTGAGGAAAAGTCCCCGACACGCGGACCACGGGGACTGAGACGATAGTGAAGCAGGCCGAGCAATCAGCAGCCTGCTAACTCACGGCGAGACCTCCCCTTCCCTGACCAAGGACACCGAGGAGGGGCGGCTGGTTTATACCTCTCCTGCCCAGCCAGAACGGCAGCGCCTCACACCGCCTTGGTCAGGCAGGGACAGCCGAGACCCCACCAGGGCTGCCGGGGCAGGCAAACCCCAGGGCAGGGGAAGCCCGGGGTCTAAGGAACAGCGACAGAACAACTAGGGCAAAGCCAAGGTGCAGTAACTCCGCAGAGCTGACCAGAGAATGATCCCAAGCCCCAGATGCTCCTTGGGATGCATCGGCGTCCTAGAAAGCCGCTGAAGAGTCTCTGGAGACCCTCCCCTGAGTCCTCCCCGAGAAGCCCCACCTTCAGAAAACAGGTAAGAACCGCCAAGATGAAGGACCGCGTGTGAGCTCTCCCTTGGGCAAGCCCATGCCTTCCCCCACTCCTTCCCCGGGCGCCCACTTTGCTTTCCTTCTCCCGAGCTCTGCGGGTCCCCAGGAGACTGGCACCCAGGGAAGCAGTGGGTGGTGGCAGCTCGTCCCAGGTTAACCCCCTGACCCTGTCTCCAAGGGCCTCCTTTTGCCTCTGTCACTTGTTTCTGGGGCCCACGCAGCTCAGTGGCTCCCTGTGTCCCCGTGACCTCCTGTCCTGAGTGTACACAGCTCAGTGGCTCCCTTCTGTCCCCGTGACCTCCTGTCCTGAGTGTACACAGCTCAGTGGCTCCCTGTGTCCCCGTGACCTCCTGTCCTGAGCTCACACAGCCCTGCTGAGGCTCTCCTGTTGCCTCTCCTATCCTAAGCCCTTCCTTGCCTCCCTGTCCCCGACTTTAACAAACATTTTCTCAGAATCACCTGTACTTGTGACCTCTTTCCTGCACAAAGTCCAGGGCCCACACATTCGGACCGTGCTGGCACGGACCTGCCTCGGGCCCAGTCCTTTTCTGGTGACAATCTCCTGGCACATGGGCTCCTGCCCTTCCCAGGAAGCTCGGCACTTCACGCGCTTCCCTTTCCTGCTGCCTTCCCCGCCCAGTGGGGACACTGGCCGGGCTGTCTCTCCCGTGCCCGCTGCCTTCCGGAGCGCCGGGTACGGTGCCACGTGCTCCGCTGGCACTTAAGCACAGACTGACGTAGCTGACATCACCGGGGCTAGGACTGAGAGCCAATGAAAGTCGGCGAGGGGCTCACACGCTGGAACGCATGACGCCGGGGCCCGGGGCGTGGCTCCCCAGGAAGTGGCCCTGGGCCACCGCAAACAGGGAAGTGGATCTTTCTCCCCGTGTGAGCGGGGCTGTGAGCAGCTGGAGGGCAGTGGGGTAAGGCAGTCAGTCACGGGGGTCAGACACAGGCACGCGGTGAGGGGTCGGCGCACTGGGGCGCATGTCACCTAGGAGAACCAGGAAGACCACGGGACGGGCCCCGCCCGGGGAGCTCCTTGGCAGCCAGCCTTGCTGGAGTCTGCGTCTTTAAGAGAACCCTGAGCTCCATGTTATCTTCTGCTGAAACGTTTTAAAAAGTCCTTTATTCCTAAGGAGAACCCAGACATAAAGCAGAGACCTTGTTCGCACAGACACAGCGAGGCTGGAGGGCTCAGAGCTCTGGGGGCTGCGGGCGTGGCTAGGGCTGGGGGCCCGCAGGCTCTCAGGTGCAAACCATCGCTCCGTGCGGCAGGTGCCCAACATCTCCCATGGAAGAGACAAACGTAGCAGAAACGCGTGCTCCCCGTAGCCGGCCCTGATCACGCAGACATTCCGTATCAGCACGAGGCCCCCAGTGTCGATCTGCAGGGCAGTTGGCTTTGCCTCCTTCTCACGGACCACACGCCCACACACAACGCCCGGGGGGAGTCAGACACACCCCGCCTTTTCTCTCTGTCACGTGGCGTCCGTTACAGGTGGCGGGATTAGTCCTCCCCCATTTCTGTGACATTTACGATCAGTGAAAGTTTCATCTTAAAAAAATAATGGTCAGCTGGCTTTTCCAATAAATGGATACATCAGGGAGTGACTCACAGCACTGCCTGGTTCTGGCGTGGCCACTGAGGTCACTACTGCACTCATCTGAAGGACTAAACACAGTGCCCACCTACCCTGAAAGCCACTTATTTGCATGAAGGCTTTGCAGACAGCCTCAGACTGCCCCTGCCCCCAACATTAGTTGTCACCAGTAACACAGGCAACTGCCACAACCCACTCTCTGTTAGGGACTTCAGACACAGCATCCCTTTCAGTCTTCACGTCCTGTCGCCAGGCACGTATCGCTGCGCCCATTCTCCTGCAGAGGACCCTGAGGTTGAGGACGCGCAAACCCATCATGAGAATAAAACCGGGACTTCCAGCTTCAGCGTCGGCCACGCCTCCTAAGTGACACAGCTACCGCAGGAACGCTGGTCCGACTCCCTCCGCAGTGACTCCTCTTCTCAGCCAATATAACCATTCACAAAAGTAGTAAAAACTGATTTACTAACCAACTGCCAGAAATAATAAACACGTGTCAAAGTCTCACGTCGTTTCAGCATGCTGATGTCGGTAAGGTCGTTCCTCTAACTGCCCCCACCCAGGAGAAAATAACCCAGAGGCGGCTCGCTTTCCCAAAACGCTTCCGTGGTCTGTTTGGCTTAAAACGATGACTCTGTTGACCGTTCACTCATCTGAAGGAAGTAAACGCCACCACGGGGCACTAAGAGGCTACGTGGTTAAAGAATCTGAGCCGTGACGATCATTTGTTTCTTAGCAACTGAGAGTAAAAGTGATGAAGCTGATGCGGGCCCATCTGGATGGGGCGGCCCGTGCCGCCCTGGGAATAACGTGACATCCCCCGCGGCGCAGAGCTGCGAGTCGTCGGCGTGCTGCACGCAGGGAGAAGTTACTTCGGATCTGCTTGGTCAAAGCCCTACAGGCCTCTCCTTACAAGGCAGCGATTCCTGTGTGTGTGTGTGTGTGTGTGTGTCCTCCCCTCTCGGCCCCATTCCCCGGACCCCGACTTATTAGTTATTCCGGGCATTAAAATACACGCAGCAGAATCAGCACGACGCAGCCGGATTCCTTTCATGACGAGGGGAAAGGACTTCATCACGATAATAGTTCCATTTCCTGTCTGAGGCAGCACTTACTAAATGCAGCTCCAGTCAGAGGAAATTAAAAACCTCACAGCGGATAGGAGAGCAAGCCACAGGGGTCTTCAAGGGCCCGACGGGCTGCCAACGGGGAGACAGGAGGGAGACTCGAGTGGTCTTGGGTCCGAGCACTTAGAAGATTTTCAGGCACAAATTTGCTTTTAAAAGATCATGTTGGTGGGTTCACATTTTGAAAACAGAATTCCATGTGTTTGGCCTCGAGGAATACTATTTCCATTTTCAAATTTAAAATCTATCAATTGTGTCATGGTTTTCCCATATAATATAGATGATATGATATGAAATATTTCTGAAATACTTTTTTCCCCCTTAAAACTAGAAGATAGGTACTATCAGGGAGAAAACGATCACATTAAAATATAAAGACAGCCCCGGATGGGGGGCTTGGTTGCTTGGAGCCTTGTCCCCTGCACCAAACGGCTGCAGGTTCAATCCCTAGCCAGGGCACACAGCGAGGCCGCGGTTTGATCCCCAGTCGGGGTGCGTATGGGAGGCAACCGATCAATGTCTCTCTCCCTCCCTCTCCCCCTCCCGTCCCCTCTCTCTAAAATCAATGAAAAGAAGAACGTGTCCTCAGGTGAGAATTAAGAAAATACAAAGACACAGTAAAATAGTTTAACTCATCACTGCATGAGAAATAAACACCTTAAGAGCTTTCACAGGAAACACACGCACTCCTGTGGTGAGGCGCATTTAGAAAGATGCTGGTCACAGGGGCAAGGACTGGCGATGCGGGCAAAGGACATACACGCACGAGAACTGCCTCCCTGAGCACGTCTTGGGCAAGATCCTCCCAAGTAAACTTGGGGTGCACGCGTCCATCTGTCCTGCAGATGAACTGGGTGGCGGGGATCCCGCACCGCAGCGCAGCGGAGCCCCCTCTCCCGGCCGCGGAGCCAGGGCGCGATGTGCCGTGAGCGGGGAAGCGGAGCGTGCCCTGAGGACCCGGCCCTGCCTGCCTGCCCCTGGCGGGCCACCGGGGGTCACAGGCACTGGCTGGTCTCAGAGGGGCCCCCCATGCCGGGCCCCTGGGCTGCAGCGAACCTTCCGTCAAAGCCTCACGTGCACAGTTTTGTTCTCCTGGAAACATGATCTTTAACCGACCAAGTTACGGTGTTTCCCTTGTAACAGGAGTCAGGGGTTGCCAGTGTATCGTACGTGGTGTGTGGCCCCTGTGACATGTGCCCACAGCGTCTCTTCCCAGGGAACACGCACGCACCCTCTGAGCTCAGCAAAGGCCTCCTGCAGAGGGCGGGCTGCAGGCGGAGCCTGCTGGCCACCCGTGGGTGGGACACGCACTGGCCGCATGAGGCGGTGGGGTTGGTGCGGGGTGGGCCTCCGGGATGCGGAGGTGACAGTCTCCCGCCACCTCGGAGCTTCACCGCTGACCAAGTCTGCTGAGGGCAGAGGGAACGTCACACAATCTGCGCCCAAACGAAGCCATGACGTGGGGTCTAGAACACGCGAGGCAGCGCGGGGCGGCGGTGGGCTGCACCGGAAGGGTGACCCTTCAGCCAGCAGGGCTCTGCTGCCTCCGGTGCGGCTGGGGCGAGTGAGGGGCTGGGCGACCGCAGGGACGGGGACAGCAGAGGCCCCTGCACTCCTGGGGCCCACAGCGCAGCGAGGGGGACCGACAGCCACACAGTAACAAGGGAAATTGAGGCGGCCCCCCAAGGAGGTAAGACGTCTGCTGGGGGTCTTTGTGTGTTACAGCGTCAGTCACGGGAAGGGGCTTTGTAGGGGGTGGTCAGAGCCGGCGTGCATGCGTGGGGACCCCACACACAGCGAGTTTGTCTGGGGCGGAGGCGAGCGGGGGCAGAAGAGAAGAACGGAGCTTGAACACAGAGCCGTGAGAACGGGCGGGACGTGAGCCACAGAGCCGCGTGTAGCTCCTGAAAGCGGTCACAGCTGTGCCCTAAAGGAGCCGTGTGAGCCCTCATTGTCACCGTCACCGTGCCTCTCCCCTCCACGCCCACCTGCACCCGCGGCCTCTGGGTACCCCCTGCGGCGCTGCCTGGAATCGCTCTGCCGCAGGGGACATTGGCAGCCCCTCCCCGAAGATGTCTGCCTGGTCCGCTCCCTCCCTCTGCGTGTCCTCTGTGGGGCCCTTCAGGCCCCCCTTCACGGTCAACACTGGTGTCGCCGCGGTGGCCTCGGCCTCCGGCTCTCGCGCCGGCTCTCTTGGGTAATGTGACACAGTGTCGCAGTTTTAATTCTGACCTCTGGGCTCGCGCCTACATGCTGTTGGTCTTCAGTCCCATTGATGGATTATCCTCATATATTCAACAGCCTGATTAGCATAGACACACAGACTCGCACGTCCTATAGATAAGGTGACTTTACATCCTGTTTTCCTGAGATAGTTGTGGTTTAAACTCAGTTTCCTGGCAAAATGATTAATAATAACCCCTTTCACATGCGAAGTTTCCAAACTGGGAAGATAAAACATAAAACTTGGTTAGTCGTAAGGAAAACTCTGTCTCTGGATCTCTGACCAGAACTTGCTTCCAGACTCAGGCAGTGACACGCCCCCACCCGAGACAGCTGCTCAGAGTCTCCCCGTCCCCACGGTCTGATGACTCTGCCCTATAAATATCTCCCCAGTACGCCCCCCCTTCGTTCCCGCCCCTTTGTCTCGGACGGCTCGTCACTGCCTCCCTGGAGCAGTGAAGGCGACCTGAGTGTTTTCCTCGGCTCCGGCGCTGCCGTCCCTCACACGCACACACCAGAACGAGGTCACAGCGGCCAATTCCTGAAACGCAAACCCGGTCCATCCTTGGATGTCATTGCTCACGGACGTCAGGGACAGGGCCCCCGGCCCGGCCCCACCTCACGGCCCCCACACCTACTTCCGGTCACACAGCTTTGGACACGCAGGGCGCCCACGTCCCTGCCTGTCTGCGGAGACCGGGCTACCGTGCCTGGGCGGCCGCACACACAAAACGTCCTCCCAACTCTCTCGGCCCCTTTAACTGCCAAGACCAGGCCTGGCCATCGTCCCCCGGGGGGCCCCCCAGAATAGGCTAGATGTCGCTGCCCCGGCTGTCTTTTCACTGCGGTCTGATACCCTGGAATTATTATTTCATTAGCACCCCACGCCCTTCTCTCCCGTTAGAGTGCAAACCCCGAGTCCCATCTGGTCCTTCCAGACGTTCCGTCCGTCCGTCCGTAGATTTCTATCTGTTGTCTTCCCACCAAACAGGTTGTACTTTTATCACCAGAAGGAAGCACCGGGTCACACTCCCTCTCAGCGGCTCCTCCCAACGGCCCCTGGTGCTGCCGTCGCCCCCGGCACACCGAGAATGAAATAAGCTCGGAACGCAAACGAGGTCATAAAACTGTTCTGAGACTCCGATGGGTGACGGTCGCCCAACTTGGTGAATGCGCTACAAGCTAATGAGCTTGGACATCTTCAACTGTTGGATTATCATAGGTGACACGTCTTAACAAAGCTGTGACCAGAGAGATATGACATCAGAAGGAAGAGGCCACACTTCTTTAATGGGTTTTCTTAGGGAAACGAGAAATACTATATTTAATACTTATCTTTATTGAAATTGGAGGGTACTTTCCAATTTCAGTTCAAGGAAATAAAATGTTTAAGAGAAAATATTACCTCACAGGCTGATAGTGGCCCAGGAATTTCTATTTTTCTTGTATTCTTTCAATGATTGATTCCCATGTTCATTCGGCTTCATTTATCCCACAGATACTTATTCAGCACTTATTCAGAAATCCTCCGTCACGGTGACAAAATGTGAAAAAGTAGTAGTTTAAAACTAAAAAATGAGAAGACCCATTTGTTGACCCCACACCTTACAAAAGTAAGTGTGGGCTGGTTCATGAGGCCACGAAACAAACCTCTCACAGCACAGGATTCACTGTCGGTGCGGAAGGGATTTGTAACCATGACGGAGACAATGGTAGTCGGTAGCTAAGCACACAGGACAGTGCAAGTATCTGACATATAATCCCCACTCTGACCACGGTGTGTGCCTCACACCCACGCGTCACGGACGGGTCGCCACTCTGACCACGGTGTGTGCCTCACACCCACGCGTCACGGACGGGTCGCCACTCTGACCACGGCGTGCGCCTCACATCCACGCGTCACGGACAGGTCGCCACTCTGACCACGGTGTGCACCTCACATCCACGCATCACGGACGGGTCGCCACTCTGACCACGGCATGCTCCTTACATCCATGCTTCACGGACAGGTCGCCACTCTGACCACGGTGTGCGCCTCACATCCACGCGTCACGGACAGATTCCTGGGAACTGTGTGATCCGCTGAGGGCTTAGTGGCTAGTACTGAATGTAATCTCCGGTAAAACAACTAACAGAAAATGCAGTTCTTGGAATTCACGTGCACACATTCATACACACATGCGCACACAACCCCGCTCCTGCATTCCGAGGCTGCAACCCTGGGGCACGGGCTGCAAAGGCTCTGGGAGAACCCGCCCGGCCTCTCCCAGCTCCTGGGGGTGGGCAGCCATCCCCGCTGCCTCCCTTGTCTCTGCAGCCACGGCCACGGCCACGTTGCCTTCTCCTCTCTGCGTCCTCTCCCTCCGCCGCTGCCGCTTAGAGGGACCCTTCCCACTGGCGCTCGGGCCCAGGTGCATAAGCCCGGAGGGTCTCACTGAGAGGCCTTTAAGGCAGTCACATCTGAAACGACCCTGCTCAGGGATGGTAATTAAGACTCGATCGTCACTGTCCCAAAATGAAACTTGAGAGAACAACCCAAACTGTTTAATATTGGTTGACTGACTCTTCCAAACAATGAAACAGAAAGGGATGATAGGCTGGGGATTTTATTTTATTTTTTCATTAAAACATAAAGTGTTGTTTTAACGTCAATGGATGTCGGTAAGCCCTGTCTGCCAGCCCCTTGCGTGGAGCCCCGTCTGGTCCTGGCTGACAACGTACCCACGTACCGTGCTGTGAGAACGTTGCCAAATGTGAAGAAGGCCTCTTTACTGCATTTATTTAAGTCACCAAGTGCCCCTTTTCAGTCACCTGGACCCCAGACTGGAGAGGGGGAAACCTGGAAGGAGATACAGCTGATAAACTAACAGCTGCAGTGACCTGGGGACTGTCCATGGACGGGTTTGTGGGAGGGGCCAGGACAGCGTACATACGCATGGTGCTGCGCGCTGTGGGTTTCAGTTACTCGCTGTGCCACCACTCACGGCTCCCTGTGCCACCAAGGCCAGCCGCGCGGCCACATTCTCCCTGGTCTTCAGGTTTGCACCGTAAGATTCTCACTGGACACCAACTGTCACCTTTATCGTCTTTCTAGCACCACTGTAAGTGGCAGAAATTATGTATCAAAACCATTGTTTCAGAAATCCAGCAGGTTCCGGTCTGAATTCTTCGACTGCAATGAGAAAAATGTACTCTTTTCTTGAAGATTAAAGTCCTCCATTGACAAATGTTTTCAGTTTTGCCATCCAAATGTTCCTAGTTGATTAAGTTTTAATTGATCTAAATACTCTCAAATTATTTCTCCAGCGATCTATCAACATCCGATTGCTCAGAGACACGCGCTGGCCTACGGAAGCAGCAGCCTTCCTAATTAAGTGTCGGTCAGGCTCGTCATGGGTTTGGCCGTCTGTCAGAACTCCAGCGACTGTCCTGTCTGAGTGCGAACCCCATTCTTTGGCCATGAAAATAAACTAGTAATTGGAGCCCACATTGGAAGTTTACTGGGAACAGAACAACGGTCGAGGCTCACAGACCAATATGTCTAAAGCCCTGCCACCTGCAGTCCCACGTCCCGACGGAACACACTTCTCTGACTGCAGTGGCCGGCACTGCCACCTCCGCCTGCGTGGTGGCCCGGGTTGACAGGGTTGCTGGAGGAGCCAAGTGAACCATCTCTTTCAATGGGCCCGTCTCATCAGCTGCTGGTCTTCCCGGACGAATTTTCACCATAAAAGACGTTGGCTGCCACATAACTGATCAAACTCACTGAAATTAACCTCGGATTGGAGTGGTTTATTGAAATACCTTAACCTTAAGGCCACAGGAGGGCCAAAGTGGGTCTCTTTTGCACCTAAAGGCCCCGTTCACTTATCTCCGTCCTTCCTCTTCTTTTCCCATCTGTTTCTCTCTGTCCCTTTCCCCGATGCAGTCTCGGGAGGGAGATCTGCAAGGCACCAGCAGAGATGAGCACAGGTACCACCCACTGCTTCCTTCAGAACTCACCTTGCCTGTGCCCAAGACCAGGCCAGCTTCTCTCGCAGCCAGGCAATGGATTTACCAAGTGATTGAATTTACCATCATAAATTTGGAGGCACTTATCTATGATTTATCGTCATCCACAGCCCTCGATGATGAAGAGCTTAAGTCTTTTGTGTTGAAGATCTGAACGGTTATAAAACAGCCGAACTTCCAGGACGGAGGCCCCAAACAACGCCTATGCAGCAATCAGCGTGAAATCGGAGTTATCTGGGTTATTCTCCAGGAAGCTCTTCATAGCAACATGCATTTAAAGTTCCTCTTTTTCACACGTGGGGGGTGTGAGAGACCAGTATGTGTGGAACAGAGGGCTACAGCCGCGGTGTGGAGCCGGGACTGAAACACGGGCCCGTAAGCCTTAACCGGCTGGCAAACGCGCCCCACATTCCATGCTGCCGGTCCCACACTGCGGCGGGGTTTAGAAGTAGAATAGGAATGCAACATACTCTTTGAATCTAATGAAGCCCGCTTGCTCTGTGTGGCCCCGAATTTATCAGCAGAGGGTAAAAACAAAACATTTAAGGGAAAAGAGGCTTCTGGAGTTCTGTGATGTGCCCTGGCACCTCGAAGTCTTGCTCCCTGTCTCCCTGTGCTGACTTACGCTTCCCTCTGTTGTTACTCCCTACCGTTTGGGGAGGACTGCATGCTCACCCCGTGCGTTTCCGCACGCAGCAAACCCAATAAAAACCCTGACTGAGAGGAGAGTGATCAGTGATCTCCTCTGAGAGACACTCCCCTTCTCTCTCCTCAGACAATTTGTTTCTGAGTCAGTTCTTGCATCTGCGCCGAGGGAGCTGTGGGACAGAATAACCTCGCAGGGGAGGGATAATATGGGAGTAAGAACACGTATAATGATACGTCATTCACTGCCTGGGGATATGCCATTTACCAACCCACGGTTATTGACCATAAAATACCAACGTTCAGAATGTTTTACAAGTTACTTGCAATAAATAGGGAATGTGCGTATTAACTTTGGAGCAGAAATATCATTATTAATTATTCCCATTATGGAACCTGAAAGCAATTATATTAAAATTGGAGTCACAAATGTACGCGTGATTGCAGGCTACACCATTATGCGCTTAGATGTTAATAGTAAATCAGCATTATGGCGGCGTCGAGGAAGCCGTAACTAGGAATGAAAAACGAAAAAATGAAAGAGGGAGGTACTATATCAAAGACGGTAAACCCATGAAGAGTTCCACTTTTCTGTCTACAAAGACAGCATTTTATCAACCACGCCAGTCGCTGGTTTGAACGTAGTTCCGTCAGGAGGGGACCCAGTGTGTGGAATGTCGTGGCCCGGGCATCGCTCAGGACCCCTGTGGCGTACCTGCCCAGTGCACCCTGGGGCACGTGCTCCCGTTTCACCAACCCGCAGATTCCTCTCCTATACAATTAAAATAACACCCGCACTTCCTCGGGTTATGTTGAAAATGCAATAGCATGGTGCTTCCAATGTCTGACGTAGAGCGATACAATTATATCAGAAACGATAACAGCTGACGTCGTTCAAACCCTCGATGTGTGCCAGGCGACGATCGAGGCGTTTTATTAGCGTCACTTTATTGGATCCCAGGGAAAAGAAAGGACAGGTATTCAGCCCCATTTTATGGAAGAAGAAACTGAGGCAGAGAGCAGTACCTCGTCCAAGGTCACAGGTTACAGGAGGTGCTGGAGGGCCACCCAGCTGACCCAACTCCAGGCCATCCTGAGCTCTGAGTAAATGTCACCGTTCTTACGTTCAGAGGACAGGACGGGGAAGCTGGGAAACAGAAGTAGAGAGACCACTGTCACGTGACTTTCCCTTGCCAGGAGCGTCCTGGGACTTTGCAGTGCGAACTGTCCCTACTGCTGATGGGCAGGCGGAGTTTCGGGCACTGGGGCACCCAAAGAGAAGTGCGGCGAGGGACAGGTGCCATCCCCTCCCAGCTCAGGCAGCGCAGTCTCTCAGTTTCTCAAGCCCACATTCCACTATTTTAAAAGTACTGACTTGGGTAATTCGTATTGCAATTTACTTAAAAATACCCACGTGTGTGGGTCAGAGAACAGAGCCATCCTGCGGAATCGCTGTGCATAAGGACCGCGCCGATGAAGATGGAGCACCTGTGGGCGGGACTCGGGGGCCATGGCAGCTGGGGGCGGGGTGATGTGGCTGAGGGCGGGGCCACGGCAGCTGGGGAGGGGCCATGGCATCTGGGGAGGGGCCACGGCAGCTGGGGGCGGGGCGACAGCAGCTGGGGGCGGGGTGATGGTGGCTGGGGAGGGGCCATGGCCGCTGGGGGTGGGGCTACGGCAGCTGAGGCGGGGTCACGGCAGCTGGGGAGGGGCCATGGCAGCTGGGGGCGGGGCGATGGCAGCTGAGGGCGGGGTCACGGCAGCTGGGGGCGGGGTGATGGCTGCTGAGGGCGGGGCCACGGCAGCTGGGGGCGGGGCCACGGTCCTTGGCTCTGCACAGACACAGCCTCTGGAAAACTCCCACCATTAAGCCATGGAATTAATGAACCAGAACTTCCTGCCCTCTGGGCCTCAGCTCCTGAGCAGGGGCCTGCAGAACAGTTAATGACATGCAAGCTGCCTTGCCCCTGGGGGGGAGGGGAAGGGAGGCTAAGGAAGCTGTGTGTACCCTGAGGCCGAGTTTGTGGGACCATGAATTTGGACGCCACCATGTTTGATGCCTTCCACGCAGGAACCTCCCCCTTTGTTAGGCTAAGGCTGCCGGCCCCTGCACGGACCCTTACCTGGCTCTGAGACGGCCCTGACTTCTCACAGCCTCGAGGAGGAAGCGCGAGCACACACCTCCCCACGCCTCCACACGCGAGCACACACCTCCACACGCGAGCACACACCTCCACACGCGAGCACACACCTCCACACGCCTCCACACGTGAGCGCACACCTCCACACGCAAGCGCATGCCTCCATATGCCTCCACATGCGAGCGTAAGCCTCCACACACGAGCACACACCTCCACATGCGAGCACACATCTCCACACACCTCCACATGCGAGCACACATCTCCACACACCTCCACACACGAGCGCATGCCTCCACACGCGAGCGCACACCTCCACGCATGCCCAGGCACCCTCAGGAAGGCCTGACCTCGGCGTGTCCACCTGTGCCCCAGACGTGGCCTGACGGCTCCACTGCCCCAATCTCACGATTTATTTGCTGGTCCAGCAGCTCAGGGGAAACCCCGGCAAACCCATTACCCAGCGTCGTGGCCCTGGGGAGGCAGCAGTGAGTGGCAGAGGGGGACAGTGGCCGGCTCTCAGAAACAGGCCAAGTGACAAACGGAATGTGCTCCAGATCGTAGCCCAATGACGCCTGCTCACGCGAGAGCCCGCAGCGCATCAAGAGCAGCTTAAACGAAGCTGCGTCTGGTCAGTCGAGGACGGGCTTCTGTGCTGAATGAACAAGCTGGGGGCAGGGGCGGGTTCTTAGAGGCATCGTCTCCATTAACAGAACTTCTGCTGATTGGAATTCGTTTTTTCAATTGTGAAATACAAGAGATGGCCAACTTCTGTCTACCAGAGGAGCATGAAAAGTTTTTAAAAAAATAATCCATAAAATAAGGATGATCATGTCTCACTTATCAGATTATCCTATGGGTAAACTTATACCAAGTGTTTAAATGAGATGTGAAAACTGGGATCTGTGAGATAAAGGAGAATGAATATGTTGCTTGTAAATAAGGGGGTGCGGAAGTGGAAGCCAGCAGGGTGCACTGACCCCGGGGCTGAGGCTGGCTGTCCCCGGCTGTCACTTAGTAATCGTACAGTTAACCCCCAGGGCTGCAGTGCCGTCTTCAACCGCATCTTTTCAAAGCCGCAGGCCGCGAAGCCTGTAAGGTCTGGGGCTGCCATCAAGTGATAGGATTGAAAACAAAGAAATACTCTCGCGTGCATGCATAGTCCAGTTACATGTGGTCACGGGCACCTTCCTTTTTCTCAATGATTGTGAAGGCGATTGCTCAGGAGGAACACGCAGGAGATGTCACTGACTGGCTGCACCTGACATCACGAAGGTGAAGCACTTTGTTCCAAACATGTAAAAATGACTTCTGAATGCAGGCATATCTTCTGATTTTTTAAACTAAAAACATGAAGACAAAAGAAGTCTAAAAACTGTAGGTAGATGATCAAGAGGTTAAATTCCAGAAAATGACTAGAGTAGAAAGGGTGCCGTGACTGGGAATCGAACCAGCAACCCCTCGGTTCACAGGCCAGTGCTCAATGCACTGAGCCACACCAGCCAGGGCAGGGTGTGGGTTTATAAAAATAAATTGTCCCGAAACTGACTTTAAACATATATTTTCTTTGTTGTGTCGCTGTGCAGGCAATAAATAAAGGACTTCCTTTATTCACACATATAAAATCTTAGACTCTGGAGCCATAAGGCTGAGCAAGGTAGGCTCAGCTCTTACAGCACCGATTCTCACAGGAGTCCAAGAATGAGAAATAAATCAATCCACAAAATCATTCGAGGTTGCATGAAGTCCTGAAGAGTAAAACAGGGTGCCGCCAGGCAGACAGAGAGGTCAGGAGAAGGTCGGCGGAGGACAGAGGCAATGGCAGGAGCTGCTTCTTTGTTAGACAGGGTGACGTGGAAACCTTTTCTTGAGTGGGTGGTCACACCTAAACTGAAGCCTTAGGGTCACAGAAGTGATGAAGGATCGGGACGAAAGTCACCCACGTATCAAGGCCCCGGTGCAAAAGGTAGCTTGTCATTTCTGAGAAATTAAAACGGCCGTGGTAATGCATCTGAGACTCATTCTAAGCACAGCAGTGGGCACAGAGCGAGCGGGAGCGTGGAACGGCCTCATCTCTGTGCAGAGGCGAGGGCTCTGGCTGCTGCATGGTCAGGGGCTGAAGAGGACCTAGCAGGGTCACATGGGGACCAGGTAGCAGCAGGTGCTGGAACACAGTACCTCTTGATCTTAGTGAGGCATCTGGCCAAATCTCTCACGACATGAAGCAGAAGGAGGAGAAACTGGAGTTCAATTGTGGTGCGTTTGGGTACACGTGTAGCTAACTAAACAACAGAATGGGGGCGATATTGATCGTCAAGTTCAATCTCATCTGGCGGAGGCTGTCTACCAGCAGGCGGCCCCGTCCTGGTCAACACACTGTACCAATTACCTGACTGGACACATGCTTATCAAACTTCCCGCTGACACTAAAGGAGAATAATAAATATGTCAGAAAAAAAAGGACCGAAAATAATTTCAACTTGGATGGAACTGAAGGTCACTACTCAGAAGGTGAATTTAATAAGAGGGAATAGAACGCTCTGCATGTAGGGTAATAACACGATGGGGCAGCTCAGGATTCATCGACACGGATGGAAAAATCAATCCCCAGGCTTTACATAACTGTATGTTCAGAAAAGGTCATACCATGGGGCCGAGGCTCTGGGAGGTGAGTAGCAATGGCCTCTGCAATAATGGAAAACGAGGTTCCCGTCATGGGATGCTGGGGCCCCCACTGTCCTTTGCAAGGTCGAAGCACATGCAAGGGACCGAGTGCATTTCTACAGGGTCACAATGACCGTCACCATGGGTGTCGTGCAGAGGATGCTTGTGGATGGAGCACTGGAAGGGAGAACGGTTCTGGGCTAACGGGCCACGACCACATTTTCACAGGCTTGACGGCGACCCCAGCCCCGCAGTGGGCACCGGGGGTGGACACGGTGAAAAGGGACACACCGGCTCAGTTTTAGGGAAGAGATGCCGGGTTTGCTCTGTGCTCTGGGACTGCCAGCCCCGTCCGCTGTGGGCTGGGATGCTTTGTCACGAACGGCTGAGCTCTCTGTTTTTAGAATTTCTCATGCTGAATGGTGGTGAGTCCGGGACTCTGAGGGGGCAGGACGCCTACGTCACACAAGAAGTGGGACAGGTGAGCGGGCTCCGGACACTGGCCCTCCGGCCAGCTCACCCACAAAATGAGCGGCAGAGCTTCCAGTGTGGCTGAGCTGTGGTACTTAAATGACTGTCCTTTGGGGTTCTTTCAGGTTTTGGGGTAGTAGCAATGCCTGGACTTTTACTCAAGGAGCGGCTTAAGCCTCGGTCATCTGTTCTTTAAATGCCATAGTTAGGAAAACGGAACATGGACGATGCGACGGCAGTCTCTTCTGCTGTGGTCGGTGCTTCGTTCTGAAGACCCTCCTACCCTGTGAGCGCCCCAAACCAAAGAAGGACAAAGCCCCCGAAGACAGACATCTTCCCTGCTCTACGCGTCACTGATCCTACGACTGTTTTCCAGAATGAATCCAACAAAATTCGTCTGTCATTACTAAAAAGTGAGTGTAGCTATCACACTTACATTGAACCAAGAGAAATAAACCCTTCGCTTCCGCAGCGCTCTGTCGAGACACATCATCCTCCTGTTATTCCATCACCTGGGAGTATTTGGAAGATGTTCACAAAACAATCCTGGAATCCCAGGTACACCTAGTACTTAGAAAATCCTTTTCTCAACTAATGAAAATGCCACCAAATGGCAATAATAGATTAATCACTGGATATTAGGTATATCTGACGCTGAGTTCCCAGAGAGGATTTTGTTAATGAGAATATTCTAGAGTGTTACTGCTAACGGATGCTGTCATTGTAAAACCTCTGACATTAATGCATTGCTAGATGAGTCGGGATTTTACATGAGGAGATACATAATCACATGCAAATACATAAACCCTTAAAAATACAGCTGATCATCAGCCTCCCCAGGCCGTCGCACGCCACGGTGGACTCGCGGCTCCCACCTGTGGTTTTCCTGGCCGCTTGCTACGTCCGAATTCCGCTTTCGGAGCGTCCCATGCGCTTTTATTAGCTGGCCGTCTTAAGAGATGGGGGGATGTTTTCCAAGATGTTCCAAATTAGAAACATCAGTGGTGTAATATAAACATAACTTTAATTGTCTTAGCTTCCTGTTATAACAGTTGTTTTTAAAATGTTCCCAACTTACATAATAGAAAATAATTAGAGGATTATAGAATGAATAGGCTACCAGGGTATTTCTAACCGCGCTTTATGGCCCCCTGCTTCTCATCCTGGGCGTGAGGTGACTGGCAGTTTATTTGCCTATTGATACGTACTGTTCATAGTGTGTGGGTGTAATTTTTGTGGATGTGGATTTATGTGTGTGCGTAAAGCTGTACGTGCAAATCTGAGTGTGTGTGTTAAATGCGTGTACAGAGCTCCATATAACCGAACTATCATATTGTGAAACCATCTCAGTAGTCATAAAACCAAAGCATGCCTATCTTCCCACACAGATTTATAATTATCCTTCAAACAGGCCATTTCCAAAGCAGGAGAAAAGGGTAAAGACAATCAGATAACAAATGAAGATCTGTTTGGTTTCTGAAAAGAAACGGCTCTGAAGGCTGGCAGGCGCAGTGGCCCAAAACTCACAGTGACATTTGCGCGCGACAGAATCACTACTTACAAGCAAACCGAAGCCTTGCTTCTCCGCTAACCACCGTTCCAAGGGCGTTTGTGGCCACACACTGGTATGTCCCCGCGTCCCGGGTTCTGTTGGGGTTAGTGATCAACAAGCTGCCTTCAACAACACTGTAGCGGAAATCCGTACCTACGTCAACAGCTGTTCCATTTAACTTCCACCTATAGTATAAAAATGCCAGGAGATAAAGCCTTGTCATATTAATCAATATTTCGGAACGGTCAAAATATCTAAACACTAGAAATAGCATGCAAAAATCATTCAGACTTTTCAATCACGGTAAAAAGAATTAGAAACGCTTCCTCTCGCAGGAGCGACAGTATTAATGCTTACACGCAGGGCGTGTCCTTTACAGTAACCAATGGCATTACAATGTTAGCATGTTTTTAACGACATATGATGCTACACACACGCCACTGTGTTCTTGTTCTGTTGGGAAGCTTCCCACGGCTCCTTGTGCTCCTCCTCAGGACAAGCCCCTGCGCGGCTGGCAGTCACTCTCGGATGGGCGTCCGCTGATGACAGAATCGGTGCCCTCGAGGGACTGCAGAGCAGCTGACGGACCCGCAGCAACGCTGCTCTGTTCTGGCCCAGGGACCGCAGAGCTGGCGCGGGGACCACGCTGGCCTTCAGCATGGCAGCAGTGGCGGCCTTGGTCACAGGCAGTGAGCACCAGCGGCAGCCCCGGAAGCCGCTGCTCAGGCCACAGGTGCCGGCCGAGGGGGTGCTCTGCCGTTTCCCGGCTCATCTGCGTCTCTGACTGCCCACTGTGTTTGGCTCAAGAAATTACTTTCCGTGGGACTCAAATGTTTAAATGTTGAATATTTGTGAACAAACCTCCTTTTTCTTTTTTTTGCCAATAACATTACCTTAACCAGCAGCAAGTCATTTGAATAGTTGGAAACTTCCGTGCAGATACAATTCAGCAACTGTCCTGTTTTCCTCCTCTGCCCTCCCAAACGCTATGCAGAGTACCCGGCAATGACAGCAGCACAGCCGGGAGCTGTCACCCTGGGAGGCCAGCAAAGGGGCCCAGAGCACAGAGCGAACTGGAGAACGGGAGCCGTGCACCTCCGCAGCCCCGCGGCCGGCGCGCAGGGAACGGAGCGCGTGAGTGAGAAAATGCAGGCCCATCGGGTTCAAGATTTTGGGTATTTTCTTCAACAGAAGCAGAAGTTTAAAGGATGATCCCTTTCTATTGAGATCTCAGCACTTCAAGGTCACCTTAAAGGGCAGTGCTCCCCAAAAAGTCTTCCTCACTATTCCTAGTCCAATGTCATCAAGCATTGCCCCACTCTCTGCCCAGAGTTCTCCTCTCTGCGGGAATCCTGCCTTGGCTGTGGATCCTGTGCCCAGATCCCGTCTGGCTTCTCCCCGCCACCACCGAGGCCTCGGCCCTCTCGCGGGGCTCCTTAAATGCTTGCGGACTGGACTCGCTATTTTCCTTCTTTGCTGGATGTTTCTGCCTCGGTCAGGCACCATGGAGGAAGCGTGGAGCCCGCCAGCGCCCAGCCGCGTGTGTGTGTTCACATCTACGTCTCTGAAATGGAACACGCTAGAGTCACGAGGCGTGAGGAGCGGGGCCGGCAGCACGAGCCGGGGCCTGGCTCCCGTGTGTCTGTGAAGATGGGAAGGAGACGCTGACGCTGCTTTGAGGCGTGACAGTGATTCTCCCGTGTCCTGGCACGGACAAGGAAGAGGGCAGCCACGGAGAGCACCGCCAGTTCGATCTCCGCAGGGGCGCGTGCGCGTGAGTCTCTGGAGCTGCCTGCCTGCCTTCCACATTTTTTTTTTTTTGAGTTAACTGATCACGTCTCAGCCATAACTCTCACTTCAAATGATAGTTGAGCAATTTAATATGACAAATCTAAGAACCCAAAGAGGAAATTGCAAAATAATGTGAGCTGCAAGCCGAGTGTGGGATTCAGGAAGGCGGCCACGGGAGGCTCTTGAGGAGAGCGGCTTTGGGGAGAATGGGAGGGGGTCTGTCCACAGCAGTCGCCGCAATCAGACTGCGGCCCAGAGCCCTGCCTCGCCTCCCTCGCCCGCTTCTACACGCACAGGGCGAAGGGGAGGGATTACTTAGGAGACACAGCGCCTGCTGTCCTGCTGTGAGTGCAGCTGCATTTCCGTGACCATGCGCTGCACCTGTTCCTTCTGCGGTGCGATCACTGGGGCATGCGTTGCACTGAATTCCTTACTTCATTCCCCACTGCAGCACCCCTGAAAATCCCACAATTTCTTGTCCGTGTCGGAGGAATCCCTTAAGGACCGGTAACACAGGGATGCTGCCCACTGGCAACGCAGGAGATTTTCCCAAGGGCCAGGACACGGCAGTGAGTCTCAGAAGCTGACTTCCGAACCACTGGACTTGGGGAGTCACGACGCAATTCTCTCCAGAGGCGGAGGCGGTGCGCGGGAGGCGTGGGACCCCGGCCTGGCTGGGGAGCTACCTGGAGGGTTTGCCCCCGCAAAGCCCGCTTTCCTCGCTCACACGCTCACCTCTGCAGGGAGGGGGGCGGGGCCTTTCTGACTCGGAGTCTGCGGTCTGCACACCGAGCTGCACACAAACTGCCCAGCAAAAGGGCTCCAGCCGAGTGCGTGGCCACTGCCTCTGTCTGCAAAGGGAAGCCACGTGCCCGCCAGAGGCAACGCCGCCTGTCCTGCGGGGGAAGCCGGCACAAGTCAGGGCCTCCTCAAGTTTGCCGGGTCTGGATCAACCTTTCCAAAACCGAGGGGCAGGGGTCGTGACAAAGGGCAGGCTCTGCGGAGGGGTGGGCACGCTGGGGCCAGGCCAGCGAGGAGTCTGAGGCTCCCCGCGGGGAGCGCCCCGGACCCTCTGCTCCTGTGTCTTCTCCTGCACCTGCCTGCACCCTGAGAGAGTTCAGCAGAATGGGGTCTGGAAACAGCGCTTCTCCGTGCGGTCCCCTGCTCTGTCCTGCAGCCGGGCAGGAGCTGTTAGCTCTGGGGACCAATGGCTTTTATGTGACAGAGACACTGTGGAAGGCACAGAGGAGACCCAGGCCGGCGCCACCGACTGCGGGGGCATCTGGCTACCAGGTTTCTCCGGGCTGCTTCTGGCAGTCTTTAAAAGCAGGACGGGTCCCTGTTCGCTCGCTGGCTCCAAGTAACAAAGCGAGCCCCTCTATCCGCAGACACGATGTCACAAAAGTAATTAATTAAAGGTCCCGGCTTGCAGAGGAACAAAGCGGCAGCTTGCCCAATTCTGCTGCAACATGCGTTCCCATTTATAGCGAACATGTGGACTTACACACGGCTGCCCACTGAGCACCAGACCATGGCACGCAACAGTTACGTGTGCAGGAAGCGTGCCGCTTGGTTTATTTTTTACAACATCAGGCGTTTTAAAGTGTTCGCTTCAGCCTGGACATCAGCCTGTTAGGGGCTGGCTCCGTGCCGTCCTAGGAGAGTTCCTGACAGCGGCTTTTACTGTCCAAGTGTCCTGGTTCGGATGACGCTTTATATGCTCACCCTGACGGCCCGGTCCTTAGGGAGTTGTTGGCTTTCCCCCTCTTTCTGGAAGGCACTTCCCTTCCTCATCCAAATGGTAAAAGATCTTCGCCCTCCAGATTGGGTCCGGTACCCCCTGCTCCCGGGGACTTCCACTGACGCCCGCTGTCTGCATGCTGGAGCGACCCTCTCTGCTCCGGGACGGCCCGGAGCTTGGGCACCCTGGGCACTGGCAGCTCAGTCCCCACTTCCAGCCTAGCATGGTCCTGGGACACCGCAGCTGGTCCGTGTGGTGACTTAAACCCCTTCCCCGGGCAACACGCTCTTCAGAGTCCGGCGTCCGGCTGTCCACCCCGGTCCAAGGCCCAGCTGCCTGGGTCACTGCTGAGCCAGCCCCACGTACCCCGGAATCCAGTGGGACGACACAGGGCACTTCGATGGGGGATGGTATGTCTGACGGCTACATGGGTGGCCAAAGACACCCCGCCCCACGCAGCGTGTGTGGGATGGCGTCCCTGCTCTGCCCGCCTGACAACTACCTCTCAGCTCAGCCCCCACGTCTGAGCATCCCCATCGGTGAGGCCACCTCTTCCTCCCCTTGCGATGGCCTATGTTCTGTACCCATTTGGCTTTTCCACTGCTTTATAAATTGATTTTTAGATTGGGGTTTTTATCATGAAATTTAAATAGAGGCAAGCTACTAGTCACAAGGTCTTGGTAAATTATAAGGAGTCATCGTCGGCAGCCGTCCGTCTCGAGAGACGATGGTGTAGCTTCTTAAGAGTCTATCTGCACCGCCGAGAATGGTTGTGCAGTCCGACTCGGGAGTGACACGGTATCTGTCTCCTCCCGTGTTGAATCGACATCTTGCGATGACGCTGGAATGTCCTCTCCAGTGAAGCTGAAGCTACAGAGCCTGGGCAGGGTGATATGGAGGGTCTGCTGTTGCCCATGCAGCAGACCCCCCCTCTCTTCGCAGCTGAAGGGTCCAAGGGAAAGACGGAGTCAATACAGCTTGGCTTCAGGTGCGCCGCAGGAGTTGCCGGTGTTGACTACAACGTCGAACCGCCTTAGGGACTCCGGCTCCGGATTTTCTGTCGGGGTTTACTCCCTTAGCCTTTCCCCTGAAGAGGTATGCCGCAAGGCAGCGGAGGTTTTTTGGAGTCAGAGTTTTCCTTCTCTGATGTGCCCTGACTGGAAGATCGAACCAGCGACACTTAGCTCGCAGGCCGATGCTCAATCCACTGAGCCAAACCAGCCAGGTAAGGAGTCATAAGACAATAAAAATCTGTGTCTAAGAAAAGGCATAACGATTACTTCTGAAAGCTTCTGTTTCCATGCTGATTCTGATCCCTCCCCTCTCAGGGGCTAGTTGTGATTTAATTTTGCTTTTTCGTGCCCTTGATTTCCGCGATGACTTTGTCACGTGCATTAGTACCTTGACCGGCTTCTGAACTTTGAAAATGGGGAATGTTCTTCAGTGACTTGCTCTGTTCACTCAAAATCGTGTTCCTGAGACCCACAGGGTAGCAGCTGTGACTCATTCACGGCCACCAGGCCACCTGGAACGCGCAGACCAGGTTATAGTCCCTTGTATGACTTACAAGACAACACACTTCGCCGTCTACACCTGTCGCTCGGGCGGACTTCACAGGGAGTGCCACGTCACCCTCACTTTGTATACGTCTGCTCACTGATGGCACCGCTACTCCTGCCATACATTTAATGGATAGCAGACACCCCCTTTCTTGGTAATATTCTATGGGGTTACCTGTTTCTCTTTAGGTTTGTGGGAATTCTTTAAACTCTTTGGATTGTAATCCTTTGCCAGTGATAGTATTAAGTATATCTTCTCCCAGTTGGAAGCCTGTAATTTTATTTATCTTAGTAAATTCTGTCAAATAAAATTCTTAATCTTAATGAAGTTAAATATTACCTGCCATACTTGAGAAATCTTTTTTCCCTTCCAAATCGTAAATATCTATGTCTGTTTTCTTTGAAAAGTGTTGTGATTTCTCATGTCGGTCTTCTGATCACCTGTATAGGCTGTGAAGTGGGGATTTGTCTTTATTTCATTTTTTAAACCATCTGCGTAATCTATTGTGCAGTATCTCTCTTTCCAATTTGTTCCTATTATTGTCATGACAATTTTTTATGTCTTTGCAAGACTATTGTCTTCATTATTTTTGTTGTTTCATGCAATTAATTTTTATGTGGAAATTCTAACCTTGACCCCTTGCTTTTCTTATCCTGGGTCATTTTTATTTGGCTTAAACTATGTCTTTTTAAGACTTTTCTTTAGGAAGGGTCTGCTCAGTCGATCTTCAGTGCCTGCTTAAAGTCTTATTTATTTTTTTCTTTAAAAAAGCGTTTCTGCTATAAAGGAGTGTGACCGCTGATTTCTGGCTCTGCCTGGCTTTTTTGCTGTGACCTGCTGGTGTCACTGTCTTCTCTCTGAAAGTGACCCTTGGCACGACTCCAGCCATTGTTAAGGCCACAGCTCCAGCGTGGCGTCTGTTTCGCCACAATCACTGCCAGCGAGGCTGTGTTTTTATTTGCTCTGCCCGATGTCCAGGCACTGGGTGTCCTAAATGCAGGAGGACGCTCAGCCTCCTGCCTCAACATCCGCGCTTCCCCGCGCGCTCGTCCTCCCCTTGTGCCACGCGGACAGGCACGTGTGAACGTCTCTCTTCTCTCTCTCCCGCTTTGTTCCCCTCTATCCTTCTCCGCTGCCTTTGAGTGACCTCCTCTTCAGCTCCACCTTCCAGGTCACGGTGTCTCCTTTCAGCTGGGTCTCCTCTGCTGCTCGGGCCCCTGGGTACCCGGGCAAGTATGAAGAGCAGGCCCTACTCCGGCTTAGCCGTCCCCCGTCGGAGGGGAGCGGGCCTGGTCCTCGTTACGGTTGCCGTGAGGATCAAGCCCACGGCGTCCAGGCTGCGTGGGGCGGGGTTCTCACACTGACTCTCAGCGTGGCTGAGTTGAGGCTTTGTGACCAGTGCCCGGTGAAGCCACCCGGTCCAAGGTCAAGTTCACGTGGTTCCTTGAGGGGCTCACCGCTCTTCACTGTCCACCCTCTTTCTCCGGGTCCCAAACCCCCTTCCTTTGTGACCACTGAGTATTTACTTCCCTGCCTGTCCGCTGATGTGGTTTAGTGAGCCGTCTGGGGAAAAAGCCATTGTTAGGAACGGTAAGGCTGCCCACCCCGGGGCCACCAAGGACAGGCCCCCAGTGCTGCCTGGAATGGACCGTGGGCGCCCAGCTTGTGACGAGCGCGGCCGTCTCTGCCGAGGCCGAGGACAGCGTCTGGGGCCTGTCTGCGAGCCCCGGTGCCTGCAGCGCCCGCAAGCACCGGCCGAGGTCAGTGGCAGAGACCACTCGTGCGAGACACGGCTCCCAAACCCACTCACCTGATGTGCGGTCTGGGATTCCCTCTCACTTGACAACTGAGCTTCACTTTTTTCTCCTCGGAATCCAAAGGGAACATTACATGGCTCGGCTCTTGAACGAAAATCGGGCCATGCAGCGTGTGGTCGTCTGAAACGAGAAGAGAAAAGGCCCCACGTGAAGAGCGCCGTCCAAACGGGCACAGACGCCACCGGGAAGTAACGCAGATGCGCGGGCCGAGCGACGGCACAGAAGAGAACGTCCTGGCTCCGGCTGGGTTCCCGCTGGAGCCTCACAGAGACCCCCCTCCCCCAACAGCCACCCGCCATGCCCCCGGGAGGACTTAATCTCAGTAACAACGTCCAGACGCAGGGAGCAAGCGATGCCAGAGCCACAAACGCAGCAGCAGCAAGAAACGGCTCTGTGCGGAGAGATCACGTGCCCACCCCTCTTACAGTCGGCTCTGAAGGTAAGTAAGGAGCAGCCCGCGTCGCGACTCTCGGACCATCAGCGGTGGGTGACCAGCTCGTCTGACATCTCCAGCCCCGGGAGGAACCCACACGTGAAGATGCCACAGGCCACGTCGCGGGAGCCGTGTGACTCAGCACGTGGATTCAGTCCCACCCGCCCGGCCTACAGCAGCGTCTGCGGTTCCTGACCCTGGAATGCTGTTTCGGTCCCTAAACGCGTTTTCTCGATAAGAAACTAGCTGCGTGGGCCTTGCTGTGTCACGGGACGCACTCCAATGAGAGCCCCCCGCCCCCGCTGCGGGCGGAATGCAGGGACGCTGTCACAGTCAACGCCAGGCAGGCTGGGCCGCCACCTCCACCCGGAAGAGGTTTTCAGTCTTTAAAACCTAGTTCAAGTTCTTTTTTTTTTCCTGGAAGGTTTTCCCGGACCTTCACTGTCTTATTTAATCTCATGGTCCCTAAACTGCATGCTCTGCGGACTCACCTTTTTTCTGTGTCATATGTTTGTACGTCTTTCCCCTCTTCTGGACCCTAAGCTCTGCGGGGGTGTGGCTGTCCCCTCCCCAGCTTCTCTGTCTGGTGCCACCAAGATAGCAGCTTCTCCACGGAAGGCGGTCGACAGGGTTTGTGCTGCTGGAGCGCGGCCCTTTCATTTTTAACGTGTCGGAGGAGCTGACCTGGGCATCGCCTGATGAATTCTGAGATGGAAGAGCCAGAGGCGAAGAGGTAAAATAACAGCGAACGTCCCCTGGGAGCTGGCCATCCTTCTTCCTTTTCAGGGTGATGATTCTGAGGGGTACAGATCGCAGCTGCAGTCCTGGAAACCCTCGTGAGCAGCCTTTGGCTGACAGGTGACAGGAGGGGACGGGCCTCGCCCAGGTGACCCGGGGCCGAGGAGGAGAGGACAGCTGCGCGGGGAGAAGGTTTCCTTGCAGCTCCTCGCCCAGGCTTCAGACGCCCCCGTGCTGAGGCCGGGGCAGAAGACAAGGAGGCGAGATGGCCACGCAGGACTCTGTCCCCGCGGAGTGGGGACAGCCACGCCTGGGTCGTGAGGACGGGGACGCGGGTCCAGAGCAGCCAGGAACCGAGGCTCAACGTCCGACTCCACGGCCCGGCAGGGTCTCCTCGTCTCCTGGCCCTGACGGTCTCATCTCTAAAACAGGGAGACTCTCGGGGGTGCCACACTGGCGGAGAACAGGTGGGAGGCCATGCGTGGGTCCCCGCAAGCAGCTGCACACGTGACGTCTGCGCTCAGAGACGTCATGGATCGCATCACCGCCACCCTCTCAGTTAAACAGGGCCGCACACAGGGGGAAGGACCGCCGGCGAGGAGGAACTCAGACTCAGGGCGCGGGACAAGAGTGCGCACACGCGTGCTGCTGCGGCTTCCTTAACACGTATGCTTGGACGCCAGGTGTCCCCAAGTCCAGAGAGTCACACTTCAGCTTTTCCATAATCACACAGATATTTTCAAAACAAATTTAGATCCTGGGTCGAGGGTTAGCCCTGCTCAACGGGGAAGAGTTACGTGAGGCCCTGGCACCTCCAGTGAAGGAACAGGGACCACTCAGCAGGCCCCCCTGGACTGCGGCCGGTTTGGGGGCCTTTCCTCTAAGAGAGGAATATTTCCATTGTCGCTCCCATCCCAGAATCGTGTGTGGCTTCATACGAACAATCATCTCAGTTCACTGGTGTCCCTGATTCGAGTTGCACACAGAAGTAAACAGCCTATTACAAGTAATTCCCGAGAAGAATGAAACAGAACGGCGCTTGCCCAGGACGCAGCTGAGAGGCTCTGGCCGAGCAGCTGGACGGTTGCGCAGAGCGTCCGCGGTGCCGCATTTAAATAACAAAAAGGATCCTTTTCCTGTGTGTTTTGTAACAAGGATTGATAATGACGGTGCTTTGCATTTGCTATAAATAACACATCCATCTAGAGCTGGATGGGCCCACTGCCCAGAACGGAGCGCCAGCACAACACAGAGGGGCCTCCGGCCTACAGATGCCCCCAGCCTCCCAGCCGGGCTGCTGCGCTCCCCAGAGACGGGGGTAGCAAGGGCAGCTGCCTGGGTGCGGGACACAGAAGCCACCTGCAACACCTTCCGCTGGGCTGCCCTCATTTCTGAGAGCAGGACCAGCCCAGCCCCTCCCGGGGCAGAGTCGTGCTCACGTGGCAGAAGCTGCTCAGGAGCCACGCGTCAGCTGCGCCCCTGCCGCCCCAGAAGAGGACGCGGGGTCTGCTCTTTGGGGCCTGGAGGACGATGGCAGTAATAGCCGCTCCCCCCTGGGACGCAGTGCGGGGGCTCGGGGGTCAGTGCAGACTCCCTGTGGGCCGACGGCACTGGCCCCACGGCAGCACTGCTGCCCGGCCCCGGCTCCCCAGCCCGCGGCGCAGACACGCAGGCCTGGGGACGCGCACCCTGCGCCGGGCCGCGAGGCGGGCCGGGGAGCTGGGGCCTTTGTGGCGCAGCGACTCCGGCCAGCGCCCTCCACGCGGTGCCACCAGTGACTGACTGGCCAGGGAGAGTCTGACGGGGTGACCAAGGCCATCAGCGTGCGTGGCTTCAGATTTCCAACGCAGCCCCGGTTCTGAGCGGAGGAAACTGAGGTTTTCAGGGGGTGACCGGTTTGTGGGCCCGAAGCCGCACGGGCACCAGGGGCAGAGCTCTGACCAGAGCCCTGATGCTCGCCCCCCGCCCCCCGCGAGTGTTTTCCTGGGACCATCGTCTCCTCCCACCGCGCTGCTGGGGTGACAGCCCACGTCCACCCAGAAATGAGAAGAACAACGGACTCTGTGCTCGGAAGGGAGGCCATCTCTCCTGTCAATATCTCGGTCTTGAAAGTTAGTCCAGGAGGAAACAAATGAAGGCCTTCCCTCTCACGAGACAGCAGCAGGGTAAACGCATCTGTCACATTCTGGACCTGTTACTAAGCCTTTCTTTCACACGACAGAGCGGTTCTGCTTTGGAATTACCCGCACACGATGTACAGAAAGGATATTCTGTCCCCAAGTATTCTCTGTAGAAAACTTCATACCAAAGGGGATTCATAACCTTTCAAAACGACATGCACAAAATCTGCATCTAGTTATTGGGCACGGCGCCTTCTCGCTGTCCCGCTGTCACCTGGGGAAGCGGCGTGCACCCCGACTGGGCACCGCGCAGCACGGGCTCCTTCTGCGGGGGACGCAGGGCAGCAGACACGCACGGACGTGAATTCACAGGCTCCTAAGAGGGCGAGGACGCTGGCCTGGTTTCCTAAGACAAGCAGCCCAGCAGGAGGCCCGTCCATGAAGGGGTCTGTCCGACTGTCCGATCCGATCTGCTAACCAGCGCTGCCCAAGCCCCTTCCTACACGCCCCTGCACAGAGGGCGTGACCACGCGCTCGTCGGCCTGCCTTCACGACAGACACCTGTCTGCGGCCTCCCATCAGCGGCCAGCGGGTCTGTGAACGCTCAGCTGTGGGCCACACGCAGCCCATCTTTCGTGCCCGTCTCTGAGGGAGGCCAACACTTGGGCCCAGAGTCTGGTCTAGATCGAGGGTCACCTTCAGACAGGGCTGGGAAGGCCGCGGCAATGTCTGCACTGGGGTGGGAGAGAGGAAACAGGCATGCCTTTGACTGGTTTCTGTCTTTTGATGTCAGGGCATTTCTACCTCAATAAACATCAGAAAAAGCCAAGCGCCACGGGGAACAGACAAGGACCTCTATTTCCGGCAGGGATTAGATGTCCCCTCCAGGGAAATGGCCTTCGCTGCTGCTCCGCAAACAAGCTCTGCCCTGGGCACTGACCTGCCAGACCCCGTGTATCTGGCCTCCTTGTCTGGTGCCCCTGAGCTCTTTGAAGACGGGCCTGGGTCCCGGTGGCCTCTGCTCCCAGCCTGTCCCAGTCTCCCAGCCCCTCTGCCGAGATCCGACCTGTCCTTTGTGGGTGAGGTAACGAAGGATGGAAGGTCCTCGCCGGCCTGATCTGCAGCACAGCCGGGGCACTTGCTGCGACGCTCCTCCCGCTCGTCGGGTCCGAGTTACAGCCAGACGCGGCGCTTCGGGAAGGGCTTGGAGGGAACCAGATGAGGTTTGTTCTACCGATGAAGGCAGCGTTTCCCGGGCACGCACGCCACGGGGCACCACCTGTCTGCGCGGGAAGATGGAACACTGATGCCTGCAGCAGCACGGTAGGTCGTGAGGAAATCGTAGGACGTGAAATAAGTCAGCACATGTCAGGACCCACGCGCTCACTCACGTGTGCAATACAGAGCTGGAAACAGCCAACGAGCCGACAGACAGATAAAAACCCACAGACGCAGACAGCAGTGTGGCGGGGTGGAGGGGGAGGGGTCAGATTTGCGGTGACGGCAGGAGACGTGACCTCGGGTGGGGCCCACGATGCTCCAGCCCGACAGCACGTCACGGACGTGCACATGGAAACCTAGGTCCTCGTGCCCCCAGCGTTTCCCCAGTAACTGATTCAAAATTCAAACAATAAAGGAGTCAGGTTTTGAATTTGCTATGAAAGTTTACTTTTCATTCTATTTTAAAATAGAGTTACCTTTATGAAGCCTGTTTCTAATGTTAGAGACACTGTATTCCTCCACCGAGGAACTCCCTCTCATTCATTCATTTACGCATTCATTCATTCAAGGAATCTTGGCGGGCCCATTCTCGGTCCCGCGGGCTGAGACAGGGATGAAGGCAGACAAGGTCCCCCCTCCCCTCACTGAGCACCCTTCACGGACAGGGCGATGCCCAGCTGAGTTAGAGAAAAAACCACCCCCCCTTGTCCTGGGCGGGCCTGACGTCGCCTTGTCTGCTCCGTAGTTTGTTGCTTCTTAAATCATTTCTTGAGTCCGAGACACACTGATAAGAAGCAGGAAAGGGACTGATACACACCATGTGGGGGTTCCTGCACTTTCAAGAGACCTTTGAGGATTTCAGGGTCGAAGGTCCTCGTCTAATCCGGGCTGACCGTTTTTTCTAACGTGTGTACGGGAGTCCCCGTTTCCTCGAACAGCACTAAGTGGGACTGCTCGGCTCGCATTAGAAACGTCACGGCCACGACAGATGAACTGTAGCTGAGGCTCTTCAAGGTGTTCCGGGGCCTCAGAAGTCGCAGCAGTGAATGTAAAACTGCCGAGCCGACAGGAAGAACTAGTATCGGGGGAGAACTCGTGGATTTCGGTAGCAAAGTGACCAGAAGACGCACCTCACACAGCACAGCTGTCCCCGCCCCCTCTGCGTCCTGAGCCGGCCTGCAGGGCCACCCACCCCGCGCAGGCGAGAAGGCGTCTCTGCAGAACGACCTGGGGGTGTGCAGTGGCTTCTGCCTGGGGAGGGGCTGCGCCTCAGCGAGGAGGAGCCACCCCCTCCCCCCCCGCACCTTCGGTCCCGACAGAAAAGGAGCCCTGACGTCGGACCTGAGCAATTGTCCCGTTTTCTCAACGGAAACTCAGGGGCTGGCAGGGCTTCTATTCGAGGCAAAACTTCCAGCCCGGAACACAGGCATTCACAACCTTTTCCCAGGTAATTACTGAAATGCGTGCCGACCTTGGCCGATGCGGGGAATTCCGTGGACCAGCAACACAGCAGGAGTTACGGGGCCGGGCAGCGGAGCCGTGGGGACGACGTGGGAGCGGGCAACAGCAGCGGGACCGTTTTGGTGAACTGGGGCGAGGCTGGTTAAGACCTGGAGTTATGATGATTCACATAAAATAACTACAACCAACCTCTGTGCAGTACTTAGAATGTCATGGTCTCCAAAACGAGAGAAAATATTTGCAAGTCGTATCTGATAACGGTCAGGTGTAAGACCATATAAAGAACTCATGCACTGAACAAGGGTACGGCAGCCCAATTTAAAAACCAAGCAAAGGATCCGAACAGATTCTCGTCAAAGGAACGGTATGCACATGGCAGCCACGCCCATGAGAAGGTGTCCGATGTCGCCGGGCACCGGGGAAGCACAGCTCTCTGAGCCGCCGCGTCTCCCCCCAGACCGGCCCTGTGAGAAGCAGAGTCACACGTGGGCAAGGACGTGGAGAACGGGGCACAGGTGGCGCCAGTGGGACAGGAACGTGGTGTGGCCCGAGCCTCTGTCACGTCAGGGGACTCCAAGCCGCCACCGGCTCCAGGATGTGCCCAGAGGCCTTGCGGGCTCAGCAGAGGCTCAAGCTCCTGGGTGCGACCCGTGACATCACAGCAGGAAGGGGCTCCGGGCAGCCTCGGCCGAGGGAAAAGGCACACGTGGCAGAGACCGCAGGAAGCCAGGGCGGACTCTCGCCACGGCGGGGCGTTTGAAAATCCCCGGGGAAGGCGGTCCAGCCGGGGAAGTCCTTAGGGATTCTGCACGGAGTTTTCACCGGGATGGTCACCTGGGCAGCCTGGGACTGGCACCAAGCACGGGCCCAGGCCCGGCGGGACAGCAGACAGTCAGTCAGTGTGGTCCCTGTCGTCTGCATGAGCAGCTCAGGAGCAGCGAGCTGTCCGGCCAGCCGGGGCCGTGGCAAACCTGCAGACGTCCCGGCTCCCGGACACCAGCTGGTGGCTGGCCTTTGAGCGGCCCTTCTGCACACAACCACTGGACCCAGGCCACCTCCCTCGGCAGGACACCTGAGAGGACAGTGGGGACAGATGTGCCACGCTGTGGCTACACGGAGCACCAGTGAATCCTGCGCTGTGAAATCATCCACACAGGGAATTTCGTCTCATTAGAAACCTCAGGGCTGTTACGAGGAGTTACACCTTTGAGTGAAATAAAACCACCCCGTATCTGGTATATTAACTTTAATTGCTGTATTAAAAACATAGTGGTGACTGCTATGGACTGATCATGGCCCCCGCAACTCCTGTGTGCAGTCCCTAAGTCGCAGAGGGGCCGAAGTTGCAGTAAGGCGGTAACTGAGGTTAAACCGATAGGATTAGTGCCTTAAAACAGGACACACCCCAGGGTCCCGGTCCCTCTGCTCAGCAAGGACACAGTAAGGACGCGCCGGCCGGTGACCCAGCAAGACAGCCCTCAGTGCAGGGCAAACCAGCCTGCACTTGGCCTTGCAACTCCCAGCCTCCAGAATCGCGAGAAAAACAAATGTTTTCCTTTTTTAAAGCGCTCACTTCATGGTATTGGGGTGTAAAGAAGAACATGATGCCCAGTTACACAGCACGTTACAACGAGACACCGCAGGGAACAGTGGGGAGGACACAAGAAGCAGAAACACAGCAACTCCCTGTTGTTCACGTTACAAAGTCAAAAATGCTACTTTAACAATAAATGACTAACTATTATATAGCACTCTCATCATAAAGACAGCTGCTAGAGCCAAAATTAACAGTTTCTAAATTATCAAAAAATATATACCTACCAAAAAATCATACACTACCTATGGAAAAAATTTTAAATGATAAAATTGGCCACCACATTAAAATATGACATTAAACCAAACAATTTTATATCAATAAAATGCGAGAGAACTATTATAAAGACACTCCCAGTCTAAATCACAAATCAAAGCCTAATTAATTCCTGAATAAAAGGGTCACACCTTGTTAAAAACAAAGGGATGGACAAACATATGCTCTACAATTGCAAATACAAAGAAATCAGGGTTGATCATATTAGCACCAGACAAGGTAAAAGCAAATGAATCAAAGGAGAAATCTTATAAATGATACAGGGTCCAATCCACAAAGAAGATATAATTACTAACATGTGTAAAATAACGTAGTAACACTGACACAGATAAGATCACAAGAGCTGTAGGAGAAAAAAACGAAACATTAATACCAGGAACCACTGATCTGTCTCATTCTGGGATTCCTGGATAATATAATTCTAAGTAGTATCTGCTTGAGATGGATACAGATAGAAAGACATAACTATCTATACAGAACACTATGCCCAACAGAAAGTACAATGAACTTCTTCTCATAAGCCCACGGGATAGTCACAGCGAATGACTGTATTAGACACACGCCCTACGTACGTATCCAGATAAAAAAACAGACTAAGTACAAACTAGGGAAACACACTTGGAAATGAAAAACAATAAAAAATGGAGAATAAAATTACAATGAAACCTGCAGAATATTTTCCAAATGAACACAGTAGAAAATCACATAAAACCTATATAATCCAATAAAAGCCATTCTTAGCAGACCGTTCATATTCTTTAATATAGTGAAATCAACAGAGTAAGTATAGAAGCAAGAACAAAGTAAAAGGACAGCAGCAACAAAAAATGAGGGAAGACGATGAAGATAAAAATCGAGTAGAAAATAAGTAACGGTTATGTGGTTACACAGCGTTATATAAAAATAAGGAATGAAAGTCCAGTACGTGAAGTAACAGCCACAGCCCCCGAGGGAACTAAAGGAAGCGAGGAGACGCTGTGTCTCGGTGCCGCGCGGGTGGGCGACAGGAAGGGCCCGGCGGACCCAGAGGAGGCAGGAGGTCTGCTCAGCTCACTCAGCGGAGCTGGGCAGGGTCCCGGTCTGCCCAGGAAGCAGCCACATGCATTCGCTCCTGCCGCCGACCGGTGAAGAGCCCAGGGCCACGTAACCACCCTCACGCTCGCTGTAGAAAGGAAAGCTTCCGAATTATAATTCTAAATCTCAAGATGCAGGTACACCAGCCTCCCCAACCTGCGCCGCCCTCCGCTGCCCCTGTCCCCTTCTCTCCCACACCCTCTCGCCTCGGACCACCCGCCAAACCCCCGTGCCACAGAACAAAGGTGGGCCTGTGCTTTCCTTACGTCCACGCCTGCCTCTGAGCTCCTATAAAAGTAAATACAGCGGACACACGTCAACGGGCAGAGAGCGGCTGACCGGTTTCCCGACTTGAAATGTATCTGGAATACTTCGGTTTTACAAATGACATGGGGGACGCACTTCATAAAACACAGGAGACGGAGCGGACCAAACGCCACCATCCAGCCACAAGCGGCATCTTGCGCAGCGATGGTCTCCACCTGAGTTCTGTGCTCCTGCCCCACCGCCGTGAACCTGCGGGCTTGAGAGAGGCCTGGAAACGGTGCGGCTGCCTTGGATTGTGACTAGGACCCTTCCTTCCATTCTAGCACCACAACCGTGACGTCTGAGAGCAACACCTGCTCTGTCAGGGGCCTCACAGTTATTCTGTGTCGCCTTCTGCAGTGGTACTGATTCTGTCTTATCGACAGTCAGAAACGGAATAGATCAGAATCACTCAGAGCCACAGCAGGCTACATCAATCGCAAACAACGGATCCCTGTCGAAGAACAGACGTAACAGGTAGACTCACAGAGTTATTTCTGCAGTTCGACGTCTGCCTCCTTCCAAGGCAAACAGAAAGCGAATTCTGTCCCCGGTGTCCCTGGGGGCGGGACGTGGCCCGGCGGGAGGGAGGAAGGCAGGACGCAGCGTGTGCGTGGCGTGCCGACAGTCAGGTGAATGCTCTGGTCTGGGGTCGTGTCCCCACGATACTGTTGCTGATTTGAATACATGATCTTTGTCTGTCTGGACCAGAGACCTGTATGGAAATCTATGAAGATGGCTCAGTCAAGTGTATGTCACTTTTAATTACAACAGAATCTTTGTGTTGAAGGATGAACATTTGAGATTTGGATCTCAATCTTGTGACTCTGAGGAGGCACCGTTGTTCTGAACTGTGACCCCAAGGAGTGGGGACACTGCCTGTATCTCTATTTCTTTCTAGGTCTTCATGATGACCACTGCCTGGTCCCCATTCTAACACTCAGCAGGTGAGATCTGGAGTCGGGGTGATGCTGGCCTCATAAAATGAGCTGGGGAGTCTTCCCTCCCTTTGACTTTTTTGGGATAGTTTAACAAGCGTGGGTATTAGTTAGTTCTTTGAACGTTTGTTATAGTTCACCTGGTAAGCCATCCGGTCCAGGCCTTTTACCTGCTGGGAGTTTTGGATTACTGCTTCAGTTTCATAAGTTGTAATCAGTTTGTTCAGATTTCCTGTTCTTCCTGATTCAGTTCGGGACATGATGTTTCTAGGAATTTATCCATTTCTTCCAGACTGTCTGGTTTGTTGGCATATAGTTGTTCATAATATTTTCTTATAATCCTTTATACTTCTGTGGTTATCAGTTGCTCCTTCTCTCTTTTCATGTCTGGTTTTATTTATTTGGGTCCTCTTTGTTTCATGATGAATCTGGTTAAAGGTCTAGCCATCTTGTTTATCTTTTCAGAAAACCAGCTCTTGGTTCCACTGATCTTTTGTATTGTATTTTTTTACCCTCTATATGATTTCTACTCTAATCTTCATTATTTCCTTTCTCCTACTCACCTTGGGCTTTGTTTGGTTTCTGTCTAGTTCCTTTAGGGAGATACTGTTTAACTGACCTTTTTCCTGCTTCCTGAGGCGGGCCCGTGCGGCTATGAATTTCCCTCGTGGACAGCTTTCCCTGCGTCCCTCAGGCTTGGGTTGTGTTTTCATTTCCGTTTCTCTCGAAGTATCTTTTGATTTCTTCCTTGTCCTCCGCGTTTGATAACATGTTATTCATCCTTCATGTGTTTGTGTTTGTCAGTTTTTTTCTTATAGTTAATTTCTAGTTTCAATCTATTTTAATAGTTCATAACATTTAAAATAAAAATCCTGATTTGTAGCTCCTCTTAAACAGTCGGGAGCTCTGGTAACTCTGGGCCGTGCCTCAGAGCGCCACTGAGTCCTCCCAAGTCCCACCGAGGCCCTTGGCCGGCATCTGCCCGGTGGGCTGGGCGCACTCCTGCCCTCACCTGACCGCTGCAGCCTCCTGCACGTATGACCTCCTGCTGTGTGTGAGGACGTCACCTGAAGCCAACAAAAACTTGGAAGGCCTGAGCTTCAAGGAGCTTATTCAGAAGTGATCAGATCTCTTGGGCTGAACGGCCTGCACCTGCATCCAGTTCCCACTGTCATTTGGGGACCGGCCCCCCAGCTCCCATCCTCGGCCGCACATTACAGAGCCCAGAGAGCTGCAAACGTCCCTCCCTGATGTGCAGGCTGTGCTCCACCAATCAAATCATAATCAGCTGATTCCAGGGTGTAACCCAGGTTGAGAATCACTCTGTGCTACGAATTCAGGTCCCTTCCAAGACAAAAACAACAACCACAAAGCACAGACACAGTCAAAAAGGAGCAGCCGTCTCTGCCAATGAAACTGGGTTTGTCCTTTGTGACAGAGGCACGCGCTCCTGCTGGGCTGTCCTCAGATGTCAGGCCGCCTCTGTGAGGATCTGGTGTCAAACCCACCATCCGCGTCTAAGCAAAGCTGCCGCGCTGGCTGGGGGACGCGGCCTGCGGGCCTCTGAGATGTGCCTCCCGTCCTCCTGAGGGTTCGAGGGGGACCCGCCGTTCAAACAGGGACACTCGAGTCTGCAAGGCAAGAGCAGCCTGACGCTGGCCAGCCAGCCACGCTCCCTTCGTGGGATTCACCCGTAAGGCTCTCCCGGGAGGACACGGGCCATGATGAATGCAGAGCTGCTCTGTCACGTGCAGACAGTTCCCAACTGAGAGCCTTCGTCTGAGCACTCACTACGGAGCAGTGACGTTCCCACCCAAGGAGCAAATCCGGCCGTCTTCCTGGGGACCGCGTGCGCAGGCTGCCGTTCCGGGACAGCACGCCAGATTTCAGGCTTTCAATATTCATGGGCAGGGACCTCAGGCCACAGTGCTGGAGCCTTGGGCCCATGCCAGCAGGTCCTTTATTAAAACGTCACAGTCTCGTCACAGAGGCTGATGGCTTCTCTCCGAGAGCTGCCGCAAAGCCGCGGAGGACAGATAACCTAGTTCTCAGGCCTGCGGGGCGGGTTTCATCCCCTCCCAGGTGGGCCTGGGAGCCTAAGAAATGCCGTGTTTTCATTCACCCCCATTCTGGTCATCACGGCTTGTAAATAACACGGTCACTTTTAGTTTGGGTGTCTTATAAGTAACTACGCTATTTATGTTTTCCAAATAGTCATGTCGTAATAGGCTATAAGTGATTAATTGTATTGGACACTCCTTTTTTCTTCCTAAAAATGCTATCATATTATTAGCAAATGAAGATATTTGTCATCATTATTGGTGTTTTTAAGTTAGGTGACGAAGCCCAGAATAATTAATGTATTTCAACTTTATGTCGCTAAGAAAACAGCCACTATAATATTCACCTCTTACAACTTTGAAATATAAAATAATACAGGATCATTTTAAGGATGAAACTCTTGATCAGCTTTCTAGATTGAAGCCTATTTGTTAAATTCTCATTTTGTTTTTTCAGCACCCAAGAAAACCAAGAGGAGAATGGGCTGTTTTATATAAACACAAGCTCCCTCTTCTATTGTACTGTATCTCAATATGACTATACAGCAATATCAAAATAGTACAGTTTATTGAATTATTTCCGTACCTGTTAGATTAAATTACGCCGATGGTAATTCATTTTCATTTGGGCACATGAAATTCAACGAGACTTGAAAAAATTCAATCATATCCAACCTAAACGTATCAAACAATGTTAACTGATACGAAAAAGGATAGAATAACAAAAACGGCTAATTTTTCCTCCCTGCCGCTGCCTGAGGAGGGATTCTGGTGTGACAGCAAAATCTGGGCCTTGTGATCAGAAAACCAGACTCGCAGACCAGCTCTGCTCTGAGCTCCCCGTGAGCCCTCACACGCCTGCCTGTGCTAACCCTTCGGGGCTCAGGGGGAGGAGCTAAGTTATCTGTAAGATTTTTTAAAATTTCATTTTGTTTTATTTTAGGTAAAAACAAAAGAAAACATTTACCAAGAGTCCATGAAGTTTCACTTTGTAATTACACACACCAAGACATGCAAAGAGAAAACCAGGCAAAGACCCGCGCAGCCTCACCCTGCATGTAAACCTACCCAGGTTAATCCGCGGCTGTCGCTCCTCTTTCCTCCTGGCTCTGAGAGATTTACAGGAAACCTTAGGAAATCAGTCTGCTGCTATTCGAGTTAAAGCTCAGATGCGACCTGGCGGGACGGCGCTCCCAGGACCCGCCTCTATGGCATGGCAAAGGGCTCGGCTCACACAGGGGGACGTGTGAGGCCTATGTGTGTTGCTGTGGACACGTCCTGGCTCAGGGGAACGCACTGGGTCAGGGGCGCGGAGCCCCCGTTAGGCATCGCAGGCTGAGTGTTTTGGAAAACGTGCCTGGCCCTCTGTAGTTTACTTTGAAACGCATTGAAAAGAGACAAACTGCCGGGTAACCCCGGGGACACAGAGGCTGATGAACTCAGTGCAATGCTCACGGGAGAGTCTAGCTGGCGGCCATGCGTGTGCTCACCAGGCCGTTACTTCAAACTTGACACAGGTCTGAGGATTTCCACAGGAAGAGGATGGAAAGGCGTTCAATAAGGAAAAACGAAGAGCAGGAAGAGGCGCTCACGGACACAGCACGCGAGGCGCTGGAGACCACCGTGGTTTTTAAGAAGCGCTGCTACTCCCGGTCGAGAAAGGCAAGGAGGCGCAGCTGGAGTGTCTTTTTACTAATGGTTTTTATACATTTTAACTCAGAGTTTTTCTGTCAGGATACTTCCCTTTGCGACAGAGTTGTCACAAGATTCGGTAAAACCGTGTCTGTGTGTGTCGGTGCGTGTGTGACCAACAAACACTGCCCGGGACACCAAGAGCGGAAGCCCACCCGAGCCATGAGCGCAGGGTGCTGCAGGCGGGGCAGGGACTGGCACTGGCCTCCGCAGCCTCGGCGGCGTCTGACAGCGGCTGTCATCCCGAGAAGGAGGCAAAGAGACGGAAGGGAACACCCAAGTGTTCCAAGCCAATCAAGGGCGGGCGTCCCCTCCCGCGAGCCTCACGGCCTGAGTGCGCCCCGAGCTCCGTTCGGGGGAAGACGGCTGCCAGGAGAAGGGACTTGGCTGGAGCAGTCGACGGGGAGGGTGCAGGCTGGGGGGGCGGGCGCCGGGCGCGGGGCTTTCACGGCTTTTCTGGAAGGGGCACCAGACGCCCTTAGAAGCAGGGCTGCGTCTTGCCCGCCCTCCGTCCTGTCTGCAGACACTTAGCCAAGAAGTTGCATCTCCAAACATTTGTGACTAAACAGGGAGAATTGCCAGTTCCCTGGCGGGAAACACACTGTGTCGCCTGGGCCCAACCATGCTTCTTAACGTGAACTGAGGCATCTGAGGTGTGATTTATGCACCAGAGCCCCGGACAGTCAGCGGGGTGCATCCTGCTGCCTCCCGACAGCAGGGCATGGCGTGCGGGGTGCCCCCCACCACGGGGCGCTGCAGGGCCACGCTGTCTCCAGGTGCCCACGGGTCTACGGTGTGGGCGCACACTGGTGCGCGTACCACGGTCACAGACATGTTCCCGACAGGCACCAGCACGGGCCTCAGCTCAGCTCGCTTACAGACGATAAAAACGACAAAGCTCTGGCGATTCTTACTTCAACCTGCACGTTTCCCGGGACCGAGACTGTCCTCCTACCCGTCTTCTGTTCGTGAGACAAGCTATTGGTCGAAACACACGTGTTTTAACTTAGGCGTGTGCGCTCCCAGGGGGCGCCTTGCCAATTAGTGGGCTCCCCTGGGCAAAGGCTCCAGGTAAACAGCTGATGAAATGCTATCCTAGGAGAAGGCCCTGCAATCAGGAGTTCCAATTACTTTCCGGTGGGCTCCTCATCCTGGGGACCCAGAGGAGAGAAGTCCCACCGGGACTTGCCCAGCCCGGAACCCAGATCACGGGCCCCCGAGCCAGGTGTTGACAACACAGTCCCTATGCGGCCACTCCACACCTGGAAGAACCCGAACCTCCTCCTCCGGTCCCTCCTCCTCGAGCGCAGCCACGACAGACTACCAGCCAAAGCCAGTCTCTGCCTCCCCGTCGCTGCGCTGTGGGAGGAAGCGTCGCAGAGATTTCCAGCGCGCTTTGCGGGCCTCCTGTGGGTAAGATGATGTAAAACACCGTCAGCGGGGCACCTGCAGATGAGACTCGGGAAGTTCCTGAGGAACCCCTGCAGGGGGGCTGCCCACAGTCTCCCCGAGAGCTGAAACCAGTGCTGCTCAGGGCGGGTCCCAGCCAAGGGACAGGGATGAGCCGCACACGAAGTCACGGCAAACGTACAAAGTGAACCCCGACTCTGAGTGCCGGGCCCACGTCTGTCACGGGCCTCTGCTGTCCAGCCTTCTCGGGGGGAGGGGCAGACGCTCATCTTCTGCAAAGGGCCAGGCAGTAGATCAATAATTTAAGTTTTGTCACTCTGTGCAGCCGTGAGGGGTAACGCACACGGGTGAGCATGGCTGTGTCCCAGGAAACTTTTACATGGGAACAGAGAAATCTGAATTTCATATAAGGTTCATGTGTTATGAAATATTAATACCATTCTTCATTTTTTCCAGCCACTTAAACTCGTGAAACTATTCTTAGCCCGTGGGCTGTAGGAAAGCAGGCAGGCGTCGGGATTTGTCCCCAGGCCACCGCCTGCTGCCTGGCTCCAGGGTGAGCCGCTGCCGGGACTCATTGTCAGTGACGGACATCAGCAGCTCTTCCTGCAAGTGAGGAGCATGTTGCTAAGTCTGGCGAGAGCAATAATAACATCCCTCATGGATTCATCCAGATCATCTGCCTACACTGTGATGTTGGCGTGATGACCTGACTCGTGGCTTACAAAGCCAGGCCAGGAGAGTAGACACCTACCCGAGACCCCATGGCTGGTCTGGGGGTACATGCTGCGGTTATCCCCAGGGCCACACTCAGCCCGCTCAGCCAGGCGGTGTCCCTGAGAACACTTGAAGGCACTGGCGACTTTCTCCCAGACGCTTTGTGTCGTCTGAGCCCGTCCGCCGGAGAGGGTGCCGGGCGCCCAGGCCGGGCGCTCTCTGCCCCGCCGCCTGCCCCACAGAAGGGGTCGCCGCAGCCGGTGTCCACCAGCCGGAGGGCACAGCGTTGCCGCTAACAGGACAGGAACGTCTTTGAGGGAGAACTGATTGCTCCCCTCGTTCACCAGAGGAGCAGGAGATGGTAAAGGAGGGAAAGGGGAAGGACTCGGGCGTCTAACCGTCCCAGGCTAGTGAGACTGCTTGTCCACGTTCAGGGGTACGGTCCTTCCCTGAGCCTCAGAGGCAGGAAGTGTGGCGGTGAGAAGACTTTCCATCTTAGCTCTCGGGTTTAATGGCGCGCGCGCGCACACACACACACACACACAGGCACACAGGCACACAGACACACACACACGGACACACAGATACACAGGCACACAGACACACACACAGACAGGTACACAGGCACACACGGACACACACACAGAGACACATACACATGGACACACACACGGACAGACACACACACGGGCACACACACGGACACACATGCACAGACAGTGAACGGATGAGAACTCGCGCGTGTGGTGGCAGGAAGGAAAGGAGGTGCGTGTTGCTCAGGGCCCGGGGAAGCCACTGAACTCTCAGAGCGTGAACAAGGCAGGGGGACAGCACTGGGGCCAGAGCTGGGCGTGACAAATGCAGGCTCTTCCATGAGCTGTCCACGCTGGCCCAGAGCAGAAATCGGGGGGCCCAGCCCCGGACCCTCTCAGTCAGCACCCGCCCATGGCCTTCCTCTCTCCTGGCCCCACCTCCACCTCCCGCCCCCCCCTCATTTTTCCTGCCAGAAACGGTCCCGCGTGACCACACAGCGAAGGCACAGAGCACCTGGACGCGAGGGCTGGCCAACTCCGTGTGGTCTGGGCCTGCCCCGCACGCAGAGAACGGCCAGAGGTCCTGAGCAGGGGGTGGAGCCCTTCCCTCTCTCCTGCTCTCTCTGCCTCTGTAGCATCTCTCCTGGAAGAATAACAAAGGGCTTCTGAAACACACGGCCTCCAGCGAGAGTCCTGAAGGGAGGGCGGGAGGTGCTGCGGACCGGGCCCTGGGAACCCACGCAGTCCCATCCAGGGTGCCCGGGGGGTGCCGTTCCAGGTACTGAGGCTGCACCATGGGAGGGGGGCTCTTCTCGCGGCGGCAGCGGAGGCGAGCGTGGCTCTGCCCGGGGGAACCACCGGGCCCTGCCGGTGCGGGTGCCCGCATCCGCGCGGCCGACTACAGCTGAGGTCTCCCCCCTGTTGTCCGCGCACAGCCCAGGGGCTTCACAAGCCCCAGCAGGGACGGAAACAATATTCTCACCACCTGCCAAGGACCGCACGGGGCTCGGGAGGCAGAACTGAGCTGCTTTGAAGGAAATGAAGAAGTGGACGTTCACACGCTGTTCCTCGCTCACGTCTGCAGCCCTCGGCGCTTCTGGGGAGCCCCATGGGGACCACCTGGCCCCGGCCCTGCTCCTGGAGGGTCCCAGGTGCTGAGACCTGACCGGTGGGGGCGCCGGAGAAAGGCTTGGCTCACGCCCAGGGCCTGCACAGGGGCTCCAGACCCTCCCCGCGGGCGTACAAATGCCTGCAGACGGACTGACTTCTGATACACGCGTCACCAGGTGAAGGCGCGTTTCCTGAAAGTCCTTCAGCTCGTAACCGGGTGGCCCCAGCCACGCCTCCAACCTGCCCACGGGTCCACCCAGCTAGTGGGTCCCCACGATCACGCTGCCGGCACGCGCCTGCTGTTCATGAACACGGGCTTGGGGCCAGAACCGCATGGCGCCCCAGAGCGAATGTCTGTCCCACCCGCCATGGCAGGGAGCTACCGTGTGCACGTGACCGATGTCTCTGTGTCCTCTGGGTGCCCCGCCCAATTCGTGCCGTCTGAGCATTCCTGACCTTCCCTTGGTCCCTTAATCTCTACGGGGATGTGTCCATACAGATGAGAGTCTCATGGGTGTGGGTTTTTGTTACGTGATTTTATTTATGACCACTGGAAAGAAAAAGAAGTTGAAAATTTTATGCATAATTTGAAAAATAATTTAGGGAGGCAGTGTTCGTAATTGAAAACTTTTACTCCCCAAACAAAATGAGTTCGCTCTGTCGGCAGGCGTCTGGCCTAACGTTTGTCTGACGTGCTCAGGTTCACGGGCACCACTGCGATTTATGCGAGGTGTCCGCACTCCTCATTAGATCTTTGAATTCATGGCCCCGTCGGGAGTCATGCTGGGGGGGAAACAGAAAGAACGGGTCCTGGGGGCCCGCCCTGCCGCCCACAAATCATAAACCCATTTGCGCAAGTTTCCACAATCTCTCCTTTCCTGCCTCCTTTGTCTCCCTGTCCCCTGCCTGTCCCCAGTCTGAGCTGCCACACTGGGGCAGGTCTGTTCCACTCCAGGGGTCCCCTCCCCTCAGCCTCCATGGGAGGCCTTCACCCCCCTCCCCCCTTGAAGCTCTGCTAAGTGATTGACTTTCAAATCCCTAAGTCACACAGAGCGCTAATGGATGTTAATGGCTGCCCCAACTATTTAAATTTTAAATGGAAACTCCTACAGGTACCTTGGAAGCCAGGAGAGTAAATATTTAATGGGGTGCTTGCAGGGAAGTGGTGGGAGAGGCTGGGGGGGCGGCGTCCGCTGTCCCCCACCCCCAGCTCGACTCCTCCTGAAGGCGGAGGCTGTGCTTGACATGCTCTGAGCTAGGGATCAGGAATCTGAGCAGCAAGCCACCTGCTGAGAACTCTCCTAAAGAAGTGGCCTGGGACCCGTCCCCAGAGACCCTGCTGAGCAGGTTTAAGGGAGCGTCCAGGAATCTATGTTGAAACAAGCAACGCAGGTGATTTTAAGGCCCCGTGACCCTGAAAGGACACGAAGAAAGATCTGCCCCTGGGAAGGCCGCTCGAACGTTCCTAGCCCAGGGTCGGCGGGCACCCCCAGAGCTGCCACTTTCCCGCACCCCCTCGGCTCACCCACCAAAGGGCTCAAAACCGTGCCCCTGCAGGGCTCCTGTAGGGAACACGCAAGCAAACAGGACGCGCTGGTGCCCACAGACTCCACAGCACCTTCATGAGGTCAACGATGACAGAAGCGCCGGGGCGTGTGCCCACGTGCCGGCGAGGGCCAAGGGCTTGCAGGTGTCAACCCACTTCCTCTTCAACAGGCGCCCGTATCTCAGGGGGCTGATGGGGTCAGATCCAGGGAGGAGCACGTCGTTGTATCCCTACCATTAAAAATTCACGCCGGGAAAATCAATCATCGACACGCCCTTTCTGAAAGTCACTGACAGAGCCTGTCTGTGCGTGCACATGTGTGCATGTGTGTGATTGTGTGTGCGTGCGTGAGACAGATGCAGGCACGTTACAGGGCCTACCTACCTGGTTGTGGCTGGTCTTCCAAGTTTTTTTTTAAAAAAAATAATTTATCTGTTTGTTTACTTATCTATTTTTAGAGCGAGGGGACAGGAGAAAGAGAGGGAGAGAAACATCACTGTGTGGTTGCCTCTCACGCGCCCCCAACTGGGGACCTGACGTGCAACCGAGTCACGTGCCCTGACTGGGAATCGAACCAGTGACACTTGGCTCGCAGGCCGGTGCTCAATCCACTGAGCCACAGCAGCCAGGGCTTGGGCTTCCAAGTCTTATCTTGGTTTTTTCTGCGCTCACGGCCCTCCTGCCATCTTCCCGTCTGCGGGAAAGCGGTGAGAACCCCGTCTGCGAAGCGCCGTCTGCCTGTCCGTGTCTCGGCAGGAGTTTGTGATGTTCTAGGACACGGACAGGCTACCGCAGCCAAGGTCGCGGGCTGGGCCGGCGTACAGGGACAAGGAAAGGGACAAGACAGGCCTCTGTCGCTGTGAACGGCGGGATCCGGGACCGGTGCAGCCCGACCCCCACGCACATGCCTGGATGCCGGCGGCAGGAGGAAAGCGCCCGTGGAGAGCAGGTTTTGGGCTGAGGGCCGAACTCTGCAAAGCCGGGGAAGACTGCGCACCCTGCCAGTCCCGCGAAGGCTGCCAGCGGCTGCCAGGCAGGCCCAGGCCGGGGCACCTCCGGGGCAGGGGGCAGGGCGCAGTCCGCAGGGCACGGGGCTCCAGCCCCGGTCCCCCTGCCCGACCCCAGGTGCCCAGCACGCTCTCCTGCACTCCCCGTGGTGCTCATACTCCCCGACCACGCTCTGCGCGTGCAGCCAAGCGCACGTCCAAGCTCTAAGTACTTATTGAAGGAGCGTCTCGTTAGCCGCCTCTGACCCGTGAGCAGCTGGGAGGTCGGGCGCCGACCCCTGCGGGTGGGAACGCTGGCCTGCGCCACAGCCCGCCCTCGTGCCTAGCTCCCCAGACGCGGCTGGGAAACACCACGGAGCCAGGAAGGCGTGGGCACGTCCGGAGTGGAAGGTCACTCAGCCACAAAACGGAAACCCGGCCTCACGGGTGACACGGGCGGGTCCGCAGAGCGCTGTGCCGAGTCACGGCTCCGGGCAGCAAAGGCCCCGCGCGACGCGGCGCTCGTCACGCGGGCTCCGAAGAGCAACAGGCCCGGCCGCCAGACCCAGACGCGGACACAGAGGACGCCTCACGTCACCCGAGGGGCGGGGATCCGGGGCTGGTGACGAAGGGGAGAGGATAAGGAAGTCCAAGGTGCCAGTTACAGAAACAGCCGCGGGGACGTGCAGTCCGGCACGGGACACGGCCGAGAACACGGTGACACGCTAGACTTGTTGGGGGTCCCCTTGTGCGATGTACACACGTCTCATCACCGTGCTGCGCACCCACAGTCAGTACGATACTGTGTCAACTGCAACTGAAACATAAAAAAACAATAAAAATAAAAAAAGATAATGCAGTTGCCCCTTGAAGGGCAGGGTTTTGAAGTGGGTGGTTCCACATGTGTGCGGATTCGTGGGCCTGAGCCGCTCAAACGCGTGTCGTTGAGGGGCCCACGGTACACGCCGCGGGATCAGCCGGAGAGAAGCCTACGGACCGTTCAGTCTAACGAGAGCGGGCTCGTGGACCCCGGCGGCGAGACGCCGTCACTTTCATCCGCCAAGAAGTGGGACTTCGGGCCTCCCCGAGAAAGGAGCTGACGTGGTCTGGGGCCTGCGCCGGGGACCGCCTTTCCCACAAAGATGTCCTTGCCCTCTCTAGCCCACAAGTCAAGGTCGGCAGCTAAAATGGCCTGGAGGGCAAACTTCACGCCTTCACTCACTCGGCGCCTCCAAGAGATGACAAATGCTTCATGGTCGAAGCGCACGTTCTGTTTATTCCAGGATGCTCTGCTCCTGCAGACCGCAGGGACTCATCCCCGAACGCGCAACCTTTGTGTCTGCACACGGGCCGCGGGCTTTGCCAGAGGAGGGGATTTGTAAGTGTGTGTGAGGATGAAAATCCACACTGAGAAAGCCGACCCACAAATACTGAGGGAGCGTCGGAGAGCGATCTCACTCCTCTAAGACGCTGCCAGCGCAGCTGCCCTTCCAAAGGAGACCTGGTGCTCTTACATATCTGGAAATGATCCTCCCTTCCAAAGTGTCGGGCACTTCTCAGTGACCGCAGCCATGCCTGTCCTGCGGTTTTTCTCAGCCCGCAGCACGTCCTCTGCGGCCCTGCCCCCGGGGGGTCCGGCCGGCCTCTCAGACACTGACTTCCTGTCCTGACACACCTGTCTGTGCAGGGTGTCCCTGAGCCCGACACCAGACCCCGTGTCCTCTACAGCACATACACGTGCGTTTTCCCTCACATGAAAGCAATAGGTCACCGCACAGACTCTGGAGAGCAAGACACGGAAGACGATGGAACGCGTCCTAGACTTCCCACCGGAAGGCGACTCATGTTAACAAATCAGCAGACTGCCGTTACGTCTGATTTTCTTCCTCGGGAGGCGTTTACTTAGAGACCTGGGGCCCAGCTTCACACTCAGACGGTGGTGTTACACTCAGACGGTGGTTTTACACACAGACGGTGGTTTTACACGCAGATGGTGGTTTTGTACTACACCCACACTGCATTCCAAGCATGTCTCCATGTCATGCAATGTTTCTTAAAAAACGTGATTTTTAGTGGATGCATACGTCTTCATTCTCTAGAAATTCCATAATTCATCCAATCGTCGACTTGTAATTACTTGCTTAAGCTGTCAATGGTATTATTTGTTAAGTTGTTTTGGCTGTGATAGAAACAGAAAACAAAACAAACAAGAAACGAAACCGTGACCACAGAGCGCTCTGCCTGCCTCTGGCCACGGAAGACCCTAGAAGAGGGAGCAGGAGGCATCTGCTGTGTCTGTCTAAGCGCCGTCCGAGTGTCCGCGGTGGGCGGGCCGGCCAGCGGTGGCCAGGGGACGCCGGCTGCCGTGACTTGTGCCGGGACCAGGCCCCGGTGCCCCGTCTTCGCCGATCTGAGGGGTTCATGTTCATTTGTGCCTCCGACCTCTGCTCCCCGGCCCTCCCCAGCACGTCCTTTCCCAGGTCCCCATTTATCCGAAACTACCTTCAAGGCAGATTTCAATAATCCCTGCATTTGCAGGGGCTTGCGGCCTCAGAGGATTCGCGCGCTCTGCTCTCACCGAGAGCTCGGTGTTTCTGGCTCTTCCACAGCAGCTGGGATGGTCCGGCTCACGGGGATTTAATCGTGTGAGTTTCTCCTCTGCCGTCTCATAAATATTTGAAGGCAGGATTAGCTTTAACACCCAATACTTTAAAAAAGGTCAAATGACTTGCAGTTTCTAGAAAAATATTTAATAATGTATCCCCCCTTCATTAAAACGTTTCTGCAGTGTCTGCTCTGCGTCTGCAGCTCGTTAAACAAGCGGCGGAGGCGGGGGCAGGGTCAGAAATGACCTCTCCGCCCCGGGAGAGGCTTCGCTCGCTGGGCAGACAGTCTGATCAGCACCCAGGTGGACTGCAGTTGTAACAGGGACGAGGGGCATCAAGGAAGGGACGCGAGGTCGCCACGGGAGGATCTCTGAGGACCTGGCACTCAGAATGTGGGAGGGGCGGGGGGGGGAGGCGCCGAGAGCTGACACCTCTCCCTCTGTCCCCCCACCGCCCCGTCTCTCTTGGGGCTCCCAGATCCCTCCTCCCTCCAACCTGACGGCCTGCTCAGCGTGACCGCAGGCCACCTGCACGTACAAACTCACAAGCACCCAAGGGCCCTTGCAGACCGGCTTTGGTCCGACTGCCCTTTTTAGGATCGGAATGTGCTCAGGCCATCACCCCACGTCCGCGCCCCTCGGAGACGCCTCGCCCGGCAGCACACCACCGGAGTGCCTGGCCCCTGTCCCGTGCCCACCGAGACGGAAAGGCTTCCTATCTCTTTGTCTCAGGGATGCGCTCCGTCTGTGTCCTGTCCAGTCTGAGCCGCCACGAACCAGACAGGAAACAAATCAATGTGCCCCCGCCTCTCAGCGAAGGGGCCCAGGTAGTCCAATAATTCAGCGGTGTGTGCACGCAGGAAAGGCGATATCCCTGGTGATTAGTGCTCAGCTACTTAATTACCTCTGAAATAAAATGACACGTAAACTTGGTAATTGAGAATAATTCTTAATTAAGGAGCATTTGACAGAGAGGAAGGAGGGAAGGGTGGCGGGGACTGAGCACCTCACGGAGGAGACCACCACGCTCTGTGTGGGTCTGTTTCCTTTTCAGGGATGAACTGAATTGTGATGAACTGAAATTCGAAACAGACACTGGCGGCATTTCAATAAGACGCACGGGCTTTTGCAGTTTAATGTGAAATTGCACCTTTGGGGCTACCTCGACAGCCGCCCCCGCCCCCGTGACCGCCCAGGGAGGGAAGGGCCCATTGGTCGGGGAGTTGCCACGTCTCAGGCACGACAAAGCCGCGCCGTCCTACAGACTTAATGTGGCCCGCTTCACGGGACACAGAGTCCAGTGGCCTCGGGTGCAATGTCCCCGCTGCCCCGCGTGGCCGGCACGTGGAGGGGCCGAGTTGAATCCCGAGGGATCCCATTTCATGCTCATTAACCGATCGTGCAAAACGGGCTCAGGGATCTTGGGGGAGAGGAGACCCAGCCCGGCAGGTGAAGCCGGCTGCCGGCGAACGCGGTGTCCCTGAGCGGGGGCTGTTTCTGGGGTCCTGGTCGCTTGCTGCTTATACGCCCCTGCCCCAGCCCCCGGTGCCCCCAACCCTGAGCAGCTGCCCCAACCGGCAGCGGAAATGGCAACTCAGGGGAAAACGGCTCCAGTGATCGTGGCAGACTTTTCTCCAAACAGCGACCTGGTCAGAGAAAGTGGAACAACCGGTAAAGTTTCCTTCGGACAGAGAAGGTATAGTCAGCGTTTTTCAGGACAAGCTAAACAAATGCATGGCTAAGAAAAAGGTCAGATTTTTTAAAAAAGCCAGGGCTGAGGAAGGATTTCTTCACAATATCATGGCATTCTGGGCTTGGAAGGACCCAAAAGATCTATAGGAAGACCTTGAACGGTTAATGAAGAAGAATCCCATTTCCCCCCAAACTAAAGCAAGCGTCCCTGTGGTGGAGGGGTGGGAGGAGAGTAAGAGTCACCGCCGTGAGGGAAAACGAACCCCTCTTTTCTTCCTCTCCCATCATAGTAGGAAGGACACGATGTTTTGGAGAACAGCGCTGGGGAGCGTCCGGGAAGACGGACACGTTCGTCGGCACGTCCGGGGCTATCAGCCCCGAAGAGACTGGATGGCGCCTAAGACTCAGGTCCTCTGCTAACAGTCGCACCACGTGCTTCCCATTCCCATGATGGGAAACGCTCATCCTTGTGTGCTTTTACAAATTCTACAGTTTCTCGATGTCTGATGCACGCGTAATAAGAGGGATTGTAGAAAACCTGTTATTATTTCCTTTGGCCTCAGTCCTTCCTGTTCCAAGCGAATGCATCAGCTGTTCTGCGGGACCCCTTTGACTTCTCCTGGGCTGGAGGGCCCGCCCGCGCCCCCACCACCCGTGGGGCTCCAGGCCCGCCACGGACAGACACGTGTGACACTCCACGCGGCACCAGGGTGTTGGCCTCGGCTCCCAAAGGCTGCGTCCCTGCCCGGACACCCCGGAGCACTTTTTAAGGTCAGCCAGTCGAAAGTCATGAATACAGAACTAGTATCACGAGACCCATGTTCCGTGTGTGGGTGCTCTGACTTTGCGTCACACACACGATTTCTGCTCGGCCGAAAAGGCATTTACCCCTCTCAGCTGCCCGGGTGCGTGGCGTCCTGGGCGGTGCCACCTGCCACGGGGTTTAAGCCACTGGATGGGCCCAGAGCCCCTCAGACAGACGGTCACTCCGAATCTGCAGCAGGCTGGACCTGCCGGGGTCCATCTGCAAAGGGATTGAATGCTCGGGTCCAAGGACCAACACCAGAGGCCGTTTTGGAATGTCGTCCAGTCGGGGTCTCCCCTGAAGACCGGCTTTCTAACCATCTCCTCGTCCTTCTCTGTGTCTTTTTTTGTGTTTCGCAAGTTTCCAAAGACGTTGGTTTCCTCATTGAAATAGCTTCTTCCAAACGCCTTCCACTTTGAAAATTACATGATCAAAACCCAGTTGTGCGTGAGTTTCTGCCCCCCGCTCTTTCTCAGGGGCCGTCTCAGGTGGGGCCCCTCCCTGGAGCCGGCCCTGGGCCCCGACACGCACCGGGGCACCTTCAGCTCTGTCCCCTGGGAGTCTGCTGCTCAGGACTCGAGCCTAAGGGGGGTGCAGCCACCGTTTGGGAGGGAGGAACAGGATGAGCTGGCACCACCCCGATAACGGACTCCAGCAATCCCAGGCCAGCAGCACCGCTTGGGCACGAGGATGGGAGCAGGTCTCCACCCCCACCCCGAGCCAAGCGCCCAGCACCCACGGAAGGCTTCGGGCGTCACCCCTCTCTCTCCTGAGGCAGCCAAGACTGGCCACCTCATCACACTCAGGCTCCTCTCGTCGGGGTTTCTCTTCTCTGAGCCACGGACGGAGGCTTTTCCCACATGACTGGGACACAAGAGTTACGAGCCAGCAGGGAAGGGCCCGGCTGCTCTGAGGTGCCTGCTGCGCCCTCAGCGTCGGCCGGCGGAGCCACTGGGGCCGAGCTCCCGTCTGCAGCCTCACTGCCCAGCGGGGCCACGTGGGAGATGCACACGGGCTCGCGGGTCCTTCTACTCCCTCCTCTCAGTCCACTATGAGTTTGAAAACGAATGTAGGGGTTTAAACCATGGCAACGGAAAAGACACGCTGACCCTTAACCCCTGAACTGGTGAAGCTCGAGAAAACAACTTGAAAAAAATCAACCAACACGGCTCCGAAGACCCGAGAACCACGCTAGTCCCCAGGCAGAACTGCTGTGCAGTCTGGGTGGGAAGAGGCGAGTCACGGGACGGTGCGTGTGGTAACGTGGGCGACACTCAGAAGCCAGGCTCCTCCCGGGGGGGCACACGGGCCTGCAAAGAAGTGTCCCCCGTCCCCGGCCCCTTGAGCGACGCAGATAAACACAGAATAGCGAGGGCCCCGGACACCCGATGCAGCCATTGTGCCCTGGGAGCATCTCAGCTTTGATGCTGCCCGAGGACGGGCGTGCCGGGCTCTGGGCGCAGCCGCAGTAACGGCTGACACGCGCAGTAAAAAGACGACTCGTATTCACGAAGACACACCCACGTGCAAACCCAAGGCTGAGGCAAGGAGGCCTCTCTCTTCCCGAGAAGGCGGGCTTCACGCACGCAACTGGTTTGGAACAACCCGCCTGCTCTCCTGCCTCCTCGCCCGCCCCCCCCCCCCTTCCCACTTCCCACAGCCGGGGGTCTCCGGGCCAGGCACGCTTCACCGGCAGGTACTTCCTGGATCGGCCCCGCCCCAGGCCAGAACTGCTGGTCAGCACGTCACTGAATCCTGTCACGCAGTCCGGGCCTGGGAACCCAGTTTTCGGGGGGATTCTAGGGCAACACTTAGATTCTTCAGCAACTTGCCAAGATCGCAGAAACAGAGCGCGTGCGGCTAGCACAGTCCACTGGCGGTGCTCGTCCCTCTCCCCTGTGCCACCTGCTCTTTCCCCACCTGCCTGGGGATGGAAGCCGGAAGCAGCAGCCCAGGTGCCAGGGGAGCCCCTGCCCAGGAAGGTTCGGGACCGCAGTGCGGGGACTGGATTCCTTGCGTGTGGCGCTGGGGTGGGGGGTGTCCGCTCCGAGACCGGTGCTTCCCGGAGGGTGGGTGGGCGGGTGGGCCGCCGTCCTGCTGCTGCTGCCTGCGGCGTCGGTCACGGGCCTGCCCCCCGGAAGTTTCCTGCGGCTTCCTTCTCACTCCTCCAAGCACTTGAGCTGCTGGAACCCTCGTCCCGTGAAGCCGCACTGCGTTTTTGGCGACAGCGAGCTTTCTATTTTTAGAAACTCACTCAGAGCCAAGTCATAGCCAACGCTGGTGGTCGTGCTGGGTGACACCGTCTTGGGTCAAGAAATGAATTGTGACCATAAATTAATGAAGCTGCTTTTCTTACGCGGCTCATAAATCGGGGCTCTGTACCGTGTCAAAGGGGGGGCCGCCAAAGCCACCAGATGACGCATGTGAGCACGTCGTTAGAGTTGTAAATCCCTCTGCGGGAGGGAGGCCCATTTTATTTGTGTTAATTATTGAGTTAGGTTTCAGCGCGCTGCTTCCCACTCAATACACGTGTTTTAAATCAGCCTTTCAGCTGCTCGATTCCCTGTGAATCGTTCCCAGTGGTGCAGCCAGCTAGCCACTCTGTCACTCTGGAGGGCACGCTCCTCACCTCTGCGTCCCTGACTCACAGGAAGGTTCTAGAGAGAACTGGGGAGGGAGGACTCGGGAACGACATGTGAGTCGCTTGATCCAACGCACCTGCTGTCCTTCCTCAGGGAGGAAGCGGGACCCGCCCCGAGGAGAGCCCCGCGGAGGCAGCCGCAAGGGCGCTCTGCCCACACCCAGGGGACCGGCCCCGGCGCTGGAGCCGGGGGGCTGTGGGCGTCTGTCGTGCGAGCCTCCTGGGCACCGGCTCTGTTACGGCAGCCCCAGCACACGGACGCGTCTGCTCACAGAGACGAGAGACGGACGTGTGTGCGTGCGCTTTCAAGATGATGACGTGTATCGAGGACCTGTTATGTGCTAAGAAGCATTCCAAGGGTTTAACACGTATGAACCCCTTTAATTCTGGCTGGGATCCTATGAGGCAGAAACTGTTTATCGCTCCCGGTTTACAGATGGGGAAACCGAGTCACAGACTGTCTAAGTGAGCCTGCGCAGACCGCCTGGCCGTCACATTCAGGGTCTGCCGAGGAGCACGGTCACTAATAAATGCCTCCTGAGCTTTGCAAAGTTACCACTGCAGCCTGGACGTGGCACATTCATGTTGGCGGCGTTCGTGCGTCTGAGCCCACGCCAGCCCACGCCAGCCCTCGCCAGCCCACGCCAGCGGGGCTCCCACGTGCCAGGCCGGGGAGATCACGTCGTCCGATAGGCCCTCGCGTGTTATTTTCTCATTTTTACAGAGAAGACGGAGTCAGTCCACCTCAGAGTGGAGAACATGTGCAAAGCCGCGCGTGTTGGAGTCACGGTCATGCGAGATGACTGAGGAGCAGGCCTGGAGACATGTGCCACGTGTGTGTGTGTGTGTGTGTATGTCATGTGCTTTCTGTACACAGACAGGGACGAACCACAATGGTCTCAGGGAGAAAACCAAGGAGCAGGCATGGAGACCACCTCTGTGTGCGTGTGTGCGTGTGTGCGTGTGTGCGCGTGTGGCCCTCTGTTTAAACACACTCGGCAACGCGATCACAGGCTGGAGGATGAAAACCCAGAGTCGGACTTGTCCTCGTTCTCAGTCCTGCGTGCAGAGAGGCAGGAAGTGCTTCCTGAAACCCAGATCCCCGCCCCCCAGGGGCAAAGGGCAGACTCCACGGAGCCACTGCTCGCTGAGGGCGCTTTCAGGGGAGACGCTCGCCTGGTCCCGAAAGACCTCAGAAAGGAAGCTGGGGCCCCGTTTTTAAAGGGAGCATCTTGAGCAATTACAGCAAAGGGGAAATCTGAGTCCTGGATCACGGACGCGCTATTTTTGCTGGTAATGTGAATTCAACCCTAGCAAATTAAAACAGGAAGAATTAATTGGATATGCAAATGAGATCACTCAGTATATAAATCTAATCACACTCCAGTTTGCTTCAGCAGCACGAGAGGAGAAGAGACGGTGCCGTGAGAAGGGACTCTGTGGAGAACCACCTGCGGCCGCGGACGTCGCCCTGCAGAAGCCGCCCGGCGAGGCTGACGTCTGCGCGGCGTCCCCACGCGCCCCGCCCGTCCTGTCGGGACGGCCTCTTCCCCACGGAACCCGCGAACCGTCCTGATGTGCGGTCGGCGCGATCGTGCCTCCAGGACGTGAGGAAACGGAGGCCCAGGCCGGCTTTCCCCCGGAGCCCAGGGGGTGGGTAAGGCGCGCGGAGCCCGGAGCACGGAGGCTCGCAGGGACCGGACGTGCCACCGGGACAGACTTCTCGTCGGAGGATCGAGGAAGGGAACCGGGGGTGTGCGCCGTGTCCGTAACTCAGCGGCGGCCGCACAGCTGTTTACTCAGATTCTGTCGGGACCGTCGCACGGCCTCGCTGCCACCCGACGTTAAAGGTATTTTCTCTGCCTCTTAGTTTCGGCAAGAGCGTGTTGAGTATTTATCTGGGAAAGAGGCTTTCGTTCACGACCCTGCGTCTTGGGAGCGAGCAGAGCAACCCTAGACGTTTGCAAACTGCGAGAGGAGGGATCAGCTGCCGTTCTCCACGTCGGGGGCGTGGGGCCTGTGTCTGTCCCCTTATGCAGCGTGGGGTGCAGCCCACATGAACCCGCAGGCCGGGCCTGTGTCCTCAGGGCCAGGCACAGGGCGACGGGCTCAGGGCCCAGGGACCTGAGGCTGGTGTCTGACTGCCCTCCTATTGAGGCCACGGTGCGTCAGGCCCAGGGGGGCACCCAGGAAAACCCGCTCCCCATCAATCCTGGGCTCGTCTCCGCAGTTCAGACCAGGGAGAGCAATCACCACAGCGTCACCGTGGGAGAAGTGCCCCGCGCCCGCAGCCGGAGGTTCAGGCCGAGTGGGAGGAAGACCAGAGCTGCGCTCCCTCAGGCTCCGACGGCGTGTGCCGTGCTCTGCCTGACGTTCCAACAGGCAGTGCATGGGAGGCCTGTCGCCTACCCGCCGCTGCCGCAGCAGCAGGACTCACGGATGGCAGATCAGCACCGTGGCCAAGGTCACGGAGTGGAACCGTGCACAGCACTGCATGTCCATCTGGCACAGCCAACCATGGTTTCTCCTGTGCCGACATGCAGACCCGTGAGCCAGTCGGGTCGGGTGTTAGGCGCATAAAGGATCAATGAGGGCAGCCTCTGTCACCGGCCACCAGACATTCAGGGAGTGTATTAGGCGAGTGTAGGCACGGCACGAAGTGACAGGTCTGGAAGGACATCGGAGGTCAGGGTTGCAGGCCTGGGAACAGCTGGGGCTGAGATTCCAAGCAAAGGGCCAAGGACCGGCAGTTTGGGGGCCTGGGTGAGCAGGGTGGGGACAGCCAGCAGCGTGAAAATCCCCAGAGACCCAGACGGCAGAGGCAGCTGGGAGCCTGGTGACGTCTCCCGGGGGCAGCACCTGTCCTGGGATGACACCCAGCGACCCTGGCCTTGCCCAGTCTAAAGAGTCATCATCGCAATGCGTGGATTCTGCTTCTCTCAGAGACAGGGCAAGGGAGGACGCTAGCTTATTAACTTTTTAAAATTAAAACAGCCCTTATGAGCATAAAAGAAAACGGGAATTACGCATTCACAAATAATTACACACTGACGGAGAGGTGGGGGAGGTGCTCATTCTCCAGGAGCTGAGCTCGCGGCCATGACTGCCACTTGTCCTTCGGCAGAGCATGGGTCTGAATGAAACTGAAAACAGTCTCCATAAAATGTAAGGCCTTCAACAACCCTGTGCTCCGGCTCCTGTCAGAATTTATAAGCGTGTCTGGATTTCGCTGTTGATGGGAGAAGCAGGGCCGGCTATGAAGTAACAGCCGTTCTGAGTTTAGACCCAGGACCCTGGCGAGGGCCTGATGCGGACCGCACTCCGAGAGGCTTTCATTTATCTCGTGAACTCCTTCGTTCCTGGGCTAGCCTCCGACTCCCGGGACGGGTCCCGCCATCCCGCCAACGCCTCATTTCTGTCCCCGGTGGGTGACCAGTTCACAGATGCACTGACGGCTGCTCGGCAGGAACAGGGGCGGAGGAAGGTAGATAGATGCGTCCTGTCATGGGTGATGGAGGGGATGACAGCTCCTGGGACAGGTGCCCAGTCCTCATGCTCCTCCCGGGGCTGCAGCTGCCATCGAGACCGAGGGCTTGGTGTCCTGTGAATGCGGCCAGAGGAGCCGGGGACGGACAGGAACAGAGGAGAGGCTGGGTGGACTTCCGGCTCAGCCCTTACGTGGGCACTTCCAAGACACACCCGACACTACTTCCAAAATACCTGGAGAGCGCAGGGGCAGAGACGGTGCATCCGGGTGCCGGGTGCCGATTGCTGGGGCCGCGGACGGGCGCTCTGGGTGTCGCATCTGGGTGCGCACGGGTGTGGGTAGGTCTGCAGAGACAGAACACCCTTTTCTTCGCTTACGTTACCTTCAAACGACAGACTCATGGGAGTTAAGGCTTAACTGAAATTGTTAATATGGAACAGGGGGTGGGGAGTATCCAAACGAAGAGAAGACGCTGCGATTTCAAATCACATTTTGGGTTCACACACTTTCCTCCTCTTCCAAGCGCACGTGTGTCTTTCTCCGGAGATTGTGAGCGTCACCCATAGAAAGTTCACAGGCAGCTTCTCCAGGAGACGAAGCGGGCAGCCCCGTGACCAGCTGCCAGAGTGGTGGCGTCAGCGAGGCGGGCCGGGGGGACACTGCCGCCTGGTTCCGCAGAAAGGCGGTGCCCCCGGTGGCGCGAGAGACGTCTTGCTGGCGCATGTGTGACGTGAGTCCAGTAACCGAGGGGCCACGGCACGTCTCCCCACTGCAAAGGAGACGTTCCTCTCCTCCCAGTTCTAGAATGTTTTCCAACCTGTTTATGTGCATCATTATTAAAGGTTTTAGAAAAAATGATGATGCCCTTGCCTATAGCCTCCTGCGTGAGACGGGCAGCGCGTGTCCTCGGGAGCAGCCTCTTCTGAGGGAGGAGCGCTTATTTGCTGTAATAAACAAACACCACTGTAGACACACGTGCTTTTTCGCTGCTTAGGGGACTTTCGTACAAAGTGTGATTCCCTAGCACCGAGGCCTTCAGCCGTGTCTGCATTACAGGCTAACCCGGGAGGAACAGCATCTCGGAAAATGCCACAGACGGAATGTTAATGTATTTACACATCGAGGAGAGTATATTTTTCATTTAACTACAGAGGGGACGCTAATGCGTCTATGTCGTGAAAGCAATACACTTTTCATCACTGAAACGCGTAGCAGAGGTTCCACAGCTTCTAATGAATTTGCATGAGATTCGGCAAAGAACTTGGGAACAACCTAGACAGTTTCCCGACTGCCGCTGGCCCGCTTGAGAAAGCAGGGATGGGGGGCTGAGAGGTCACGCGTGGCGAGCAGGCGGGCGTCTCTCCGTCTGCGCAGTCAGCGGTGACCGCCGGCGGACGCCGTGCGGCACAACACGCGGGTGCTCGCTGTTTTCCCTCCTCCGAGAATCCCGTTTCTCCCATCATTTCCTGACAAGGGACAGCAGGCGCCTTCCCGCCCGTCCTTCGCAGGGAGGAGCCTTGGCGGCCAAGAGCTAAAGACCGAGGGACTCCCTGCATTAACCTCACGCCGGCAGCTCGCAGACAGGGCTCTCTGCCTTTTTCAGGCCGCGGCCTCCAGGGCCGCACGCTGGATGCGGCCGTTCTCAGGACGGTGTTGTCACCGCTAATAAACTGGAGACCAAGGAGGCTGCGGAAGGATCCCGACCTAATGAAGAGACACAGTGAGTTTCCCCAGCGACGGAGGCCGGCACGCGAGCTTGTGCTTCTGTATAAGCACGAGAAACCCCCGTGTCCGGGGTGCAGAGGCCGCCGAGCTGGAGCCCTCACGCTACAAGCAGGACCCCGTGTGGACGACCCCGCGGGTCCCGTGTGAGCAGGAGCAGAGCAGAGCGGGAGGCACGGCCGTGAATGCAGCCGGGAAGCGCGATAAAGGCCAGGTTCCCCGATGAACCCAGGGGCCAGCGAGTAGGCCGGGCCCTGACTGCTGCGCTCAGCTCCGGGGGGGGGGACACCACCCCCAGTGCCCCGATCCGGGCGGCATGGCAGGCGAGCCAGAGCTCCGGTTCACACGGCCCGCCAGGTTCCCGTGACCATGTGCGGGTGAGATCGCTGCCGCCAGCCGCTCTCTGGACTATGAACAGTAAATGCGCCACTGAACTGGGCTGGGAAGGAAAGGCCGGGCGGCATTCTGGGCATCTCTCTCCCGGGCTGGACACGCTCTGGCGGTGACCCCCACGTTCCTCCCTGGTCCTCATCCAAGGCGTGGGCACGCGTCGCCTGCGCAGTCCCGCGATTACTGTGGGGGCACCATGGGGCCTCCCCCGGCACAGCGGCGGGGCAGAGCAGGTGCAGTTCCCGTACCTGGATGGAGCCCCGCCCCCCGCTCCTGCCCAGCAGGCTCACGGGGACACGTGCCAACGCGGGCGCGAGGACATCCGTGGCGCTGGGGAAGCCACCACCGCGCCGGGCCCCTCCATGCCGCCCTGCCGGAGCCTCTGGTGTGTGGAGGGACGCGTCTCACCCACCATGGGGCTGGGAGGGTAAGAACAGCGCGGCTAAAGCGCGACAGCCCGCGCTCCAGCGGGACAGGAAACGCGGCGGCTGTGCCGAGAGGTGGCGTGTCTCCCACCCGCTCCTTCCCGACAGGCTCTGAAAAGCGGTTTGGGGCCTGCGTCCTTTAGAAAGACACTGACGAGACGGGACTGCGTGGTGTGCAAAATGCGTCCGATCAGCACGCGTGGAGTTAAGGCGTTAACACGGCACAGTCCCCGTCTTTCACGGCGCCACAGGCCCGCGGGCAAGAACGGAGCGGTTTTTAAGTGGAGCGCAAACTCCGGATTCTTGGACTCAACGGTGTTTTCCCTGATGCGTCTTGGTTAACCTGACGTCAGTGTCCTGAGATCAAAAGATGATAATGGTGACATTATTGATCCACGAATCCCTGAGTACAGCGCCCGTGACTTTATCAGAACGACGACAAGGAACAAAACCTGCCCCTGACAGAGCCACACGGGGAGACACGAGGCCGCGCAGGCGCCAGGTGACCGACGGCGGCCCCAGGGACGTTTCGGGTGCGTGCTGCTTTAGCACCACGTTTGCTTCTTCCTCGCGGTGCGCGTGAACATCCGGCTTGTCCTGGGGCTCCTGGAACGTTTGCCAGGTTCACGGACAGAAACCCTCCATGAGCTGCGTGTTGCCATTATGACGTCATGAAAGACGTCTTTCCAAACTGAGTGAGGTCACAAGGACCCGGCACACAGCGCGGGTTCTGAACCTGGAGCCGCTGCCTCCTCCTCCTCCTCCCCTGAAGCTGACTTCCTGGCCTGGCCGCCCGGGCCCCCGGCTGTCATCAGGACCGAGAGCACAGCACGTCCAGCCCGGCGTGACCGTCACTTCCCTCGAGCACATGGCCGAGGCTCCGGTACCTCCGGGTAAGGGAGGGGGAGTTTGCTGGGTCAGCCCCACGGACGAGAGCTAATGGGAAGGCAGGGAAGCCTTGCGCAGCGCGGATGTAGAAGTGACATTACTCTGTTAATGAGCTTGAAAACCCCCGTGGTCAAGGGCAGAGAACAAGTGTGTCTTCACCCACGTAAACCCCGACGCTGCCAACAAGACTCCTGCGTTACAAACAGCTATTTGATTTTAAAGTTTACATGTCATTTTAGAAATGGCAGCTACTCAGCAAATCCTCATGTTCCAAAGTTATGCATGTCCATTACGTGTATTACATAGCACGTGACATTTGTATAACACATGACATACGTGTGCACACAAACACAAACACACTCCTCGATAGTCACAGATGCGTCATGTTCCCCTAATGAAAAGATTTCACAACGTGGGTGCGGCGCCTCAACACGACGCGCGTTTGGGGTTTGCAGCTGGTCAGGCCCGGGGTGAGGTCGGGGCCGGCGCGTGGAGATCAGGAGGCAGCAGGGCTCAGCCAGCCTCCTCCTTCAGGTAACTACATTTATAGAGATAACCCCTCAGCGACACACACGTCTAGAGGGGACGTCGGCCGCGGATGCGCTTGCGAGGGCCCCGTCCGCCTCTGCAGCGCCGGCGGCCCCGGGAAGGCAGGACGAAGCCTGCGCTGTCCCGGCCTCGCCCCCCAGGGCCTGGGGATGCCTGGTCCAGACACAAGGCCCCCCGGCTGATGAGGAAAGATGGCTGCGGCAGGAGCAGGAGAGTCACGCGTGCAGTCTGTTGAGAAGGGGCCTGTCCGTGAGTACACGTGAGTTTGCGGCACAGCGGGGCCCCAGACCATCACGGGCTTCTGTAACAGTAAACAAGCCACCCCTCTAGGAAAAACTGCCCCAAACGTAAAACAAAAACAAACGGGAACCCCCACAGCATCAGCGCAGGCAGGCGTCACACGTCACAGGGCCAGCTGATCTGGGGAGGACAGGATCCGAGAGGCCCGTGAGGGCACCTTGGGGCTAACGGAGGACCCGGGCGCTGGGTCAGAGGGAGGCCGCATCTGTCCCGAGCACTGCGCCCCCTTACTCAGCGCCTCGCCTCCGCCGCCGCCCTCCAGGCCGCTCGGCACGCATGCACGGTCCCACCGTGTCCAGGCTGCAGCGCTCAGTGGGAGCAGAGTCACTGTGTGAACCCGGCAGGGAAGGACCGGGGCCAGAGACCCTTATTAGAAGGGGCATCTAACCCAGAGGTCAGGCAGGATAATTTCCCTGGGAGAATGGGGTAGACATGTGTCACTTAACCACAGGGACACACTCTCAGAAATTCGTTGTTAGGTGACTTCACCGTCGTGCGAACATCACAGGGGCCCCTGCGCGCCCCCGGGGTCTGGCCTCCTGCGCGCCCGGGCCCCATGGTGCAGCCCGCACTGCACAGCGGTGAGTGCTGGGCCTCTAAGCTCTTAGACACAGAAAAGGCCCCGTGAAAACACAGCGCGGAGGAGAGGGAAGGGCGCCCCCGCCCGGGGCACCCACCCAAAGGGGCCCGCAGGACCGGGCGTCGCTCTGGGTGAGTCATGGGTGAGGGTGAGCGTGAAGGCCGGGGCCCTGCTGCCCACGACGCAGACACCAGTCCTATCAGATTAGGGGTCCCCCCCTGACTCCCCTCTCTAAGGAGACTCCACTCAAACAGGGTCACATGAGGGCTAAGTCTTCAATTTCGGGTCAGCCAGGCTGGCCCATCACAGACGCTCATTTTGGTTTCTCTTCCTTCAGATAAAACGTGACGGCAGTCGCTGATAAGGGGCCCAGTGAGATCACTCTGAACGTCTGCAGCGGCCCGGTCCGCACCGTGCAGTCCCCGTAATCTGTTTGCTACACAATTGGAAAAGATTTTTCTCAGGAAAAAAAATGTATTGTGCTTTAAAAAAAAAATCTTTCTTTTTATTTTGTCCAGTTCTAAATTATCACTACTTAGAAAAATAATTGTGAGATTTTTTTAAACATAAAACTTTTTGGCACAACCAGTTCTGAATTATCTCAAGATCGGTTTCATTTTAATAAGGCACTTAGGACTCTCTACAAATCAGACACGGAATCCAGGTTGAAGGATGCTCAGCTGATTTTTCAAGATCTGGGTCTGATTTCTCTCCAATTTGGGGGAATAGAGAATCTTGTTCTCATTTAATTGACGCCGGTGAAAGAAACGAGGGGAAAAAGACCCACTTTACCGCTGCCTACTGATGGCAATCAGAGAAATTTGGAAATCTCTCCCTCATCAAATTGGCAGAAGACCACGTTCTCTCAGGAGTGGAAAGTATTCTCATGATCAAACCTTTTAAAGACCTTTCTGGCCCAAGATGAGACTTGGTGGAGCAGTGAACTTGGCCTCTGGGGCCGGGCCTCCCAGAGCATCCTTCCAGCTCCCCCACGTGCAGGTGCCCGCTGTTGTGGGCCGAGGGGGGCTGCCTCAGCTGTCCCCGCGCCCCTGGGTACCCAAAGGTCCCTCATCTGCACCGCCGCTCCGGAAAGCAGCTGGTTTCTGCTAAGGGTGGCCCCCACCTGCTCGCCTCCAGACGCTGAGCTTCTGCCTTCCGCAAGGCATGCCTTTCAGCAGGGAGTGCTGGGCAGGAAAGGGTTAACCACCGACGGGGGGACAAGCGAGATGCGCCCTTGGCCCAAGGCCGAGGTGTCCCCGCTGCAGAAGCCACTCCAGCCGCCTCTCAAACACGCAAGAAGCAAATCCCTAATAAACTGATATGCAAAACTGTCCCTGCCAGGACGACCCACCCGCCCCTCAGGAAACTTGACAAACACACGTCCGTGGTCCCAGAGACACTTGGTGACGAACAAACACTGGACCGGCATCGTCGGTTAGAGCCTGCAAGGTGTCCAGGCATCGCAGCTGCTGCACGGCGGTGCCCTGTGACCACGGAGACACGCGTGGCCACGGCCAATGGCCCGTGGAGCCTGCCGCTGCCCCAGGTCAGCAGGTTGCAGGGAAAGACAACACAGACGTGAGAGCAGGGCAGCGCCACGGAGCTGCGAGGACGGCACGGTCGGACCCCCACGGGCTGAGCGCCCTCAGGGCGGCACGAAGCCCACGGGCTCAGCGTGGACGCTGCCCGTGCCGCCGTCCCAGCACCTGAAGGCGCTCGGTCTCCGGCTGCCGTCCTCCGAGGCGGGCAGCGGCTTCCCCGGCTGCCTGGGGCTCGGGTTTATACGGCATGTCCTGCAGGCCAGGAAGTGCCCCCCAACCCCAGCCAAAGTCAGGGGGCGGGCCCCACACCCCAGCAGTGCAGTCGGACCAGCTGGAGGGGAGGGCGGATCACGCGTACAGCAGATGAGCAGGGTAGGGGGTGGGGACCGAGTGTGGGCACAGCAAACGCTAAGTGACCCGGGGACCCAGGGGCCCGGTGAGCGCGTGAAGCTGCAGCCGGAGCTGCGTGCCTCCTCGTCACGGGGGCGCATCTCCAGCGTCCACACTCACCCCCGCTTCCCACGGGCCCCTGTCCCCGGCCCGGCGCTGACGGAGGTCTGTGATGGGAGGCGGCGGGGCCTCAGGGCAGCTGCCCGAGGAGGGGGGCGCCACCCCGGGGTGCGCTCTGCAGGGTGCGCTCTGCAGGGACTGCGGGCTCTGGGCGGGCGGGCGCAATTCCCGTGGACCTCAGAGCGACAGGACTGGTTCACTTCCGGTGTCCTTACAGCGCGTCTAAGCGCAGTCGGTCTGGATCTCACGGAGTCCCGGCCCGGCCCTGGAAGGGAGGCGCTGTCACTGCTCCTCTCTGCACAGAGGCGGGAACAGGCGGAGCAAGGCACCGGCCCGCGCCCCACCAAGGGGGTGAAACCGAGGTCCGGGAGCTCCAACCCCAGGGCCAGGATGGCGCCGCTCCCCGCCCTCGGCCCCATGAATAACAGTGAAGGCTCCGGGGGGCAGAGCAGCTCCGGCCAGCCTGAAAACCATGCCAGGTCCCTGGCTGGCACCCAGCTGCTAGGGCCCGACAGAGCCAAGGGAAGGCGTGACCTCCAAATTAGTTTCTATCCACAGCCGACGCCAAGTTGTAGCAGCCGCGCCCCACCGCACGGGTCAGAGCAGAGCTCCGCCTTCCCCACGTCCGGCTTACACGCCCAGTGCCTCCGACCTCGCCCGCCACCAAGGCCACACCTACTGCGAGAGCTCCTGGCTTCCCTTGTGCCAGGACCGACGTCCTGGTGACTCCGCAGATGCTGTCCGGGAGCAACATTCTGCGGACGTGAAGCAGCACACCTACGTTACAAAGGAAACTGTTCGCACTGGAATAGGCATAAAACGATTTCAACCCTTGTGATAGAATTACACATGTGTTTCCAGCCATGAGCGTAACAACTACCAACCCTTCCGAGCAGGGGAGGTCACGAGCAATGCCCTGAGGCACCGCAGCACCTGTTCACAGGACCCGTGGCCGCAGGTAAAGCCGCAGCCGGTGCTCGCGGCTCCGTGATGACCCACGGGCGTCACAGAAGGCACTGCTGCAGCTCAGTGAGCGGCCGGCGCACCTGGAGTCGGGTGTGTGTTGGCACCCGGGGGCCTGGTCAGGAGCCCTGAGCTCACCTGCCTCTGAGGGTGGGTTTTCCAGGCGGGGCCTGGCTCCTCTCTGCACCTCTGGCTCTGGCTGGGGCCCCCACGGTGCCCACTCCTTGTTCCCGCAGCCCGGGGTTAGTCCAAGCCGCCTCGCCCCTCCGCGGGGGCCACGCGCTCTGGCCCATCGTTCATGCCACATGGCCCCGCGCCCGGTGTATGTTTGACAGAAGGCAGAGCGTGCTGGGACGCCGTGCGCACCTGCTGGTCTGCACACACCTGAGTTATGTGTACCTGTCCCTGGGCCCCCGCCCTTCCCATCTGGGTGCCGGCAGCACGCGCCGCCACCACAGCTAACGATCCTCCCCGAGCCTTGAAGGAGGATTCATAGCCCAGCAGGAGCCGATATGTGCACTGATCCATAAACCCAGAAATGACTGCAGAGCTCGGATGAGGAGCTAAGTGACAGAAATACATGGACCATGAGTGGGCGAGACGGGGAGGGGCCGGCAGAGCAGGGAGTCGGGAAGGGAAACCGGAGACGAACAACGGAAATAAAGGGACCCGAGGAGCGGGTCCCGAGACGGGAACGTCCGTTCCGTGCGCGCCTGCCAGAAGGCCACGCTCGAACAAGGCAGAAATGAAAACATTCTGCTGTATTTCTGTAATTTCTCTGCACCATTTTTCAAGGTGAAAGAAAATTTGCAAGGACCATTCATTTCAGCCGTTCCTTTGCAGGGAACGCTGTCATAGCGATAGAAAAATTACCGCCCTATCTTTAAATGCAGAATCGATACTGGGTAAGGAAGAAAAAAAAAGACGCATGTCCCATCCTCCTCCTCTGACACCTCCTCACACAACAAGGTCTGGTCCTCAGGGCACCGGCTCCGGAACCAGCGCCCGAACGGCTCGGGCCCTGCCCTTCTGCTCCAACTATGCGTTGTGGGGGAGACAAGGACATCTCTGAGCTTCTGGTACTTCCTCTGTGACCGGACACCTCAGCACTCACTCCTCTGTGGTCGCTTCAGCGTGCGCTGTCTTAGGATCACGTGTGTGAGAGACTTCTCCTCCGGTCTGGAACGTATGTGATAATCATATGAATGAGGATTGTATTTGTACCATTGCTCACATGCTCCAGGCTTTCCAGCCATCCCCGCTTCCTGAAAACATGCGCTTCCTACATCGACGCCACTTTAATAGTCTGAGAATCAGTGCTCATAAGTGACGATCCCGATGCCGTAAGTTATGCTCCCTGACTGTCCTCTGGAAGAAAGATGGAACTGTGGGACTGTCGCCCCTCTCAGCGTGTGCGCAGAGACCGGCAGTTGCTGGCAGTAATCCCCGTGCATCGTCACCGACCGGCTGCTGTGTTTGCTGTCAGCTCTACCTTCTGCACGAACCCACTGGAACTAGCATATCAGAGGCACCTAATTGTGTGCAGTTCTCACGTCACGCGGTGAGGACGCTGCCCACTGAGCATCTTTATGTTTTTAATAAAACACAGCTGGCAGCTCTCCAGGGCAACACACCTGAGAACTATAATCCAACTTCTGATAAGGAGGAGAGCCAGGACAGAATGTTTCCTTCCCGATGCTCATGGGAAGACCAACCTTCCCAATCACCCTGCAAGGCAGGAATCACTTTTTTAAAAAAGTATATTTTATTGATTATGCTGTTATAGTTGTCCTAATTTTCCCCTTTTGCTTCCCTTTGCCCAGTACCCCCTTTCCCCAGCAATCCCACCCCCTTAGTTCGTGTCCATGGGTCGTGCATGTAAGTTCTTTGGCTTCACCCTTTCCTATATTATTCTTAACTTCCCCCTGTCTGTTTTGTACCAACTGATTATGCTTCTAGTCCCTGCACCATTTCCCCATTTCTCCCCCTCCCCCTTCCCAGCTGATAACCCTCCAAATTATCCCCACTCCTATGATTCTGTTCCTATTCTGGTTTGCATAGTTGGATTTTGTTTTTATTTTTTAGATTCAGTTGTTGATAGTTGTGAGCTGATTATCATTTTAATGTTCATAGTTTTGACCTTTTTCTTAAATAAATCCCTTTAACACTTCATGTAATAATGGCTTGGTGCTGATGAACTCCTTCACCTTTACCTTGTCTGGGAAGTACTTCATCTGCCCTTACATTCTAAATGATAGCTTTGCTGGATAGAGTAATCTTGGTTGTAGGTCCTTGCTTTTCATCACTTTGATTACTTCTTGTCTGTCCCTTCTTGCCTGCAAAGTGTCTTTTGGGATTTCAGCTGTTAAGCTTATAGGCACCTCTTTGTAGGTAACTCTCTGCTTTTCTCTTGCTGCTTTTAAGATTCTCTCTTCATCTTTCACCTTTGGCATTTTAATTATGATGCGTCTTGGTGTGGTACTCTTTGGGTCTAGCTTGTTTGGGACTCTCTGTGCTTCCTGGACTTTTATGTCTATTTCCTTCACCAAATTAGGAAATTTTTCCTTCATTATTTCTGTCACGTAAATTTTCAATTTCTTGTTCTTCCTCTTCTTTTTCTGGCACCCCGGTGATTCGGATATTGGCACATTTAAAATTGTCCCAAAGGCTCCTAAGCCTCTCCTTGTTTTTTCAATTCTTGTTTCCTCATACTGTGCTGGTTGACTATTTTTCTCTTCCATATGTTCCAAATCATTAATATGAATCCCTGGTTTCCTTCCCTTCACCATTGGTTTTGTGTGGGTTTTCCTTCGTTTCACTTAGCATAGCCTTCACTTCTTCCCTTATGCGTTTGCTATACTCAAGCATATCTGTCAAGCCTGTGAGCATCTTTATCACCAGTGTTTGGAACTCTGTGTCTGTTGGGTTAGCTATCTCCTCATCTGTGAGGTTGGCTATCTCCTCATCACTTAGTTCTCCCACTGGAACCTTGATCAGTTTCCTGTTTTGGGCCATACTTCTCTGTCTCCTCATCTTGACAGGCTCCTGTGTTTGTTTGCCTCACCTTCGTTTGTGTGATCAGTCTTTGACCGAAACGTTGTCACCTGCTGCGTGACAGCAGCTGAGAAGGGGCAGAACAGTGTCGCTATCAAGGAAGACCTGCACCCCTTGGATTGGACAGGCAAGAACTCTCCCTAAGAAGAAACGAGGGCATCCAAGGAAGCAGGGCACTTAATTTTGCCACATAAGGTCATTACGGAAGACGCTGTGGTATTTAGCTGTTCTGTATGGAGCGGATTAATGCTGACCCCTGCCTCAGCCTGTCTACACCCCTGTTTTAGCCACCTCATGAAAACATCTCAGAATTGGGAGGAAAGGTGCAGCCGCCTTGCCCCGGCCCCCGGGCCCCACAAGCTACCTGCCACAGCCCCGCGGTCCAGCCGTCCGGGCTTCAACATCCCATCATTCTCGTTATACTGTGGTGGTGATCGCACCCCTCCACCCGTTGGCAAGGAATCCTTAGATGCTACACTTAAAATACGTCACTTCCACGGTGTGTAAATTATGCTTCAATAAAGGTCCTTAGAAACTCACTCTTTTCCTGATGGTTTCGGCAAAGTGACTTTTGTGTCGGTGGGACTATTCGGAGAGCCCTCTAAGTTGATTATTTTGGGGGTGATAGTTCATGAACTTCATCCCACTGCCTTAAAGTCTCAGCCATTTTGTCAAGAAGAGGGCTTTTAAAACGAAGGATTTTAAGACACTGGGATCCCTTCACCCACCTCCGAACAGACAGGGTTCTAAGCGTGTACAGACGTGGACGCGATCAGGGGAGCTCGGAGACAGCACCCTGAAGATCTCTCCGTGTCATGTCTGACGTCTGCGAGGTGTAATGAAGCCGACAGTCGCCAGCTCCTGCTCAGAGTGCTGACGGTGACGTGCTAATTGGTTGCTTTTCTCATTGATGAGCAGCTCAGGCAATCGCCTGTTATAAATGGCCGCGGAGCCTGCCTTGTTTCAGAGCCTAATTAATATGATATAGGCGATTTAACCACCGTGTCCTTGTTTGATTTATGAGGCAAACGCACGGGATTGCATTGCTAATCCCTAGCTGTGATGCACAAAAACAATTTTCAAAGCCGTAGCTGACACTCCGAGGCTCTGCGTCTTCCAGGCAAACGGGGGCGGAATGAGCATCACCGCTCGTCACGAGCCATCAACTAGGTTCTCAGAAATCACGCTGTCAACAAACTTTCCTGACAAATGTTTCGATAAATGAGCACCTGCCAATTTTTCAGTTGCCCAAATTGTACTTCAGCAGCTTCTGCGGGATCGCGTGGAAGAACCGTGTGGACACGCCTGTGCCTCTCCGCGCACGGAGGAGCCCACACCCCTGCCGCTGGTGCCGCGTCTTCCTGGAGCTCCAGGCTGACGGATGGCCCAGCCCCCCGAGCGCCAAGGGACCTCCCGACGGTGCCCACCGCCTTTCCCCACGAGCCCCGTCAGGAGACCGTTCCTCCGCCTCACCTGCAGGTAACGCTAGACATCTGGGACTTATCCACTTTCTCTCCTTTGCCTGCGTCCCGCGTGCTCCCTCCAGATCACCCCGAATCTGGCCCTTCTGTGTGCATTTCACCAAGACCACCTTGGCGTATCCCCCACCTCCGTCACCCGGACAACAGCCTCCTGAGCTGCATTTTTACTGCTTCCTTAAAGCACTGTCCCCACACCGCCCCCATGTGTGGCCTTGTCACCTTTCCGTGTGGTGGTTCCCGGCACCGTCCCGCTGGGCGGGGAATAAACCCCGTTCTCTGCACATCTGATGCCTGGGCACCTGCGCACCTGCGGCCCCGCTCCCTGCCCCGCTGTCCCCTGCACGGGAAGCTCAGTGTCCCCTGAGCGTCCTGCACAGCACGTCCCGGCGCCTGGCTGCGCTCCTCTCCATTTTCCCGTCATTCCAGTTTCAGCAGAAGCCCCTCATCCTGGGCGCCCTGAGCCGCGCCCGAGTTCACACCTGCTCTGTGTGGACACCAGGGAACTTTAAGTCAGAAAACACCACCAGGGATGTGTCCCCTGGTCAGGTCACTGTGCACAGTAAGGACAAAGATGTGACCAGCGGTCAGGCGTGCCAAAAATTTGCTGTAGGTTTAAAATCCAGTCTTCCCGAAAACTCAGCATACAGCGTTTTCTGTGAAAATTCTGTCTACGATGGCCCTGCCCCTGCCGGCGAGGAGGCGGCGCTGCCCGGCGGGGAGACTCGCGGCGCAGAGCCCAGCCGCCTGGACACACACCCGCCTCCCCGCGGGCCGACCAGGGCAGCTCCCCTGGGTCCGAGTCTCCGTCTCCGGAAACCGGGCGGAAGGAAGGAGTCGGCCTCCCAGGGCTGGTGTGCACGTTACATGGAAACATACACACGTGTGTGCATACACGCACGCGCGCACACACACACACACACACACCCCTCATCTCTCTCTTTCGGTTCTTCACCACCACCAGGTAAACACCCCACTAATGATTGCTATTTCCATTATTAAGATGAGGATTACGATTGTCAACATTATCACCTTCACCTAAATGAAAACATACAAAGAATGTCCCTTATACCAGCCCGTTAAATTAAATAAATACGCGCAATGTGTAAACTATAATTTGTTTAGCAAATTAATTTGTATGCAAATCATAGGATTATGCACAATTCAATATGCTTCTCTCCAAGGACACGTGTAAATCAGGAAGGTGACAAGGGCTGTTTCTGACATTTAATCTTATCTCTGTAGTGAAACTGCGGGCACCTTAAGCTGTTGTCCGTAAGTTTCAGCGCCTCTGCGGGTGCTCGCGCCCTGCCCCCCGTCAGCCCTCCCGCGAAGTGCGCGCCCAGGGTGCTGACGGCGGTAAGAACCGTGGGCTCTGCGAGCAACGCAGGGGCTGGCCGGTCGGGGCGCAGCCAACCGCCAGTGACCCTCCGCCGCCGGTGACGTCTGGCTGCGACTTCCTGAGGCACCCGGAGTCAGGGCCACCAAGCTCCCAGATTCCTGACCGAATGAGACAGTAGACGTTGATTACTGCTTTATGAAGAGGGAAAAAAAGTCGAGAACAACCTGGCATTCTTTTTTTTTATTTTTAAGAATATTTTATGTATGTATTTTTAGAGAGAGGGAAGGGAGGGGGAAAGAGAGGGAGAGAAACATCACTGTGTAGTTGCCTCTCACGCGCCCCCAACTGGGGACGGCCCGCAACCTAGGCCTGTGCCCTGACTGGGAATCGAACTGGCGACGCGGCGTTCTTCTGATGCATCCACGGTCCGACGCTGTCCTGCAGGCACCGGAGCCGCCGGGACAATCCTGCCGGAGGACTTGCGCTCCGGGTCACACATGCTGCCGTCCCTGGCTGGCTGTGGCGGCAGCAGCGGGCGGCCAAGAGCAGAGCCGCGCTGGCACTGAGCTTCTCCGTGTGGGAAGGGGCTTCAGAGACCGTTGGCCGAAGGCCCTGAAACCGCTGCGTCTGTGGGAGCCCCCGGGGCCCCTGCGACGTGAGGAACGGCTTCTGCGCTCAGCCCCACGGGACCCCGGCCACGGCAGCTCAGCACTCTAACTTCGGTGCTAACGGGTCTCCGGCCCCGGCCGCTGTGGCGCGGTCGATGCTGGGCAGGGCACGTGCCTAGGTCGTGGGTGCGATCCCCATTCGGGTAACCAGTCGATGTTTTCCTCTCTCTCCCCGCCCCTGCCTCTCTTTCGGGAAGCAGTGAAACAATGTCCTCAGTGAGGATAAACAGGTGTTTTCTGTTAAAAGGCCCTCCAGTCATCCTAACGCTCATTGCACGCCAGGCTTCCTCCGTTCCAGGCCTCCGTCCAGGGCGCAGTCTGCCCCTCCCGTGCGTCCCTCCTGTGCGGCAGTCTGGCGGGGACAGGGGGACGATGGCCGTCTCCTCCCCGCAGCGAGTCCTCGCTTCACGTCGCCCACCGGTTCTGGGACGGAGCGGGCTGCCGCGTGACGAGACCGAGGTTCCACGGGTACAGACATCAGCAGGTGTCACGCCCCCAGCGTCCCGGCGATGACCGAACACGGGGACGCCAGGCGGGCACCAGCTGCGCTCCCCGACAGCCTCTGAACGTCATTCGGCTGAGTCACGAAGGCACCGGTTCCACGTCCTGGCCCACAGCCGATCCACAGGAATGCGACCCAGGTCACGAATACAATACGCTTTTCATGTCTGACAAGTAACGAAGGGAGAAGGGTCCCATAAAAGTGGGGTCCGTGTGAGTTTTCGGGGTGCACCTGATACCCCAAGGGGGCAGCACAGCGTGCCTTTGGGGGCTGGAGGCTGTGCTCCTTCACGTTAGCATCTCCCGGGACGCGGGTGCGCGGCTCTGCTGTGAGAGAGTTTGTAGACCACACAGAGACAAGACGTTAAATAGAAGTGACTCACTTCAGCATAAATCCACTCGTCTTTCAATTAGTTCTCCCGTTTTCTTGTCCAGTTAAAGACGGCGCAATAGATGCTGACGCGTCTTCAAAGCCTGTCTGGCACCACGGTCTCCCTTTGCGAAGAAAGAGCAGGACTCAGCCTCCCTCACCTGAGACCGGGCCCGCTTTTAATCCATCTGTTGCTAGAATATTTCATGGTTATTTTTCATTTATAAGAAGCGATAGTGCCGTGACAAAGTTCCCTTTGGTAAAAAGAGATGCTGAAACATGGAAGTGGATAATGAGACGGGCACACACACTGGACAAATGCAGACGGCCGGATTTCGGGGGCCACTGGCCCGGGAGGCTCGCCGGGCTGTGTCCCGCCGCGGCTGCACCGGGGCAGGCGAGGTGGCTGAGGTTCTAAAGCCGCAAACCGACAAGCAGGATTCCAGATCCCTGGGGTATCGAACACATTAACGTCCGAAAAGGTAAAGACCGGCATTCAAGGGTGAATTCTTTGTGTGTGTGTTTATTTATACGGTTTACGTTTTTATGTTTTAATCACCTTTCGTTCCTTCCCAGCTTTCCTGGGACGTAAGGTGCCCCAGTGTCCAACGCAAAGACCGGCGTCATGGACGCGGTGCCCCGGCCCCGCAGTGAGTGGCCATCACCACCGCCTGTTACCACACCAGGGACAAGGTTTTCCTCCAGAACTGATTTCACGTCACCACACAGAACGTGTATTTGTTTACATTTTGTTCACCTTCTGAACTGGGGGTGGATTTAGAGTGTGGGGTCATCCACACTTGGGAGGTGCCGCGGACCCGCGATCTGCTCCCCCCCATCTTTACCGCGCGGCACAGAGCGAGCAGCTGCCAGCACCAGTGGCCCTGGGGGCCTGAGCGTCAGCTCCAGATGGGGCCCTGTGTCTGGTCGGGCGCCTCCTTCATTAGAGCCAAGGCTGTGCAGAGGCCGCAGCGCTGGGGAGACGCCTTCCCACGAGGGTGTCCAGAGCCCCGCCGAAGGGCAAGGGTGGGGGACGGGATCATCTTCACGCGACCGTTTTACTTTGCAGCAGGATTGGGGGTGTCCACCCCCTTAGTACTGTCTCACAATGATCCTCTCACTGCAGGATTGGGGGTGCCCACCTCCTCAGTACTATCTCATGGGGAGCCCCTCACTGCAGGCTTGGGGGTGCGCACCTCATCTGGCCCGTCTCATGCGGAGCCCCTCACTGCAGGCTTGGGGGTGCGCACCTCATCTGGCCCGTCTCATGCGGAGCCCCTCACTGCAGGCTTGGGGGTGTGCACCTCCTCTGGCCCGTCTCATGGGGAGCCCCTCACTGCAGGCTTGGGGGTGCGCACCTCATCTGGCCCGTCTCATGCGGAGCCCCTCACTGCAGGCTTGGGGGTGTGCACCTCCTCTGGCCCGTCTCATGGGGAGCCCCTCACTGCAGGCTTGGGGGTGCGCACCTCATCTGGTCCGTCTCATGGGGAGCCCCTCACTGCAGGCTCGGGGGTGCCCACCTCTTCTGGCCCGTCTCACGGGGAGCCCCTCACTGCTGAGTCAAACCCAGCTGACCCAGGCCTGGCAACAGCTGTTGACCCTGACAGGAGCTGTGGGTGTTGATGGGGACCCTTTTACTGCCAGAGGAGAATGTGTTTTGCTTTTCTTTTGTTCTTTGAATTAACATAATTCCCAGGAGGGCGGCACTTCCCTCCACAACAAGGCTGCTGGTGAATTTCACTCTCTGCTTTAAAAGAAGCGGATCCACTAAGTGCTTATCCTCTCGGAACCATGAATACATTAGCCTGAGTTTTAAACAAATAAATCCAACCTCACTCATCACAACTCGGAGGGAGGCGAACAGCTGGAGTCTGAAGACCATTTCGTTTGCTTCGCACCCGTGTCTGAAGCGAAGCTACAGTTAGACCGAGGAAGGCAATGAAGGTTGGGGCGGGGGGAGCCTCAGAGTGGGTCAGAGCGGGGAGAACGGGGTCCCATGGGGTCGGGGGGGGGGGCAAAGCCCAGGCGACAGTCCAGGGAGGTAAGGGCCGGCCTTGAGGGTGGACGTCTTCTTGGCGAGGAGGCGGGGGTTGCCATGCCCTGGCCACGTACACGAAGCCAGGCAGCCCCCACGGCCTAGCGGGGCGTGACCACAGCAGCGGCCCAGGGGATGGGGGTGCTTCAGAGCCCAGCACAGCGACACGCGGCCCCGGGGCCACAGCTCCTGACTGCAAAGAGGCCACAGGCCGTCCTTAGCCTGACACCCCTGTTCTAAGTTGAAAACAGTTGACAAAGGCAATCAAGGTCTTTTCACTACGACACCCTTGGTCACAGCACTCAGTCCCTTTCCATAAAGAGCTTGGACATGGGATGCCCTAACGAGAGTGACCGAGTCTGCGTCGGAGCGGAGACGCATTCCCACGGGCCTCGTGCCCACAGCCAGGGCAGCCCGGCCCCCAGGGACCCCCACTGAGGATGGAGCACGTGTGCCGGGGCCTCCCCGAGCGTCCCGGGCTGCGGCCACACGGGGCCCCCGGCCAGCGGCTGAGAGCAACAGGTCACTCTCTCACCGTCCTTGACGCCAGAAGCACGGAGTCTCCGCTCAGACGCGAGGCCAAGCCCTCCCCCCACAGCATCTCTTCCCAGAAGAGCAGGCGCTGCCGCGGGCCTTGCAGAGGAGGGTCCCCGATCACGCCGAGAAGCCCAAACTTCCCCTACGTCTGCGAGGGACTCTGCAAACCATGGAAACGTTTCCTTTCACGTCTCTTAGCGCAGAACTCACGCCTGTGACACACACTTGTTGTTCACCAATGAGATCGGTCACTGTTCCGTCTGTACACTCAGGAGACGTAAACGTTTTTTTTCTACTTTCCCAAGTTTCTGCAACATAGTTCTACTTCCCTCTGAAGTGAAGGAATAACCCCTCTTCTGTGCTCAACACACCCCAAACAGCATGGGCGGCGGCCCGTGTCCCGTCAGAAGGTCACAGGCAGCGAGGCCCGGCTGAGCTGCGACGTGACTTTTCTTCCACGCTCAGGGCACCTTCCCGTCTCTGCGTCCTCAGGCCCCCGGCGGGCCCAGCGGAAGGGAAGCACGTCCCACCAGGGGGAGCGAAGCCCGGCTCACGCGTTCGACACGGAGGCCACCCACGCACCCCTGAGCAGGCCGGTGGCCCCTCGGATCCTGGATGTGAAGCTGGGCTGCTGATGGTGGCTGCCACCCTTCCCTCTCAGGAGCATCCGAGTCCCCGGGCGGGCTTGCGAAAACCCAGACTGCGGACTCCCCTGCGGAAATTCTGGGCCAGGGCCCCTGCGTCTATGATGAGCTACCAGGAGGTGCCACTGAGGGTCTCCACCGGAGCAGCGGGCCCAGCCCCCCAGGGACAGGCGCTCGTGCCCGTACGTGGCACTGCCAGCGGCCCCAGCCCAGCCCCAGATCCGACAGGCCCAAGCCAACAGGGGCGCTGGGCTCGGCGGGCCACGCGGCGCTCCCCTAGGGAAAGGCCGCCGGGTGGGTCACGGGGAGACCCCTGCAGAGGCTGGCACTGTCTCCGGCACAGAGACGCTCAGGCCACGTCTACTCTTCGCTTTGTGACGAGAGTGGTCCCCTGCTGCTCCCAGGCCTGGTGAGCGGGTGCTCAGCAGGCGTTTTATAGACTCACACGTGCTGAACAAATTACGGGGGTGACGAGGGGAGCCAGGGCCCACAGCCTCCTCACACCTGGTCTCCGCGCCGGGGACGTGTCTGCTAACGCCGCCCCGGGGAGGCCAGAAGCGAGAAGAGCTGGGGTGTCTGGGCACCGGCGGGCTCTGTCCAGGACACGGGGCTCCCACATGCCCCTCTCCTTTCTGCTGCTGCTTTTCCTTAAAAATGCACTTCAGAACCGTTCCTCATTTTGAACCCCCGGATCCTTCTCTCCTCAGGCCCCTATCCCTTTGCAACCTCATACGTTTCTAGGACGCCCATCCTGGGACGCTCCTCGGTGTTCCCCAGGGCCTGGCCCTGGACAGACGCTCTGGGAGGCAGGCCCTCAAGGGTGTGGCAGCCGCGCATGCGCCTGGAGGCCCGCGGGCTCCTTGCTGCGGTGACGATGGTGACAGTGACGTCAACAGTGAACACTGAGGCCACGTTCCTAGGCCGGTGGGCTGCACGTGCCAACACCTGACCGCTGAGTTCTTCCCCTTCCGTAGGTGGTGCCATTCCTATGCCAACCCCACTTCATAGGGGAGGTCGTGCTACAGAGAGGTGAGCAGAGGGCCGCGGTGCGCCATGAACTCTGAGGACAAGCATCTCGCTCCGGAGAAGGGCGGCACGCGTGTGCCTGGGAGCTGCTCTGGCAGCATCAGCGCATCAGGCCCCGGTGACAGGGACGTGTCACGTGGAACTGAGGTGCGCTCTCAGAGGGCAGCTGTGCCAGCCACCGGCAGGTCCTTGCTCGGGTCAGACGGGCGACAGCTAACACTCGCCAGCGCTGGTTAAGTCCCGCACGCCAGGCCAAGCACAACACGCAGACGTCACCTCCATCCTCACGAACACCCCAAGGAAGGACACGCACCCAGTGCCCACGGTTCAGATGGAGCATAAAGCGACCCAGGCGCTGGGAGACAGAGGAGCCCACTCCACGGCTGCTGGGGGCGGGCCCTTCTCCCACAGGGACGCCCCGCTGCGCCTGCAGGGGCGTCCCTGGCCCGGGCTGAGACGCTGCAGGCGCTTCCTGACCTGCCGTCCCCCAGCCACGGGCCGCGCCATCAAGCCCACCCTTCGAAACAGAGAATCGCCACACACGCCGGCACTGAGCGCGTCTACCGTTTGGATTTTCACTTGCCTGTTTTTCTCCACGTTCCCTAATTCATTTCATTCAAAAGAGTCCAATTTTTTTTTTCTTTTTTTCTAGATACAGCACATCCTAGACGCTCAGGAAGGGAGCTGTATTTCTAGCTAAGACGCCGGCCTGGCTGAACGCACCTAAGGCAGCCGCTGATGCCTGTGCTCCGGGAGAGCCCTTCAAGGGGATGTTTCTAATAACGGGGTGTGCGTGGCCGCTGCTGTCCGGCCGGGCCTCCAGGGATACCGGGCCGCTGCTGTCTCCTCATTTATGGCGACGTCTTCATTACGGACTCTTGTGCCTGCTGTGAATGCGTGTAAATACTCAAATTAAGATGCGCTGGTGACTATTTTCTGGCATCTTCTCCGCATGTTTTGGGAATTGTTCTCTCTGCACTCACGGCTCTTGTCGGCTCGTCCCCACTCCCATCTCACCCAGGCTCTCCTCCTCTCTGGCTCCACGTCACGGCCGAGGCAGGGAGACAGCACAGGACGCTGACGTCCGCCCCACGGCCTCGCAGCTGAGCCGTGGTTGCGCCGTGAGCCCGCCGAGATGGACAAGCAGTGAGAGGTCACCACAGGGCCACGCTCCATGGTCACCAATGGAGACCGACATTTGCTCTGCTCTTGCCAGGTCTTAGTTGAACGCTTGTTACTTTTTTGTAAGAACAGGGGTGGAACCATGTTTAATATCTGTCTAGCACTGTGAATTGAGTATTGCCTATTCCTGTTTACTCTTGGGAACCAACATGAGAATCTCGGAAGCGGAATATCGCACCTGGCTGCGCGGCGGGCCGGGCAGGCCATCTGTGCGCTCCCTCCCGGGGGCCGCGTGGCGTTGTGGAGAGGGGCGTCTCGGGGCTGCCCCGGGGCCCTGCAGGAATGTCTCCTCAAGTGGGAAGACTGTGCTCATTGAAATCTATTCTCAACATCGACACGCTGGGAGCCCGCGCTGTGCGTTTGACCCTGGAATGAGCCAGAGCCTCAGACAGCGCACTTCGGTCCAAGGACGAGACTTCCTGAGCCTGAGCTGACGGCCACCGGCCGCCTCTCCGTGTGCTCTGAGGGCGGGGGTGGTCTGCAGTCTGCCTTCCTGATGGCCACAGAGCCAGCGGCACCCAGAGCCTGCCCGGAACCGCAGCCCAGGCTCTGTGAGGACAGCCGCCAAGTGCCTGCATCTGGAGAGGGTGTGCGTTGTCAGAGAGAGGTCACAGGTGACGGTGGTCACCGCATCACCGAGACGGGGACACGGCCAGCCCCCCGCCGCCACGGTCACCCGGGGACACATCGGATGTGCCATCCGCCCGCTGTCAGAGAGGTTTCAACGTCTTCAAGCCCCGCTGCCTGGGAACGTCCGGACCAGCCGCTTCACTCTTTCCTCCCAATCCTGCCACTGTGAACGGAGTCGGCGGTGCGTGGCTGGGCCCGGGGCCTGGACGACACCTCAGCTCAGCTGACCAAGTTCGGGTTTAGCTCTGACCCTCTCAGCACATATGTCCGCCTCTCAGACCAGAGCAGCCGGGACTGTCTGTGCTCAGAGCCACAAAGGCCTGTAGGGACCTGCTGCTCGGGCCCCTTGTTAGACACAGAGTCACCGCAGCCCCACGGGGACTGGCTGCCCAGCAGCCAGGGAAGAAGAAAAGCAGCGAAGAGCCGGCTGACAGTGTCACGGCCCGGCTGCAGGACCCACGTCACGCTCCCACACACGGCTGGGGCATGTGACATCGGCACAGATGCCTCAGTGACTGCGGTTGGTGCCCTGTCAGATGTCCCCCCGGTCACTGACCTGGCCTAGAGGGTCCACCATGACGAGTCCATGGTCCCAGGGGAAAAGCGGAGCCTGAGAGAGTCCTAGAGACGGTGTCCGTGGGCCGCGACCCCAGGCAGGAGCGGGGAAGGAAAGGGCGGGAGGAGTTGTGTGAGCGTCCGGGACCCTGTCTTGTGGGGACCTCAGAGGGACTGCGTGCAACGCGTCTGAGGAGCGTCCCCCTGTGACTGCGGACGAGGTGCTTCTCGGCCCGTCCTCAGGCCCCAGCAGTCGAGGGCTGCACCTGAGGACAGCTCACAGTTGTCCCCTCCGCCTGTGACCTCAGGGGCACGGAGCTGCGATGTACAGGGGGCTGTCAGCCCACTGGCGGTGGCTGAAGTCAGAAGTGAGGAAGGGCGCCGCGCCAAGAGCACAGGACACGGAGCCCATGCACGGAGCCTGGCCCACGCCTGCTGCTCCGTGCATTCAACGGGACAGCAGACATGGCGGCGGCTCTGGCTCAGAGGGCGGCGGCGCCTGGGTCCACGGGCACCGGCCACTGAGGGCCCGTCTCCCTGCCCCGCGGCCCGCACGCTGCACGCGCTCCACTCAGGGCCCTGTGGGAGGCCGTTTCCAGACGTGTGGCTGGAGCCGTGCCCTGAAGGGACAGGAGCGTGTGCTGTCACAAAGCTCCCTTCCGGCTACCGAGCAACAACCTTCAGTGCGAAGACAAAGCGCCCAGTTATTCACACGGCGATCTCGGGAGCAAACAGCAGGAGCGCAAAGATGCCGACGGAAGGGGACGTCGCTGCTCCGCTCCCTTCCCCGTGGGCAGGAGGGGCCTCACTGGCGAGGCGGCCTTTGTGCGCAGGGACAACCCAGGTCAAAGGGTAAGCGATGCGGACACCAGGGCAACAGCCCTCCCGGCGGAAGGAACAGTCCGCAGGGACGGCCCGGGGCCCTGGGTCCTGAGTCCCGCAGCAGAGAAGCGCTCGGGGTAAACTTTGCAGACGGGGGAGGGGCTGGGAGTGTCGTCCATTCTAAGGACGGGTTTGGTTTGTTGCATCAGTTTTTATATTTAAAGGAACTTGACTTGGTCGGCCAGGGTGGACACGAGAAGATTGCGCGCACACGTTGCGAAGGCCGGGGGACCGGCTGCGGCTGGAGCTGTGCGCTGGCAGGGGCTGCAGCAGGACGCTTCCTCCCGTCTCCCACGGGCGCCAACAGCCCCGCTGTGTCATCGAAGTTGCTGTTTCTTTAAGGACGTGCGCTCTGCTTCGTTCTGTAGATTCCCCACGTAGGCGAGGTCCTAGGGCACTTGTCTCTCTGTGACCGGCGCGTTTCCCTCAGCACCGTGCCCTCCGGGCCCGTCCGTGCCGTTGCAAAGGGCTCGACTTCCTCCTTTTTCATCGCTGAGTAGCTTTCCACGGTGTCTGCACCTCCTCTGCTTTGCCCACTTGTCTGCTGGTGGGCACAGCGACCGCCCACGGCATCCTGGTGAGGGGAAACGCAGCTGGGGTCCCCAGAGCGATGCACGTATTCTTTAGAATCTGTGGTTTTGATGTCCTTGGAAAACTACCCAGAAGTGGAGTCGCAGAGTCATAAGAGAGTCCTATTTTTAATTCTGTGAGGAACCTTCACTGTGTTCTCCATAGAAGCTGCTCCCATTTGTAAAGCACAGCATTGGGGATACAGTGAATGATATTGTAATAAGTATGTGTGGGGCCGGGTGGGGCTGGACTTAGGGAGGGGATCCCTTTGTAAGGGGTGTTAATGTCTAACCGCTCTGTGGTACACCTGAAAATAACATAATGTCGAGGGTCATCTGTAATTAAAAATAAAAACGTGATTACAAAAGAAAAAAGAATGTTCCAGTTATTTGTTAGCTTCCTTGTAGTCTGTGATCCCTGGTTCAAACTAATTAGGAATAACAAAGTGTTTCTGACGCTGTGGCTGGACACTGAGTTCAGCACTTGGCAAATGGGAAGAACCGCTCCCCGCACCGCGAGCCGTAACCAGCGCCCCGGAAGGACCCGCGGGCCTCGCAGGAGAGGCCGCGTCTGCGTTCCCCTGCTGACCTTATTTAGGGAAAAGTGTGTCTCAGATCCCCTAATTATGGCGAGCAGAATCGACACGCGTGTTTTCCTTGCAGGAAACTCACAGGAAATGAACAGCTAAGGAAACACAGAGGAGGACCCCTGAACGGCAAGTAACCTGCTCCAAATTCCGAGTGCCGAGTGCCACGTAAATTAATGACATCAAGACAAATAGCAAGAAAACAAGAACATTCATTAAAGCCTGACGCTGCCCAGACCGAAGGGGGCGTCTGACGAGAGAACAGGACTGCCCCTCACAGCAGCGCACACAAAAATACACGCGCAGAAACAAGCCGGGACTGCTGCCTGACCGACGGTAATGTGGGTAAGAGACGCGGGTGCACCTCTTCGGTGAGAACCGGAGCCGATCAGCGGCTCCCCTGGGCTTCCGCCCTTCGGCTCCTGCGCGATTACTTCCTCAGCGCCGTGGGCTGCGTCACACCCTGCTGCAGCCAGGTGGGTGCCGGGGAGACGTGCGCCCCGTCCCGCTCTCAGAGGGCGGGATCCCGCGGCGTGGGAGGGACTGCAGAGGCCGCCTTTCAGGGGCATCAGGTGCGCAGAAAGCGCAGAAGAGCAGCTGCACAGAGACACTGGAGCGCCCCGCTCTGCGGAAGGTTCGCCTTCCGACCAGAGGACGGACACAGTTAGTGTCTAAAGGAGACACGGGCCCAGGTGTCCTGATCTGGGAACTCAACCAGGGCGGGACGTTCAGGACCGGCAGGGAGGGTGCTGCAGGGTCGACGGGGGAAGGAGAATTTACATCTCAAAACACGGGAAGAATGAAAACCCAACTGTCGGGGATGCATTTGCAACTGCGACCTGTGCAAGTCAGCAGGGCGGCAGGAGCGCCGTAGGAACGACGGCCAGAACTCCAGACTCCAGGGTCTGTCCGCCCGAGCGTCAGCTGTCAGTTCCCCCACGGACGGGCTTGGGGACCCTGGCTGGGCCTCTCTGCTCCTTCCTGCTTCCGTAACGACAGCAATAACAACACCCCCAAGAGTGACAGCCCACAGTAAACACTTCCTCGTGGTCACAAGACATGGAGACAGGCTGAAGCTCCCCGAGCGCTCAGCATCACGCCAGGCACAGCGTGCGGGGCCCCCCAGGTTAGGACCACCCTGAGCACCCCTGGCTGTACAATAATTGTGAGCAATGCTCTCTGTCGCGCCGTTAGCTCATAAAGCCATGGAGCCCAGCCAGCCGAGCCACCGGAGGGCCGTGACTGTCTGTCCCGCTCCGGAGTGTGTTCCCCGACCCCACGCCAGAGCTGGCTGCTTGCAGGGTGGAGACTCAGTGACATTATTTGAGAGAACGCATGTTTTATGTGGTAAAGAGGCAAACACATTCTGGGTATCCCTCCTGGCCCTGACCTTCTGAATTACAAGCAGGTCAACTAGACACATTTCCAAAGACCTGGGGAGAAGCCCACCGCCCCGGCCTGGGAGCGCACCCTCAGTCACGCTGGATTTAGGCCGCGCCAACGCAAGAATCACGGACGGGCGTCCGCTGGCAGCCTCATGTCTCCCAGAAAACCGAGAAGGCCGTAAGCAGCACATCTGAGCATTTTACAGGCCCGTCTTCTCGCTGACCGCGTGTAGGTGGTAAACGCCCCCCATCTTTCTGATTTCTGGCTCCTGCTGGTCTGCAGTGGCCTCAAAAGGAAAGAGAGACGGACTGACGATGGACAGACCTCAGCAATGGCACTAGGAGGGCTCCAGACTGACCTCTGTCTGCCTCTGACAGGCGTGTGGGTGACACCCGTAACTGCACGCCGGCATCCCTGCCCAGCCTCCGCGCCACGGAGCACGCGGGCAAGCGAAATAACAACTTTCCAGCTAAACAGAGGTTCCGACGCCTCCGCAAGGCGCAGACAGACGGGTGAGATGCCAGCGCGGAGCCTCCGGCGCGAGGCCGTGGAAGGGCCCTCGGAGGCCCCCAGGAGAGCGGCCGTGCCACTCAGCCGGCTCCACCCCAGCCACGGGCGCGCTCTCGGCTCCATCCCCACGGCTCTGTCCCCACGGCTTCGTCCCCACGGCTCCGTCCCGCCCTCACCAGCACGGAGGCCCACTCCCGAATTAGTATGAGATACGGTGGTGTTTTTTTAATCAAAAAGTTTTCAAAGGACACCCTACCTGCAAGGCAGGCCAGGAACGATTGCAGGACCAGCAGTTCCCATGGCAACCTCATCTCTGGTTCCCGAGGTCGGAGGCGCGGCGGGTCTAGTCACGAGTGAGCAGGACGGTTGCTGCTTTGAAGTTGCGTCCAGCCTCTGCTCTGTGGGAAAGAGGAGACGTTACAGGCTGAGGGGCGTTTCCCCCCGGGGTCTCGGCCCACTCACGTTTCTGTGCACACACAGTGTCCCCTCGCAGGAGAGCCCTGTGAAGGGGGGGAGGAGCCTGGGAAATGACGAGTTTGAAGCGGCTGTGGGTTCTGTTCTTTTCTGCCAGAGGGCACCCAGGTGGTGACCGGGGGGGGGGGTCCCCGTGGAGACAAGGGCGGCTTCTGCCGAGACGGGAGCCCCCCGAAGGCAGGGGGATGGGCCGTTTTTTACAGGGTCCCTCCCAGGCTCTGGGTCTCCAGTCCCCGCTCCTACTTACTTTCTAATTAATCCACCCCCGGAAAGGGCGCTCAGAAAAGCTGCCACGCACAGGGCAGGGCCCACCCGGAGGCCCCTACGGAGTGACGCGGGTGGAGAGATAACCAGCCCACTGGGTCAAGGTTTCCCGCGCCCTCGCGGCACCTCGAAGGCACAACAGAGGGGAGTGCTCCCGCGCCCGCCAAGGGAAACCCTAGCTCCTGGGAGGGGCTGTGTGCTCAGCGTTCTGGACAAATCTGGAGCGTAATTAAGAAAAATGGTTCTTCCGTTAGCTGGGCATCTTAGCACGAGAGAGTTCAGCGGCAGAGGCAGGCGGCCGGGTGCCTGTAGCAGAGGCCACGGTGCAGGGCAGCGACGGGGTGAAGCCTGCGGGGGGGGGGGGGGAACCCTGCAGCCTGCGGGTCTGAGGGCAGGCATCCCTCCTCCGCTGAGGCTGGTGGCTGGCACATCCAGCCTGACCCAGGGCAGCAGGAGCCGCTACGGCTTTCTAAAGGAAAGCTGGACGTATTTTTGTATTTTGAAAAGTTTTAAATGTTGGACATTAGTTCAAAAACAGTTTTCTTTCCAACAGTGCATTTTTCACTGTATTTTTTCCATCACCACTTACCGCCCCCCCCGGTACCCCCGTCCGCCGCCGCCCGCCCCCTCTGCTCCCCACCACCCCCCGCTGGTGTCCGGCCGCGAGTTCTTTTTCTTTTCTGCTGTTTCTGAAGCGCCGCGTGAAGCAAACACGGCCACAGCGTCCTCCGGTGCCAAAGGCGGGGACATGGCCTTGGAACACAGAACCCACTGCGGTCGCCGCTGTCCTCCGCCCACCCCCTCCCCCTCCTGCACCCCCATGTGTGCACGGGGCACCTCCTGCCTGCTGGGCCGGCCACAGGGCGACGGCGGCTCTGTCCCCCAGGACCTCCCCCTCTGTGGGGAGGAGGGAGGGACCCCCCGGCCGGGACACGTCACTGAAGGAGATGGACCCCACGGGGCAGAGGACCAGCAGGAAGCCTCTTACGAATCAGGGCATCAGGCCGACGGGAGACCCAGGGGCCCCGAGACTCGCGCTCTCTGCCCAGTCCCGGCTGAAGCTCGTTGCACAGTCCTGGGTGGGTGGGCTCCCACCCGTCTCCCTCTCCCGGGGATTCAAGGGGAGCCTCGTGGTTCAGTATGTGAAACACCTCTGAACCTGCCAACACGTCGCACACTGAACACGGAGCCCGCGTGCGCTAGAGCTGACGGCGCCCCGGGGGTCACGTGCCCCCCAACTTGTAGGGCCGCCGCGGTGACCGAACGCAGGCTCATGGGAGAACACAGACCAGCACACGCCTGACTTCACACTCTTCGGTCAGGTGGCCGCGCAGCCACCGGCTGTGGAAAGGCACACGGGAGAGTGTTCTCCATGGATTCTGCTGGACGTGTGGGCACGGCCTGGAGCAGGGAACTCAGGGAGGAAGTCGGGGGACGCGGCTGCAGAAGCAGAGGTGCCACAGGGGACACGTAGGGCCCCGCTGGACCCAGGAGAGGGGACAGAGGGGGCTCGGAGTGAGGACACCACGCAGAGACGCCGGGCTCAGGCCCGCGTTCTGGGGGCTGGGAGGGAAAGGCACACTCCCCCGCCCCCCCGCCGGCGCAGGAGGGGCGTCCAGCCGTGTCCCCACGCCCACCCACGCTGCACACCGGGGCCCTGCGGTGCGCCAGGCCAGTGGAACTCCCACATAAATCACCGCTAATGAAGCGTGGGGCACAGGGACAGCGACAGGCATTTTCTAATCGCCGAAACCGAAGAAGAGCTAAAGGTAAGCACAGAACACTGCAGCGCCTAATGTATGAGGTGTCGGATCTGAAGTGCCAAGCACCGCGTGAGGCTGCGGGCGCTGACTCGGAGGCGCTCAGCGGGAGGGAGCCCGCCCGTCCATCCGTCATCACGCGCCGTGCGCCCGCCCCGGCTGGCCCGAGACGGAGCCCGCGCCTACCTCCTCGGACGCGGACATCAGGCTGCAAACAGAAAGGCCCGCGTGCGGGGCTGTGACGGGAAGGGGCCGGGACATGGCTGCATCGTTCACACACAGACTATTCACGGACACGCTAGGGGCGGCGATCACACGGGACGCAGTGCTGACTAGGACAGGCCAGCAGCGTGCACTCGGGGGTGGGGGTGGGGCTGGGGCGGTGAGCACCAGGGGGCAGGGTCAGGGAGCCCTGGGTGGGGGCGGGGGATGGGGGCCCTGGGTGGGGGCGGGGGATGGGGGCCCTGGGTGGGGGCAGGGGATGGGGGCGCGGGGGGCCAGCACTGGGGGGCCAGGGCTGTGAGCACCAGGGCGGCCCACCACGGGGAGTCGGGCGTGGGTGCCCAGGGTCTCTGGGAACAGAACGAAGAGCAGACCCTGCTGTCATGCACATACGCATCCCGTGCCCGAATCGTCTCAGACAGTTCTTCCCGCCCCGCCCATGTTTTCTGTAAACCAGAGGCCGGGCCGCCTCCCTCGGGGGTTTACAGGGAAGGGACGAGCTGATGCATATAAAGTGGTTGGCGCTGTGAACACTTCTCCCCACGAGCTCTGGGCTCTCCCCTGTGACCAGTAGGGTCTGGGGACAGGACGCTGCCCTTCCCACGCCTGCGCCGTCACAGAAATCGACGTGGCTCCGGAACGTTCCCCGAACAGCCTCGGCTGACCCCTGCCGTGCCGGGCGCTGTGCCTGGCACTGGCCGTCGCAGGAGCTGGACGGAGCCCGTCTCACGGAGCTGGCGCTGTGGGGCCGTGGCCGGCTCTGTGCCCGGACCCGGGCCTGGGAGAAGGGCTGCTGCCCTGAGAAGTGCCCGTCGGTGTGACCGCCGGCCGACGGCAGGACTCACCAGCCCATTTCCCAGACCCCTCACGCCTTCACTGGGCGCAAAGCGCAGTTTGGTAGTTAGAGGAAGCACAGAGCTTTAGCTGCCGGTAGCCGTGAGCTTTTCTGTTTCTTTGATTGGCGATCCATACAATTAAACGAATTCAAACATTGGTTTGGTTCGGGACACATTCGACACAGTGAATTGTTAGTCAACCCGTTTGGCCACTGGTTTCATAGAAAACAGTGAAATGGGAGGAAATGATTTAGTTAATAGTAACCTCTGGGGTCTACAGTCGCAGAAATAGGAGTTTTCTCTATTTCTAAAACTCAGCAGAATTAGCCTAGAATCCTGTTTCTCCTAGGGTTTCTCTCGTCATCCTTTCTGACTTCTCCCTCCCCCCGAGGTTGGCAGACACCGCTGTTCGCTTCTGTCCCTGCTCCCGTCTCCCTGTGAGCTGAAGTCCATCCCACTGGGCGTCAGATCCACTCGGAGGAACGGTTGGAGGCCGTCGGGCTCCTCTCAGGAACCAAAGCTGAAAATGCATCTGTTTTCTCGTGGTAAGAACAATGATCACGCAGGGGTGCTAGAGTTTCTCAAGGCGGCCCTCTGACTAGAGTTTCAAAATGAAGAATTCTGCTCCCCATGTTCTTGTTCTTCTCGGGGTGAGTGGCCCAAGTGATCCCCCATAAATGAAGTCAACTAAACACGCTGGGAGGAGGAAGAGAAACCAACCCCCGAGACACACCCACAGAGAGAGCCCCCCGGGAACAGCGCAGGCCCCCCACGAGGGAGCGTTTGCCAGATGTAGAAACCCTGCGCGGGTCCCGGAGAGTCCAGAGCTCCGTGCTCTCCCATCATGCGAGTGCCCCCGTTTAAAGATGGGGACGCACGTGGTCCCTAAGCACAAGTCAACGACCTCACGGGGTGCTCGGCCAATCACTCGTCATTCACCCCAAGCCCACAAAAGACCGCGCTGCGTGGAGTCACTGTGAGATGACATGGGGCTCCCCCCGGGGCACTGGCATTTCTGAGGTTGAAACGCACACCCCTCAGAGGTCAGAAGGTTCTCAGGACGCACGGCGAGCGAGGGGCAGAGACGCGAACAGGAGGGCTCTGGTCTCCCGGCGCCCCTCTGCCCTGCTCCGCAGACGACCCTGGCCAGACCGCGCCTGAGCCTCCCGTCTCCACGGCGCCCACCGTCCTTCAGTCCTGCCCGCAGGGACCGAGCTGGCTCTGTGTCCTCCGCCTTTTACTGTAAAATGGAATCCCCCCGTTTTCACCTTCTAAGCGGCAGAACCGTCCCCTTCCAAACGTATAATGAAGCACCTTATTCCCTGCCGATCCCTCTCAGGGCCCAGGGGACACAACACGAGATGCAAACACCGACGGCAGGTGGCCGCCTCTCCAGCTGCGTCCCTGTGGGCGTCGTCCCTGGCTCTCTGCTGGGCTGCGTCTGCGCCGCGGGCTCGGGTGCCCGCTCCGCCTTCAGCGGTGGCTCCTTCCAGCCACAGGGGAGGTGCTCAGGGGGGCCGGCGCCACCCCTTTCTGCTAGAACTACACACCCCCTTGTTTTTCAGACCTGCAGTAGCCTGCGAGCGATGCAGTTTCCGTACCTGCGAAAGCACAGGCTTCCGGAGCACCTGGGGGCTATTTCCCTCCGGCGCCCGTACCCGCCTTCTGCTCGTGCGCTTCGATGAAGGTCACCCGGGTCATGCCTGTGACTGCCAGCCGCCTGCGCCGGGGCCCCGTGCTGCAGCGGTAACAGAGCGGTCTGTCCCCCGGGTCGTGCTGCCGCGGCTCCGCCTGGTGCAGCACGTGCTGACCTGCAGCTCCGTGGGCAGCATCAGGGCCCCCCCGGTGTCCGGGTCTGCTCTGCAGCCCGGGGGCCCGCCACTCACAGCCTGACAGCCAGCAGGACAGACACACTCTGACCCCTCCCCTTGGCTCCAGGGCCCTCCTGCCACCTGACTTCTGAGGGAAGCGCATGTGCCTGGAAGCACGTCTGTGGGACCGCGACCTTGTGCTGAGGGGGGACCGTGCCACCCTCCGTGGGGCTGGGGACGCGGGGGCCTGGTCACCGGCAGCGGGAGACCTTCTGGGGCTCCCCGTGCACGCGCGCAGGGATGGCCGCCCCGGCGTGCGCCAACAAAACGCGGAGGCACAGCGGCCCTCCCTCCGTTGCAGAAGGGCCGCCGCCGCCAGCTCGAGACGGAGTCCTGCCCCGCCCCCACGCCGCCCGTGGCGCCCGCTGTCCCCCAGCCTATGTCATCGCGCACAGCCACACGCGCGCCTGGGTCCGGGGCCTGTTCTGCTCGCCCGACCAGCAGACCCTGAGGGCCCCGGGGGGCCGGGTGCTGCCGCCCCCCGCACCCCGTCTGACCCCTCTCAGCTGCGCGAGCTCATCAGGAGAGCCACCCTGGGTCTCTGCTCGAGCTAAGAATAACGACGACCCGCAGAGGCCATGCCCGCAGGGCGCCTGTCCTGCCCGGTCACTGCAGACACAGCAGCTCTAATGACCTGCGTGGAGCTCCACACGCCGCGGGAAAGGACCTGGCCGCCCCCGCGCAGCGCCTGCCGCCTCTCAGCGCGGGTCTGCAGGGATGCCCGTGGGGCTTGGGTCCCCACAGCAGGCAGGATGCTGTCTGTCAGCTAATTAGGAGCTGGGGCGGGGGGGTCTGGCCGCGGCGCCGCGAGGCCGCCCCAGCACCAGTTTGCCCTCGGCGGTCTCTGAACAGGGTGACATGTGTGCTGCAGATGCCACCGTGCCCGCCTCAGCACAAGTGACTCGGCCGTCTGCCATTGGCTGCCAATTAATTGTAAGCCACACGTCTTGGAGAGGCTCTCTCAGGCACCCTGAGAAAATTGCATGTGACAAATGTAAAATAAGTGGTGTCACCCAGAGCGAGCCGTCTTCCCGTTCCCGAGCTTGCCTCCCACGGTGTGCCCGGTTCAGTGCGGGGAGGGGTAGCTGAGGGCTGGGGGCTCTGTGGGGCCCTGCTCGCCCGCCCGATTCCTGGGGGGCCGTCCGCTCCTCTGGGCCCCCCTGAGAGGTGGAGTGAGAACCTGCATGGGTAGGAGGAAGTGGGGGTACGTAACCGACTAGGGTTTGCTGCTCCTGACTGACCGCGCCCTCCGCTCACCCCGGGAAGGAAAAGGGAGGCCCGGGACCCAGAGCGCCCGACTCAGGTCTACAGGAGCCGTCCACCAGCGTGGCCGCGTGCCACGGCCCGTGAACCGGTTCCGGGCTTTGCAGAATTCACATGATTTAAATGCACAAACAGGCGATTCCCCACACACCAGTCACCTGGCCCAGGGCCCCGGAAGGGATCCGCACAAAGCTGGGCGGCGAGGCAGGAAACGGGGACACGGACTCAGGTGTCAGCAGCGCTCCCTGGCCTGAGCTGCGGTCTGCATGCCTGCGTCAGTGTGTCCGCGCTGGCAAGGGTCAGCGTGGGTGCGCAGCCACTGACCGAGAGCAGGAGCTACTTCCTCTCCCCACTGACTCTTGCCTGGCTCTCCGCTGCTATCAGACAAACAGAGTCTATGTAAGCAACGCGTACAAGTTAATAAAGCTCGGATCATGAAATTCACAGAAACATTTGCTTCTCCTTGGACTTGTCCCCGAATATGCATTGACCTGTTATTTCTGATTTAACTACAATGTTTATGGAATTGGCTACATTATTAAGTAAACTACCACATTATGTCTAAAAACAGTCACACTTAGAGCTCCTGTTGGCCGTGGGCACATGGTCCCAAAACATCGCCCTTTGCCCTGAGACCAGGGCACCCTCCCAGCTGCAGGTGGCGTCTGGGGCGCCCGGCACCTGCCGCAGGATGGCCCCTCTCCCCTTACCTGCTCCCCTCCTCTCTGCGCTGCGACCACGCACCTCTGTGCTCCCCGCAGCCTGCCTTCTGCTGCCGCAGGAGAGGCTCAGACTCCGCGCCCACGGGGCCGGGCTTCCAACCCGAGCGGGAGCCGAGGGAGCAGCGCCGGGCAGCATGACGCAAGCCAGCGCAACCACGCGGGGAGCTGATGCACCTCCCCAGGGCCACCCCGGCCCTCCGGCTCATGCTGACCGACAAGGGACACGAACGGCAAAGGAGGCAGAGGCTAGGCTGGCCTCTGGGGACGGCTGCGGAGCTCCCGACGGCCCGAGTCCCTCCAGTCGGCCCCGAGCGCGTTCAATCACTGAGACGCGGGCTGTGGCCTCTCCCTCGGCCGCGCGCCCTCCTAACAGACGGCGTGGATTTCTTTAAAGACATTCTCTCAGTGTAGTTACTGTATCGACAAGGGACACATCAAGTAGCTCCAGGCTCCCTCCTTGCGCCCAGCGGCCGGTGGGGCCCGAGCAGAGGCGGTCTGTAGTGGCCGGAGCACGTTTCCCGTTCACGCACATCGGCTCTCCGAAGGAAAAACACCCTCTGGTCAAAAGTCCCACCCCCCTTTGCAGTGCAGGTGGTCAGCACCCGGAGCAAGGCCTGGGACCTGCTCGCTTATTAATTTCATGTGTTTCCTCTACTCTGAGGAAGATGGAATGAAATCACGTTCATGAAACAAGAACACCCCTTGATTTCTGCATCAGGCCTCAGTGGTGAAGGTCAAAGGTCAAAGCTGATTTCGGAGACGATGCAGACGTCTTAAGTTTGAACTTTGCGTGGGATTTTTACTTCAGGCATTTCCAAACTTTGGTTCTCAAGGCTATTGGCGTAGGGGGAGGCTCGGGGGGAAATAATAGTGATGGGGAGCAAACCGAAGTCCCTTTCTCCTCAGGACAGGAGACCAGGGCCAGCAGACGAAGCTGCTGAGGACGGAGCTGCTGAGGACGGAGCGCGTGACGCTGCAGATTCGGGGCGGCTGAGCTTCCTGCGGACAGCTGACGCATCCATCCGCTCGCACGCACAGAAACTCAGACAGTCAGCGCGCTGGTGACGGAAGTCCAGCGTGAGGACGGAGTCTTAACCCCGCGTGACTGCCGTCCGTGCCCCCGGCTCGTGCTGATGTCCAGGGCAGCCTGCCAGCCCCCATCAGCCAGTATCACTGTTCGTTGGCTGTGGCTAATCCGTCTAGAAATAGTTACTGCCAATCAACCAAATGTCTCACCTCTTACCTAGTCCTCAAACAGATGAATGTTCCGCTTGGTTTACAATAGTCACATGCACTTTAGTATAAATCCCAAAGCTTAAAACTACCGGGGAACTAAACACTCAATAGTGGGGACACTCTCACCGATAATAATCGGGGCACATGAATGGCACAGGATGCTGTACAGTGACAAAGTATTCCATTAAGGTGACACGGAAGCAAAACATGCTTGAACATATTAAGCGTGAGCTGCATGTTGTGCCTGTACACAGCTGTGTGTCGGGTGTGGAAAAGTGTACAGTGCACACGCATGTGGGTGAGACGTGGGACCCAGGCCAAGGTGAGTGGCAGCTCTGAGGGTTACAGTCAACGTCCCGGTGCCGTTATCCCGTCCTGCCTTCCACAGCTCGGCCGTGGGACGGCTCACCTGCAGCAGGGACGGCAGACCTGCAGCGGCGGTCATGGAGGTGAACGACCGCAGCGGGGGAAGAGCTCGGCCAGAGCCTACAGCCAACCTGTGGGCTTCTAGACCGTAATGTCAGTTACAGACAGCTGATTGCACTCGCCTGTACTTCTGTGAAGAGCTTAACACTTTTTAATTTAGGGAATCACTATGTACTGGAATCATTTAGAAACAACAAACACACGTACTTGCTGACAAAGAAAAACAGCCAGTGCCCTGCTAAGAAGATGGAGCATCGGTTCCGCCATGTGGGGGAGGTCAGCCCCTGGCCACTGCGCCCGTTGTCACGGCTGCCTTCCCCAAGTGCTCACGGGTCCCCAAGGACTTGTGACCCCAGCCGATTCTACGTCATGGAGACAGTTTTCTACATGTCCCCAGGAGCTTGCATGTTAGGTGTGTAAGTCACGATCCCCCCAAACTCAGGAATCCACACACCTTTCCACGCCCAACACTGGCGCACAGAACAGACCCCCGTTGGGGGGCGGGTTTAATTCCGTCCCACTGACTTCCTATGCGTAACGGCCCCCGCGGGGCGCGGCGTGTTTACTTCTCTTTACCCATTAGAAGCCTGAGGCAGAGAGAGGCCAAGTGACTGTCCCAAGGTAACACTGCCCAACGCTGGGAGCGAGGCCTCAGCCGTGGAGGGGGATCTCGGGGCCCGGCTCTGCAGCACCCGTTCCCGTGACACCAGACGCGGCCGTCCTGAGACTGACAAAGGACAGGGCTACTTTCTCAGCTTGGGAGAATCACGAGGCCTTGATACCTTAACAATAGGTTCATGCAAATCCTCTCTGGGCTCAGACGCGGGGCTCCACTCTGGTACGACCTCACCTGTGTGGCCAAGCCTCTTGGGAGACGTCCTTGAGAACGCTCATTAAGTGGTTCCAGCATCGGGCTTGACTTTCAGGTCAAGGTCTTTAGAAAGAGTGAATTACATAAAACCGGCCTCGGCGTATGAAGGCCAGTGTCTGGGAAGCGGGTAAGGACTTCAGCGCTCTGCTCTGAGTCGGCCGGAAGCCAGAAGACGGGCTTCAGATGGGCTTCAGGCAGCACCCGGGACACGCACCCTGCCCGCTGGACTCGGCAGGCCTGGCACATGCTCACGGGTCTGGAAGGCTGTTAAAAGACCCCGGGCTCTGTACGCGCCTCCCCGAGTGACACAGATGCCGGCAGATGCAGGTCGGAACTGCGGACAGAGCGGGACGTCCTAAAACGAGTGACTTCTAACACTATTTCCTTCAGGAGCCAGCGTCCACGTGGGCAACTTTGACTCTTAAACACACAGACGCTGGGAACGGGGAAACTTTGCCGCAGAATGGGTCATGTCCCTTGAATTTGCTGGAAGACCTCGGGGACACTGCCTGACGCACAGCAGACAGAGCGGCTGCTTCTCCTTCTCCTCCCGACCCAGGGAACCGCGCGACCCACCGGAACAGGGTGTGCTGGGTGCCCAGAGGAAGCATCTTCGCAGATCCCTTGGGAGGCGGAGAGCGGGGAGGGGGGAGCCGGGGCAGGGGCAGAACGCACCGGGTTCCAGGCTTGGGTGCGGACTGTCGGGGGCGCTGGGAACCTAAGGGAGCAGCTCCCTACAGCAAGCCACCGGCGCTTTCCCCTGTGCTGGCCCCGCCCTCAGCGGACAGGGTCCCCGACTTGCCAGACAAGCTGCAGGAGCCCCGCCTGGGCCCCGTGTCGGGGCAGCCACAGGATGCAGCATGATGGCGCGGTCCCTTCCCACAGGACGCGGCCCACGGGGGCCCCTCCCCTGCCCACAGCCCCACCTGCGGCCCCTCTGAGTGCACGGCCTCCCGCCACGTAGGAAGCTCAGCCTCGTTCTGACCACCGACCTGTCGGCAGCGATGCCTGCGGGCGGAGACCATGGGCCCCTCCACAGCGGGCGGCTGATCAAACATCCGTGACAAAGTCTGCCACGTGCGAACGACACACCTCTGTGCCCGGTGTTCAACATGAAACCAGCACCTGAGGTCTAGTAATGGCGTGTCAGTCATGGGGTGTTAAGTAAAGACGCCTTTGTCTGATGGGAGCACGTGGAGGAAGCCTGCGTCAGGCCTTTACAGACCTGCACGGATTTAAAGCGTCTTTGATTTGAAAATCACTGAGAACATAAATAGCTTTTCACATGCTGTCTGTCATCATCTGGGTCAAGGAGGGTCACGGGTGCGGAAACTGCCCACTGACTGGCCCCTCCAGGGGTGAGAAGAGACCAGCCTGACATCTGTTAGAAACCTGGGGTCTTACTGATCGGCTGACCAAGCTCACCCCCACTTTCCTGCCTCACCAAGCGGCTTGCAAAGACCCCTTAGTTACGCTGCACATGCCTTGTTCCTCGTCGGGAAGGATGCACGTCTGCTCTGCTCCTTACAGACCAACGCCTTCCTGCCTTGCGGTCGCTGCTTTAACCGGACGCTGTGGCCAACGACGTTTCGAGGGGAGAGACAGATAAAGGTTTAGACGGCATTTATTTTCTAGAAACTAAATAAAAAATTAGAGAGAAGGAGTTTGTTTCAATGAGGGAAGCTACTCGTTGAGACCCAGTTTACTTTATGGCTCTTCACCTCACCCCTTTGTAAAGACTCCGCTCTGGGTCAGGACTGGTTCCGCGGAAGCATATATCGGTTAGTCGTCAGTTCGGACCCGTGAAGGCCGCTCCTACGCGTGTGTCCACACTGCCTGCCCACGGAGGTCCCCACGGGCGTTATTTATAACAGCCTGTGCCTTGAGGGGCAGGTGAGGGACGTGCGGTACGTCCATACAGGGGCCCCTAGTCGGCCGCAGAAAGGAAGTGCTGGCCCTGTGATCCGCACTGACCTTGAGTTCACAAGGCCGCAGGGGAGCAGCCTGTCACCCCGGCGCACGTCCGTGTGCTGTGGAAGCGCATTTATGTGACACACCCGGGACAGCGTGCAGAAGCGGGGGGCTGATGGGCGTCCTCGGGGGTGCAGGGGGCTCGGGGGGCCTGGGGGCCACTCACGGCGCGGGGGCTGTTTCAGGATGACGGACGTGGCCACGCACCCCTGGCCGTGTGGTGGGCACCCAGCTCTGAGGACACGCTGGGACCCTGAGCTCCGTTATCAAAAGGCCTTAATCATATGGATTATGGATGAATAACTCAATAAAGCTCTTTAATAAGGATCTGGTTGAGATTTTTTAAAATTTTGATCTCATAGTCTTTTCAGCAACGCTGAGTGTTTGCAGTGGGTTTTGTGATAGAAATCTCTCTCTGAAACGGAGGATGATTTTTATTTATAAGAAAGAGTTGTTCTGATAAAAACTGGAGATGCCAGTCACTCATCTTAATTTGCAAGTGCCCAGATGACTGCCTGCCGCCATGGCCCCGCCGTCCCCGTGGGTGCCGGGTGGGGAGGAGCCGCCCCCCGGGCCCCCTCCTCTGCCCTCCTGGCCCGAAAGCCCTTCCTGCTCACTCTGGGTCGCATTACAGGGGCCCCGCTGTAGGTTCAAAGCCAAGGTCGTGGCCCCTCAGCGCACATCCAGACTGGAGGCATAAATCTTTCAGAAACGATCCCCCATACGGCACCACAGAGACTCTGACACATGTCACAGCGAAGCCACTTTCATTAAGTCGCCGTCACGAATGTGCCTTCATTTGACAGACTCTGAAAAATTGCTCTATCTCTCTCCATCCCCACGACAGCTGTCATCATGTCACAAACGGAGAAAAGTTTAAAAAAAGAAAGGCCTCTCGCTGTCCCGACAGTTGTCACCGCTCACAGCAACATGACATGCAGGGCGGCCGGGGAAACCGACGCTGGAGAGCGCTCGCAGCCGGGCGCCCGCAGGAGCGGTGAGAGATAAGCCAACGTGGCCCCACTCACGGTGTTCCAGAGCGTTCCAGAGGGGTCGGCTGCTGTCACACCCCCGGCCCTGGGGCGTAGAGGAAGCGCCTCTCCTCGCTGAGAGAGGCCTTTACAGAACTAACCGTGGGGCTCGGGGCTGGGGCACAGCCGGCCCCATCCATTCGGGACGGAGGCAGAGGTTTGGGCACGAAGCGATGGGACAGACAGCGAGACGCAGACTTTCCCCTTGATGGGCTGATAGGGTCATTGATCAAGTATATTTCCTGTTCTGACTTTACATAATACCTGAGAAGACGGGGGAAGGGGACCCAAGAAAGAAACCACTGGTGAGAGACCCAGTGTGGGCTCTGGGCAGGCCTGTCCGCCGCCAGCGGGGTGCTGACTGCCCCCCCCAGAGTCTCCAGGGCGATTCCGTCCTGCTGAGAGGGACCCTGCACTGCCACCCACAGTGCTGACACCATCCCAGCCTGGACCCTGGGGCCACGGGAAGCACGCGTTTCTCATTACCAAGAAGAGCGATTCAATCGTATTAACACACAAAAGGAGCCTTAATACACTACGCACTGTCCTGCCACATGAATCAAAATTAATTAAAAACTCAAAACATCAGATTTCTCTGCATCTGAGGGCTATGCTAAAGCCTTAATATTGATGTCGGGTGAAGAGATATTCAAAACCAATTGATATTTAAGACGGCCTCATTTGTCAGCGCCTCCGTGGGAAAGGCAACGGCCCTGTGAGTGCCGAGCTCGGGTCTTTCAAAGGCCACGCCAGCTGGACGTGGAGGCGCCCGCGCGCGTAAGGAGGTGCTGTTCCCGGACACGGAAGGCAAGGCGAGCGCATCGTGAACGCAGGTTCCTGGCCGGCCACGTGCGCATCAGCACCAAACCGGTCTGCCCGGCCACGGGGAGCAGCCCCGCGGGAGCTGCGTGTCTGATTAAGGGGGCAGGCTGGGGGCCTGGGAGCCTGCAAGCTCCGTACACTAACTGCCACCCCTCTGCCCACCCAGGAGCGGAATGGGCGAGGAGCACCCCACCTGAGCTCAGAGCCAAGCCTCCAGGTGAGAAGCAGGCCTGCGCCGGCGTCTGGGAACAAGGGGACACCCGGCGCCCACGCAGTTAATCGCTGCAGAGCACTGGGCACTCGGACCCCGGAGAGAAGACAACGGTGTCCTCTACCCGCGCGTCCCTCTTCCCGGCCACTTCGTACCTCCGGCGACCGCCTGTGTTAGCAGAGGGACTCAGGAGGCAGAGGGAAGTCACCCCCTTGGGAGGCGAAGCAGCCAGGCGGACAGACAGACGCTCTACGTTCTAGAATCAAATTTCCTTTGACACGTCGAAATCGAAGAGGGCTCTGAGGGCCCCGGTGCCCTCAGCTGCTGCGACCCTTACTCCCAAGTGACCTGTAATGACAACGGCACGCTGCCCGTTGGAACGCCTGGTTCCAACAACTCAAAGTATTTCCCTACATACGGACGCAACTCTGTTTAAGATCCTGTCCCGGGAGGGGTGGACCTGCGTGCTCCTGGGGTATCAGCAGCTGTAAGTAGCGTTCGGGTGTGCCGGCGTTATCGACCGCAGTCACTGGAACTACCCGGGGACACTGGAAAGTGCGTGACTGACCACCATGCTGTGCCCCTGACACTGATACAAACGATACTAAATGTAATGGTAACTGAAAAAAATAAAATGCAATAATAAAGAAGAAAAAAATATGTAAATTAACCCCCTGTTGTAAAAATTGGCACGTTCAGTGCAGACACACAGATCTGTGCCTTAAGTGTCAGGCTGGCACGTGCCCAGGACGGAGCCTGTGACCCACACAGAGCTGGGCCCCCTGCCCCACACCTGCAGGGCTCTCGCCGGGAAGGGCCGCCGGGGGCACAGAAGAGCAGCCCATCCCTACGCTGCTCCTGCTGGACACCAGCTCGGCTCACTAATGACACAGGGGAGAGGGGAGCAGGGGGCGGGGGAGGGGAGAGACGTGTTCCCAAACCTTGCTTCTGACGGCAGCTCCGCCATCTCCCACTCAGTCCCCAGGCAATGCGAGGGCTCTCCGGGAGGGAGCGGGAGGCCAGAACGTGGGGCCGCGAAACCACAGGCTTTTCTGACCTGCACGGTCCCTTAGAAAGCGCAGCGCAGCTCGCGGGGACACCCAGGCACAGGGAGGCACCGTGGTAGCCGGGGCTGATGCAGCGCCCGGACAGGGGCCACCTCCAATGCCTCCTGTCCCACGGCGCAGGGCAGTGCACGGTCAGGGCTCGCGTTACCCTTACCCCCACCCTGCCTGAGGGCCATTAAACTCCGTTTTCGCCACCCCACCTACTTCACTACGGACTGATGGACGGAGAGCTTCCGCGCTCAGCCCTGCTGGCTGCTCCTACCTGTCCCGGCAGCGGGGCTGCCACCTGTGTGCCCGGGGGCCCTGCCACCGAGGACGCGGGGAAGGGAGGACGCAGGGAGGGACGGCGGCGCAGGCTGCCAGGGGCTCTGCTGCAGGGTCCTTGTCACAGGAGCCCCTCCACCCTGTCCCACGCCAGCACCCCCCCGAGGCCGCGGAGACCTCGTCAGCAAGGCAACATGCAGACACACGTGCCCACGCTGTCTCTCCACGGAAAACGCCAGGTTCTCTCTTATTTGCTTTTACGGCACCTTCGGTTTATGGACAATCAGCCCGACACGGCTTTAAACGGCCTTTTACGCGGTGACACCCACGAAACACCACGTGCCTAACACGCTATCACGTGAAGACCCCACACGGACCCCCGAGACGCCCAGGCCCCTTCCCTGCAGAGTTCGCAGGGCTGGGAGGACCGTCCTGATTCTCAGAAAAGAATGATCACATCCCTCCAGTCAGAGAAGCGCACGGAGACTCCTGACACGTCTGTCGGACCTTTGCAGTGACCAGTGCGTAGCCTCAAGTTTCTGAATGTTTGCACGGGAAGTAAAACAACTACACCAGGAAAATGCGCCTCTGCAAAGGCAAAAGTGGCTGAGACATGGATGTAAGGATACATTTCCACAAAGGAACTCCGGACTCCAATAAAACAAGATCGGAATTCACAAGGGGACAGCGTGTACAGAATCAGGTGCACACAAAACAAACCTCGTGAGGAAAGCCTGAGGCTGGACGGCGCGCGTTTCCGTTCCCGTCACCGCGTGAAACAAGGTCGCGTCCTGGCAGGACCCCAGCTGCACAGGTCAGAATGTCCCCCTGAACAGACAGTGGAGGCTTCCTTAGCGCCCCCCACTCACCAAGGTCAGCCGGGTCTCAGGACAGGGCACAAGGCTGTCCCGGGTTGGGGGGTCCCTTGCTCAGTTCAGATTTCAGTGCTGCAGAGCCTTAAACACCACGACTTCTCCCCGGGAACAGCCACCCAGGAGGGCGGCCCAAGGACCTGTCCCCGCCCAGCGGGCCCTGGTCACCAGAGCGGCTCTGCCCGCCAGGTGCCCCACCTCCTCTCGGGCCGGGGACCTCCCCGCACGCCTGCAGCCTGGCCGTGCGAGCTCCTAGGAGCTCCCAGACCACTGTCTGTCCTGAGTCCTCTCCCCCACGGACATGCTCTGTCCTCCCGGTGTGAGGCGGTCCCTGTCACGGCCTGCGGCTCCTCTCCACTCGGACACTAGTCACAGAGACGGTCCTTCCAGCACCGAAGAGATGGGTCCTGGCTCCCTGGACTCAGCTGGGCGAGGGCACTTCGCCTGCTCTTCTCTGGTGGGAGTGGTGCCAGGGTCACTTGGGGCCACATCAGCGCTGGCCACTGGCTCCAGAGGCTTGGGCTTCTCCCGGTCGCACTCAAGCCTCACGGCAGCTCAGTTATTCCCCCGTCAGCCCAGGCGGGAAAGTGGGGCACGTTTTCAGGCTAGAGAAACGCGGACAAAAGTTCCACACGCCCCTTTTGGCAGGGACAGCAGTCTTTAATGTCACCAAGCCGTTGGTCATTTGCAAGTCACCATGCAAACACTAGTCACAGTATCAATGTCTAATATTTTTATGATCAATTCATCTTTCATGGGTTACACATATTAGTTTGATAGGATGTGTCCGGGGACCCAGGAAAGATAAATGAACCCGGATTGAAGTGATTTTGTTTTTCCTTTTAAAAATTCACATCCCTTCATAAAGAGGGGTGCATTCAAAAGCAAACATGAGCTAACACAGAATCTAATTTTTAAATACCGTCTCTTAGAATAAAAAATGAGTTAGATGGTTTATATGTGTAAATATTTCTAGGTTACCCTCTCCCACGCCGGCGAAGTTTCGAAACAGCAAGCAAATGAAAAACAAGAGGAACTTTCCTGTCTCCGCCTTTCTTAGCGGCCACCGAGGGCCACAGAAAGAACTGTCTTCAGTAAATCCTGGGGCCCCTGACACACGCTTCTTTTGTATGTAAAGGGTCTCTCTACATATACATTAACCTACTCACATGTTCCCGCAGAAGCCAGAGAGAGAGGAGGTAAACACATGGCTCGGCCACGCGGGGCACACAGACAGGGCGCCCGTGCCTCGGGACTGGGAACAGAGCCGAGGGATTTCAACTGCTCTGAGAGCACCCGAAAGGTCTCCGCCTCCCTCGCACGCGCCCATCCTCAGCGAGCGCTCTGCACAGACCGCACTCGGTCTTGGCCGCCTGATTCCACAGGGAGTGACGGAGAGGGGCCCGGCGGCACTCACCGGCTGCAAAGTGCCCCAGTTTCCGCGTCCCGTGGCCCCGCTCTGACACGGGCTCTGCTGCCAGCAGCCCACGGCACGGCTCCCCCCCGCAGCCCGGCCCCGCGCGCAGCCGGCTCAGGCAGCTGGGCGGTAATGGGGCCACGGTCTCAGCTGGAACCCGAGCCGCACACGGCACCTCTCCGCCCACGTTAATCAAGGCGCCGGGCGTGGCTGCTGTCTCCCCAGAGGACCCACATAATGAACGCATGATTCAGGGATGCGCCCACCGAGCATCGCACACGCCTCCTGCGGGCCGTGCCCACCCGGAACCTGACCAGGAAACCCAGGTCTTCCCCAGCTCCGGCCCGCGGGCGTCCTCAGACCAGGCGTGCAGAGCCGCTGGTGATCGCAAGGGAGGGGGAGGGGGCTGCCTGCCCCGTGGGCGCGTCTGTGACCCCAGTTGGAGGGCAGAAGGACGCTGGGCATTCAGAGCACAGGCGAGTCTGCTCCGTGGTCGGGCCTGTTTGATCGGGGTTTGGCAGGGTCGCGTCCCTGTGAGTTTCAGGGGGTGCGCATGTGTGTATCTGCACACTTTGCAGGTCTGGACTGGGGACGCTGCCAGAATAAAGCCAGTCTCTGTGGGTTTCACGTCCCCGAGACGGGCTTCTTTTCGAGCTCTGGGCATGGCACGCAGGGGACTTGGCATGGACACGAGCCTGCGCACGGATGCCAGCCCCGCACACGGAACCGGAGATGGCTCTGCTGCCCGCACAGCCGAAGGAGCAGCGTAGCCACAGACATGCAGGAGCGCGTGGATGCGCCCCGAGGGCGAGGTTTCTGCGTCTGAACACGGACAGTGAAACGGAACACACGTTCTGCCCTTTACCGACAGGCGCCGCCCCGGCTCCCGGCCACGGCCGCTCTGCAGGCCTTGTTTCTGCACCTTCGGCCGGAGTTCAGCAAGTCTGGGGTAGGGACGCGCCATGTTCCCTCTCAGAGAAGGGGGACCACCTGGGTCTCGTGTGAAAAGGCTGTGACTAAGCACCCACGTCACACAGAGCCGCCAGCAGTTCACAGGAGTGTGTGATGGTGGGGGCGGGGGCGCAGGAACCCTGAGTTCTAACCCCCGCCCTGCTACCGCGGTCAGGGGCGCGGCAGTGTGACCCCTGACCCGCCGGACCCGTCACTTCGGGGCAGGAAGGACGGGTTGGGCAGAAGGCAGTTTCAGCTACTTGTGCACAGACCACGTCCCCCGGAGAACCAGCCGCCTGGAGGGGGAGCCAGAGTCCAGCGCGGGGTCCCCGGGGTGCGGCCCAGGGGGGACGGACAGGGATGGGTGGGCGGGGTCTTCCCGGCCTCCACGGTTGGCCCGCCTTTCCCTCCTCCTCTCCTCTACCCAAAGGCACAGGAAGTGGGGCTTCTGTCACAGGAGCAATGATGTCAGCTTTCATGCAAAATGTGCCCCACGCAGGCCCGGGCAGCCCCTGCCGTTCAGGTCGTGACTCAGGCCGCAGGGACCGAAAGGCCGCGGACCGAGGGCCAGGACGCTGCGCCCAGGCACCAGGGAAGGCGCTCGGGGGGGCAGGGCGTTTGCAGAGGCTGTGCTGCCTGGCCTGCCCTCCTGTGTGCTCTGCCCACGCCGCTTCCCCACGCAGACACAGGACGCCGGGACGACACCGTCAATCCTTCAGGGCGCAACGCACAAGGGAGCGGGGCCGTGTGATTTAACCTAAACGTCTCCTGCTACACTCGTGTGCGACTGCATGGCTTCAAACACGCTTTTGCAACATCCTCAGTGCGTTTCCGCAGGGCTGCCCGCTCCTTTGTCTCCCTGGGGGCCCCTGGGGGCTGGTGCCACCTGGGGCCACTCGCTGAGTTATTTTTATCTGGCTCGTTATCGCCGAGACGCCAGCACACCGACTTCTCCTCACGCGGCTCACGCGAGGGGGACCGGAGAGGTTAATAAACAGCGACCGTGCGTCTCAGGCGTAGCAGCGAACGCGCTGCGGAGCCCATGAAAAGAAGGGCCAGTAAACTGCGGATGTGTTTATTCAGCGGTGCCGTCGGAAGACGGAGTTTAATTGGGTTTAGGTTCTCTTCAGCCCCGGCGTGCCTGGTAGTGACCTGGGTTAATGTTTGATTACGGCGCGGGAGCGACTCCCTCCACCATCATGTGATCTGCACGTGTGTCTCGTGGCAGGTGGTAACGACCCAGTGAACGCTTCTCACTTCCATCCGTTCTTCACGCACGTCTAACAAAAGCCCAACTCCGGGAGAGGTCTGACTGTTCTTCCTTTAAGGTCAAAGGCCACATTAATGTCAAAAGAAACATAGGAAAGAGGCAGAAAAAGTCCAAGAGGACCCGGAACGGCAGACAACAGAGACTGTCTTCACAAAGACGGGCGGAGCTGGGGCACGTTTACCCCGGAGTGCACTGCAGGCACCAAATATGCACAGAGGCTGATTTAGGTTTTGCATGGAAATTGCCAGAAACGGCCCCTCTCTGGGATTCTGACGAGCCTGCAATTTTACCAACTCTTGTCCAGGCTAATAAGAACCCAGGGAGAGGGGCCCCGGGGTCTCTTTCCGGCGATAATGCAGGACTCAGCGAGTTAAATACAGCTCTGAGGCTCCGCCGATCTAGGCACAGAATGAAAGTTTCCGCAACCGTTTCCCAACAGGTTGAGGCTTAATCAATAGTTTTTATTGCTTTAGAATCTTCAGCAGTAGGTCACCCAGGACGCGCACAATCGCTCGTGGCTTCTTCCAGAGAATGTTCCCACTTCCCACTTCCTGCCTCTCTCACTCAAACTCGGGGCCAGAAGCAGAGACCCCGTGAGGTGCGGTCTCCAGCCGAGAACAAGATTTCCGCGGGCTGGGTGGCCCAGAGGCCATGGCCGGGGGCACCCACTGGAGTGACAAGCTGAGCAGACTGGGCGGACGTCTCGCCCACCCAGAGGCGATGGAGCCCGTGATGAAATCCTCAAGAAGAGCCTGAAATATGAACCCACGAGAGAAAGCACGGGGTCACCGGTTTTCTAGAGAGTGATCAGATCCCTGTAACAGTGACCCACTGAGACCAGCGTCACGAAATTAAAAGTCTGTAAGACAACAGCCCGTTTAAGAAATGACATCTCAATGACATCAAACTGGCCCACACGCTAGATCAAAAAGCTCCGTGTGCCTCAATCATTAGCTGCCACTAAGGGCCCGGGAATGCGGAGTCACCGTCCGCAGACGACATCTGTGAGTTTAAGGCGGCGGCACACGCCTCTGCGGGGGGTGGGGGCGGGGGCTGCGGAGCGGGGCAGGGGGCAAACTGCAGACAAATCGTTTTGCAGTTTACTTCTGGGAGTTAAACTGATTTATCCTTTATTGGCTACAGAACACACGCAACTTTCCTTATCACCTAGGAAGAGAACACACTCCGTTTCCTCAGAGGATTCTGACTTTCCTTCAAACGAACACGGGAGAGCTCTGCACGCCATTCCCCGGGCCACGCCCGCTGTAGCGACGGCAGGGTCACTTCCCCGCGCGGCTGAGCCGCGTCCCACTGTGCACATGCTCCGCACCCTTAGCTCGTCACTGACTGGAGCACGCTTCGGTGGTTTCTGCGTCGTGGCCACTGTGAACTTGAAACCTACATAATTTTATTAACCAATGTCCCCTCAATGAATTTAATTAAAAAAAAAGCAACGTTTTGCAAGACTGGCTTTGGCTGTCACAGCTTGGGGGAAGGGTGCCTCTGGCCCCTAGTGGGTGGAGCCAGAGGGCCCACTCACCCCTACAGGCCCAGGAGGGAGCCCCCAGGTTACCTGGCCCCACGGCCCCCTGGCGTCCCGTGGGGTTCTCCCAGGGGGGAGTTCCTAGGAGCCTGCAGCAGGCATTAAGAGGCGACCACGCGTCCATGGATGGTGACTTGTCCGGGGACAAGCGGACTGAGCTCAGCGCTCTGCCTTGAAGTTAGACTTTCTCAGAAGTGACCACATCCGGGACAGCAAGCTCCTTCAAAGGCAAGAAAGGGTGTCGTTCCCAGAGCATGATGGCCCACGAGCCCGGGCCCTCGCACAAAGGGCCCGAGGCCCGGCCGGGAAGGCAGGCGCTCCCAGACCTCGCAAACAGGGCAGACCGCGGAGAAGGAGCCCCGGCACCCACCCTGCAGCCCGGACGCTCTGCAGCGAGGCCAGCGCCATGCGATCCCCCCACGGGGTTGTCTTTCCATCTCTGTGGCTGTCCCCGAAGGGAGCCGCGCACTCTTCCCACGTGTCCACGCCGGGGGCCGGGTCTTCCCCCCGAGAGGGACAGGGTGTACCGGAGAGCTGGAGTGCGCGCAAACACGCCTCAGTTCGTGGCCCTCCAGGAGGAACTCGGTTGGGAGCGCTCCCCTGTTTCTGACTCATTCGGCTACAACGTATGAGCACCTACTACGCTCACCGTCGGTTTCCGTTCCCGGGGAGAGAAGTCAGACCTCGGGCACCTGCCCTCCTCACAGCCGGGACGCACGCCCTCCCTGCCCATCACCCCGCCGGCTCAGATGGCGTGAAGGCTCTCCGCCCCCATCATCCACTAAGGTCCTTATTATTTATAACCAGCTTTCCCCTGACGCGGAGCCCGGGCTCCTCGGCTCCGGGGCGGCCAGGCGCGGGGGGACGGGCGCTTTCCTTCTTCCTTGGCATCCCTTCCATCCACTGTAGAAAGCTCTGTGCCGGCCTCACCTGCTCCTTAAAGGGACACTGTCTGCCCTTGGACCTGCGCAGACGGGACAGGTGAGGGAGCAGGAGCCCACACGGTGCAGCCGCAGAATCACACGCGGCTTTCAGTCCATGGGCACCTTTAATGCTAAATGGCGTCCTTCCGTCTTGGCAGGGTTCAATGTTTGTAATCCTATTTATTTCTGAGGGAGGGTGGGAGGGACTTCTGATTTACGGGGAGCCCTGAGTGACGCAGAAGGTAGCTCCCGGCGAGAGAGACCTTCCTTCCTGCCGCGGGCTGTCCCGGCCCTGAGAGTTCACTTCGTGCGCAGACCGCCCCGCGCTCCTCACGGCTCACCTCCCGTGGGGCGCGCGCCGCCCTCTGCCCACGTCACGGAGGCTCAGGGAGTGGTCGGAGGCCTCAGAGCTAAAAGAACGGCAGATTTTCTTAATGTCACTGTGCAGAACATTTGTTTTTCTTTGTTGAGGTTTCTCTTCTTTGCAACAACGTTTACAAGGGAAACCGGACCTCAGTGCGTTTGCCTCACAGAAAACCAGCGGCTCTGAGCGTGTAAATGTAAAACAGGCCGGGCCAGAGGAGAGCACATGCATCAAACCTTAACACTGTCAGACAGGGTCGGTCTTCAGTAAAGTATAAAAGGTAATGAGTTTCAATAAGACTGTGGGCAACAGAGAGCAGCCTCATCACCTCAGTCCTTGGCCCAACTCCTTCTCTGAAACAATGTCAGACTCACAGAGAAGCTGACAGACCCACCATGAATACCCACGTTTTTAGACCTAAAACTAATGTGAACATATCATATTTGCTGTGTTTTATGCCCGCTCCTCACCTTGCTTCTCTCTCTCTCTGCAACACTTGTTTAAAAAAATCATTTGAGAGTCAGGAGCAGACATCACGGCCCTTTATCCTGAAATAATTCTCCCAAGAATCACCAGGAATGTTCTGTCCCAGCTTTCCGGAGGAGCCACTGACGCATAGAGTGAGAAAGTATTTGACGTGTACAACGTGATGACCCCCCAGGGTGCCTTCCCCGAGCGTGGCGACTCTCACCGACCTGAGCGCAGTGCAGCCACGCCACGCAAGGACGCCCGCGCCGTCGCAGGACGGTCACGTGCTCGGCTGTCGGTGTGGCCACGGCCACACTGTATTTACTCCACGCCGGGCACGGGAAGCAGTGACTACCGGCTGCCCTGCTGTTGGCCGCACTCGGTCTGATGCCCTGATGTGTCTGCTGTAAACGTAACGGTCCCATTTCACTTCTGTAACTGACGGGCGGCTTTGAGGACGCTCCGAGGCTGCACGGGGATCGTTTTCCCTTCCGACCCTTTCGGCCAGCGTGGAGAAAGGGCGGTTACAAGACACCTAGATCCCGACACCATGGAGATCTGCCGATTGCTTTGCTGCGCGGATCCCCGCCCCCCACTGAGCGCGGACTCTTCACCGACGTGGGGTGAGGACACAGAACAACGGGTCCGGCTGTTCAGGAAGACGTGCCGTCAGTTACAGAATGCACGGGGACGGCGGGACACTGAGGCGACCCACTCCTTGTCAGCGGGACCCATCGGCACGGCGCTCTCCTTTGCCGCCGCGGCGGGCAGAATACCGAGCTTGCCCTCCCAGCCGTGCGCTGCTGAAGGCCCGACGCGGCCCAGGTGCGGCCCCCATCCACCGGCGCAGCAGGCCCTCTGCCCTCAGAAACCCAAGAGTTCCTTCCAGACAGCAGAAACGGTTCCACTTACGGACCCCTAAACCAGCCCATGTCCTTGCAGCCTTTTTCAGCTGGGAATGAATGGAACGTGAAAAGCCCTGGTTGGAATCCGTTCTCCACCCTGAAGCCAGAGCGCCCTTCCCACAACGGACACGTAAACACGCGACCCCCTGTTCTAACCCTTCCCTGGACCTCTGGACGCCCTGCAAAGGCAGCCATGACGGCTTCACACCAAGGCTTCCTCTGATGACCCACGTTCACCCGCTGGGATCGCCTCTTCCTTCCGCAAACATGCCACCCAGCGCTTTCCATCAGACCCGCCCTCTCCTCGGCCCGGGGTCCCCCTGTGCTGGCGTCCCGTCTCCCCGAGGTAGTTCTAACCATCCCAGTGGGAGAGGGACCGTTCGGAGCCAAACCACCGAGCACCCTAGATGCCCCTCACTGGGAGGCGGAGCAAATGACTGAATATCTCTGTGCCCGACTTTCTAGAAACGATGCTAATGGCAGCAGCTTTCTTTGTCACATAACTAACTACCCGTCACCCCTCTACCCCTCTCTCATCCGTCCACGGACCCAGTAATGACCGTCTTAGCATGAAGCATGCCGGAACCCACCCCCCTGACTCCCACCCGCTGTGAGGGCTCTGCCGGGTCTTCCCTGGGCCCAGCAACGCCAGGTTCACGGCTCCGTCACCTGCAGCTCACACGGCGTCTCTTCTGCTAGACTGTGGCCTCCTCAGGACGGATGCCACGTCCCATCCGAGTTCATTCCTCTGGCGTCCAGCTCAGGGGCACAGCCCCCTAATAGCTCAGTGGCTTCAGGACAGAAGGTCCATGCGTTTCATGGAGTAAATTATATTTCAATAGAAAAAATGAATATGTACTAATGGAAGATTAAATATCAAATTAGGGTCTAAGCGCCAACTCATGGATTAAACTCCAATCTGAGGAAATGACGCAGGGAGCCTGTTACAGTCCTCGGACATCAGTGAGAGGAAAAGGGAGCCCGGCAGCAGCATCAGATGAACACAGAGGAACACACGTGTAAGAAGAGGAGCACACGGTGCCCGCACCCCATGTTCCCATCTGAAGGGACAAAGGCAGTCACACTCCCGGACGGCCCCCACCCCCTACCGAGCCTGGAGGAAGGAACGGAACAGAAGCACCTGGTCCTTCCTTCTTCTGACCCGTCTCCGGGAACCCGAGCCCCACACACGGGGCCTCTGCTCTGCCCTCCGGCCCTTGCGAGGGGCCAGGAGACAGGAGCTGTCGGGTGCCCGCAATGGGGTGCGCAGGCCCGTTAATCCAGGGCGGGTCAGCCCTCGCCATCTGCCAGCAATCGGCCGTGTTATTACTCTGCCTGCAACCAGTGTTCTGTTTTTATCTCCATCAGACCCGAGCTCCATAGGGAAATAAAAGCATCGCTCTTAAGCCTCTTGTAATCGCCAAACAGGATCTTCCTGAAATATCTAAGACCGTCCAATACCTCAGTGAAAATAAAATGAAGTGATTAAAAGCAACCAAGAATAATTAAACCAAAATTGCCTAAAAGCACATCAAATGCCATCAAGAAAAAATAGCTCCACGTTGGCAGAATTTTGCGGTTCTGATACAATGGGTGACCTGAGAAAGTCGAGTCTGTAACTGCAGGGAGCATTCGGGGGGCTTGGTTTTATTTCTACGACACAGAGCGGACTGCAGCTGTTTCCGAGGGAAGCAGTCCCTTGCATCGTTTCCGGTCTAACTTTCTGAGAGGCCTGTGCACAGGTCTGCCTTCTGCTGCCATGGGACACTTGGAGATGGGGGACAAGGGCCAGACCTGCAGTCCGGCCGTGCACTGCGGACCGCCACCTGCCCGTCTCTGCTCCGTGTCCCAGCGGCGAACCCCGGGGCCACCCGAGGTCCCCGATCACAGCCCCTCTGAGGCTGAAGTCCCTCTCCTCACACCAGAGCCGCATACACACTGCGCTGTAGACGCCGCTGAAATAGCAAACACTTTCAAACATTTATTCCTCCAACAAATACCTACTGAACAAACCACATGCGTAAGTGGCTGGTTTAACACATGTCCAGACTTGGTATCTGTAGTCTTGGAACCTGACGTCCAGCGCAGAAGCACAGAACACAGGGACAGGGAGAAAGTCTTTGTTGGAGGCTTAAGGGAAGTCAGAAAAGGGAATGATTATTTCCTACATGGGGCTCTGAAACCACGTTTTGGGAAGGACATGGTGTTTGAAAGAAGAACTTGGGAGATCCGTCCCTTTCAGACACTCACACATGAGGCTAAAGTTGACTGTGATGTCACAGGGAAGTTACAAACGACCTCCTCCTTTCGCTGTTCTTCAGTAAAAGTATCCTCTCTGAGTATCATCTGCCTACTTTAAACACTGTCTCTGATACCTGGATCCTGTCAAGGAGTTAAAGAACCATCTCTCAAGAAAACAAATGAATCCACCATTACAAGTTTTAATCGAGAAAACCAAGGAACCCACGCTTCCAGATCCAGGTAAAATAACGAATGGAAAACATACTGCCTATAATTAATATTGTATACCTTTCCATGAACTTCCCAGGAAGAAGCCGTGAACGCTACGATCACTGCCTCCGTTTTTCAAACAGAAAAGTGGGACCCAGGGAAATCATGCCACTCTTCGCACGGATGTCTCGGGAGTCGCTGGGGTTATGCATGGCTGTCACAGGCATTATCTGCTGGGATTCCACTTCTCTTAACATCCCAGATTGGTTTAACCACATTTGAGAGGAGAACCCAAATAATAACGGCTAAAATGGAAAAGAAATTCACTTTTCGCTCATAAGAAAAAAGAATCCTAAGTAACCCGACGCTGGTGCGGAGGTTCCGCGGTCATCAGTTAAAAACCCAGGTCCCGCCGATCACGCTCCGCCACGTGCTGCCACATCACACTCATCGTCAGGAGTGCCGCCTGGTGCGTGGACGCTGCTGTGGCTCCGGCCATCCCGTCTCCATCCAGGCGGCATAAAGAGGGACGTGGAAAGGGGACAAGAAGCCCCGTTTCAGGCTCAATTGTCGCCGTCTGCAGGGACTTTCCTGAAGCCGCCCCAGATGCTCCGGCGCATGTGCTACTGAACAAAACTTAGTCACGTGGCCATATCAGTTGTAACGGTGCTGGGAATCACAACACTGTACAGGGCACATCGCTGCCCTGAGGCCCAGCAGTGTCCCGTGATTCAGGAACTGAGAAAGGACGGCCGCTGTGGGCAACGAGCAGTTCCTCCCACGATCACCGCCCACCCCCAAGTCCCGACCCCAGCGGCAGGACTGCGGCAGCCGAAGTGCAGGACGAGGGTGCCGTTTGCAGCTGATGAGGACAGGAGAGGAGCTGATTAGATCTGCGCGTGCTCGGCGGGGGGGCCAGAATGCCTCTCAGGGATCTCCCAGCTTTGAAGTTCCTGAGATCTCACCTCATTACCTTGTATCCCTAGGATGGTGTTTCCAAATATGTAAATGCTCCCCATCGGGGAACAGGGTCCTACAGAGTCTGCACAAACATCAGAGTACTCCATTGATGCAATCACTTTAGAGCAGATACTCATTAAAAAGTCAGGGGGCGGGGCAGAGAGGAAAGAAAGAACAACAGAGTTCCGCTGAGGTTGACTAGGTGGCACTGTATCAACGGAAAGTGTGCGCTCTGCTTTATCTGCTCTGTTTGCTTGGGTGGGGAAATTCACAATTAAAACGAAACGCTTAGGCCCACAATGGGAGACCGTGAAGATACTAACAGTAAAGCGTGCAGCTGTTCCCAAGAATTACCGTGTATGCGGGGAAAAGAGTCCATCAGTGAAAACAGTTCTGAATGCCCCGGGGTGATCCCCTTTTTTATGTCCGCAGAATTAAAGCCGGGGGACGACCCCGCCCCCGGGTGCTCGGTGCCCAGCGTCCTACGCAGCCCGGCAGCTGCGAACCAGAGCGGCCACCGCGCTGCAGACCCGCCGAAGAGGACGCTGGCGCGGGGCCCCGCTGAGCATTATCGGGAAGGCAGCTGACGGAGTTCATCCTCTCTGCTCCTTTCTTCGCTTACTCACTTTCTTAAAAAGAAATTAAACAGAAAACTAAGTGGGATGTTTAGCGATGAGCCCAGCGACTAAGCCTCTCCCTTTTCATTGTTTCACTGAAGAGGGACCAGATGTGTTAGGAACAGTCTGGGCACCGCCGCCCGCGCAGCCTAGGGCGGCAGGAGGGAAGGGAGCGGCCGAGCCCAGCCCCGGGCTCCCCGGAAACACAAGCCTGAGAACAGACACGCGCTCTCGCTCTGCCAACGGGGAGCTGCGCGTGACCCCCGCTCCCAGGCGGCTCGCCTGCCCCCTCGGGTGCGGGTCCTCGGATGCGTCTGCAGGTCCCAGGGAGCTCGGGGATCCAAGCTGAGCGACCTGACCCGCAGCCCGCTCTGCCATCTCTGAAAGCCGGGCTGTGTTTGGGAAAAAGGGCCGCACGCGCCACAAGAGGTGCTGCCGTCGGAGGGCCGTGGGGAATACCCGCAAAGCACACGGGACGCCCCTCGGGGCAAAACCCAAAGGGCGTTTCTGAGGCACCTGTGACGTGGACGACATGCGCTCGGCCCCAGGACAGGAACATGCCCCGCCTCGGGGACCGTGCCGCCCTGGAGGTGACTGTGAAGTCACACTCGAAATCAGAACAGCCAGCCCGAGAGACGACGGCACCCGTTACCTGACCCACAGACAGGTCGCCGACCAGGGGTGGCGGCGGGAAGACAAACCCGGCCTGAGAAGTCTGCACTGGGGGCTCTGAGGCACAAGAAAGCGTGTCGGGGACTCAGCGACGGTCACAGGACGGACCCCAGGGCAGAGCGCGCGGCCGCAGTAAAGCCCCGCCGGCATCTGCTCTGCGATGAGAAACCCCCTCCTCCCCCTCAAGGACTCAAGGACATCCTGTCGCATCAGAGGCAGCGGGGTCACAGGAGCACAGGCGTCTTTAAGGCACTTTCGTCCCACTGACTGTCAGGGGCCATTAACACTAAAACTCCCATGAGAAGCATTTCAAACGCCCACGGGAAGACCGGCTGGGGGACGGTCCGCGCTGCTGTAAGCGATGCAAAGTGCAGAAACTGTCAGAGACACGGTTCACGATGGCGGCATAGGCGGCCCCGAGCTCAGCTGCCCCCGAGACACAGGTCGGCCACGCAGGACAACGGGCCGCCAGAAAGGCGCCAAGAACGAGCTGCACGGCCCCCAGAGAGGATTGAGGCCACACTGACGCAGGGAAGCGCTTTCATCCGAAACGCGGAAAAAACAAAGCGGTCCAAACCAGGTGAGAGAGCAGAGGGATCATCCCAAATAAAATAAACAAGCTGCAAGCCCAGAAACAAAGCCTTCATGGAACACCGGGCAGTAACCCCCCAGTAACGAGTTCAATGCCGTGGCTATAAAGGTCACCACCGCCCGTGGGGGGAGAAGGGAGGAACACGGTGAGAACTTCAACAAAGCGGCAGGGCACACAAGACAGCGGCCACCAGGAGCCACCGCGCCGAAGGACGCAGCGACGGAGCTGAAGGCCCACCGGCGGGTCCAACGGCAGACGCAGCGGGGCCGCAGAAGTGACCCGTGAGCAGGAAGCGGGGCAGCAGACTCGCCCCCACGGGGCGGCAGGAAGAAACAAGACCCTGAAAGGCACAAGGACCCCTAAGGAGACCCGTGAGGACACCACCAAGCAGAAAGGCGTCTGCATCACGGGAGCCCCAGAGGAGAAGAGAAAGAGGAAGGGGCAGAAAACTTACCTGAAAACATAATGGCTGAAAACTCCTCCAACCTGGGGACGGAGGTCCAGGAAGCCCGGGAAGAGTCAGACATGAGGACCCCAGAGAGACCCACACCAAGACCCACGACTAAAACGTCAGAAGTTAAAGGTAACGGGAGAACATGAAAAGAAGCCACACAGACACAGCCGATGACGCGCAAGGGGACCGCACAGACTGGTCAGCAGGGGTCCCCACGGACACCCTGCAGGGCAGAGGGGGCAGCGGGACGCAGTCCAAGTTCCGGAAAGAAAACTTCCAACCAAGGATTTGCTACCCGGCAAGGTTGTCACTCAGAACCGAAGGAGCGGGACAGTGTTCCAGACAAGCGGAAGCTAAAGCGGGTCATGCCCTGCCCCCCAACGTCACTTTCTGTAGAACTGGGCACCACAACTGGGCTTTCGGGAAACGTGAGTTTGGGGCTGGCCACTGGAAGCCCACGCAGCTTTATCCTCAGCACGTCAGCAGGACCAGTTATTGGCGCCTCCCGGGAAACCATCTCGGATGAGCCGGGCAGGCCGCTGACCGGGCTGGGACGGAGCAGACGGCGGTGAACACACACACAGGGACACGGGAGCGGGCGTGGGGGTTTCACGCACCGCGACGGGCAGCGGGGCTGCTGCGGAGGGGCCCGGGAGGAAGGGGAGGCTGTCCCAGGCAGAGTCCTCCTCTGAAGACAGGGGGCCTTTCTAGAAAAAGCCGCTGGTGCAGACACCGAGCCTTTCCGTTTTTTCTTTTCTGTACACAGAGCTGAGGAGGCTGTTTTCTGAGCAGCTGTTAGCTGAGGGCTTTGTCCTCTCCTGGGGAAGATAATGATTCTAATCCTGCTTTTTCAGCAACTGTTGCCTAGGAAAGTATCGAGCATGACTTCCACGTTCCCCTATTTTCCATTTTCCCCTTAGCGTTGAAGAAAACATGCAACATATTAGAGCTGAAAGTATATTTCTCACACACACACAGACACATGCACACACGTATGTTCTTCCTACAGTAAAGGTCGAATAGGCAAGATGGGTGAAATTAAGACTTTAGAGCATCCCTTGGCCCTTAGAGAATATTTCCCAGCATTCGTTAGAAAAAAACGAAGAAAACAAACGTGGGAGGCTGGAAGGGAAGAAAAGAGGGAGAGGAAGGAAAAAAATAAACAAAAAGATTAAATCCCACCATTTTCCTACACAGCTGGGTATATGGGGTTCTAGCCACAAACATCACGCCCCACGTGAAAGAGCTCTAAAACTCCACAACATGGAGAAAAGGCGTTCTTGAGTGACGGATGCTGTTTCTGTTCTGTTTATTTTAGTGTTTAGGTTCCACATACAAAGGAAATCACGGTGTTGGCTTTCTCTGGCTTGTTTCACGAAGGAAACCACCACCTGGCTCCACCCACGTTGTCCCCGTGGTGAGACGTCGCTCCTTGCATGGCTGAGTCGTGTCCCCTTGCACACACGCACGCCACGTCCTGTATCTGCTCCCCTGCCGACGGACAGGTCACGTCCGTGTCCTGGCCATTGCGAGCATCGCTGCAGGGAACACGCGAGAAGGAACTGAGAGGAGATACAACGGGCGTTGAGAAGACGGTCACGACGCAGCCAGACAGAGCGCAGAGACTGCGGTAGAAACACTGTAAGGACCAGGAGTGACGCCAGGCGGGGGCTGGGCTCACCAGGAGGACCCCCTTGTGAATTGGGGAAACGTCGAACCACCAGGCCGCACCGAGCTGCTGCCCGGCACCAGCGGAGGCCAACCGCCCATGACGTCTACGTGTGCGGACGGGAGAGGGGTGACCGGGGTGACCGGCGCGCTTCTGGCGGGGGGGCACCTCCCACTGGTGCCAGGCAGCGCGCCTTCCCACGCGGACGCAGACGCCCTTCCCCCAGCTCCCGACGCTTCCCCCGACAGGGAAACGCCCGTGTGTTTCTTCATTTCCGGTGCGAGAGGCGGGACGTCTCGTGCCGTGGGGTACAGTGTCCTGCACAGAAGGGGGTGCAGCGGGTGGGGGAGCAGGGCCCCCACTGCCATAAGGCAAACGGTGACCGCGGCATGAGCTCACGGGCCGCGTGGGCGCAGCCCCACCGCCCGGCGACTTGCATCGGTGTGCACCGTCCTTCTGCAGGGCTGGGGTACGTGCTGCCTCGGGCCCGGAGGGCAGAAAGGCTTGTCAACAGATTTCGTACCCTCTCAGGACTGACAAATGCTCCCAAATGACCCGTTAAACTGAGCTGTTTCAACATCTCACACATGCAAAAAAAAAAGAAAAAAATAAGTCAATACATGCTAATGTGGAAAAAATTTCAACATAAAAACGCTCAGAAAAGAATCTGCAGAAACAGAGCAGGTCTCGGCGCCAGGCACAGATGTGCTGGGAGCCAGCGGCGCGTCTGCAGAGCCTCGCAGGACGGCCGCTCGGGATGCTATTGTATTATTCATCATCCCTTTTTATCTATGATTCCAGACGATCTATTATTAAAAATGCAGCCTACACTCCATTTAAATAACATTATGTTCCTAGCTTCCCCCACTTGTAAGCACTCATTTCAGTCAAAGGGGAAGGCAGGGCTCCAATGCACAGAAACAACCAGGCCCCGTGTTTGCTGCCATCCACGCTCTGAAGGCCTGACGTTTTCCGCACGTCCTCCTGGCAAACGTGAACTTGGGTTGCTCACGGTTAAGCCTTCACGCACAGACCTCCTAGGCAGCTGCCGACAGCTCTGCCCGAGGAGCCATTGATCGCAGAGGGTGGGCGGTGGCTCGTGCCCAAGCGAGAGGGTCTGTATTAGGAACGAGGGCAGAAGGCTCAGCTGCCAAGGGGCGCGCGACGGAGGCGAAGCGGAGAGAGCAGCCGCGCCTTCTAACCGGCGCTGACCCGCAGGCTCGCTGACCCTGCTCTCTGTGTGCCGTCTGAGACCTCAGAGACGTAATTTGCAAATTTACCTTCATGAGCCACCATAACCTACGGACACACGTCACGTGTTTCTGCAAAAATGCATTTGCTGCCAAACGCTAACGTATGTTTTATTCCAACTCTCTGTATGTGGGGTTCCCGTCGTGGATCAAAAGCTGAAGGAGGCACGGAGACAGTTTCTCCTAACGTGGCAGAGGCAGACACGGAGAGACAGCAACACCGGCCTCTAGACAAAGGGGTTTCAACTTTCCTACCGTCACGGACTCGATTGTGCAAAAGAAAAGAAAACTTCCATCAAACGCTACCACTTTCTTTAGTGTCTGTATGTACTGACATTAAAAATATGCACAGGTGCCCAACATTTTACTTTGGTCTGAAGGAGATCACCCGGGTGAAGCGTGGCTGACGTGGTAGCATTATCCCAGGGCACGAAGTCTGGCCGTGAGCTTCTGAGAGGTAAAGGGCACGTGCTTGACTCTGAAAGCCCCGACGACAGACGACTGTCATAGAGTCCAAGGACGGGCAGACGGATGGATGGATGGGTGGCAGGGGGTGTGTGGGTGGATGGAGAGGTGGATGGGTGGGTGGGCGGGTGGGTGATGGATGGATTGATGGGTGGGCGGATGGTGGAAGGGAGCAAGAGAAGAAGGGAAGAAAGCATTCAGTTGCTTTACAAAGACATAACTTTCCTTTTTTCTTTTTAATACAGCTTTTTCTCCTTTTTAAAAGATTTTATGTATTTACTTTTAACAAGAAGGAAAGGGAGGGAGAAAGAGAGGGAGAGAAACATCAGTGTGTGGTTGCCTCTCACACGCCCCCAACTGGGGACCTGGCCCGCAGCCCAGGCCTGTGCCCTGACTGGGAATCGGACCGGTGACCTTTTGGTTCTCAGGTCGGCGCTCAGTCCACTGAGACACAGCAGGCAGGGCTAACTTTCCTTCCTGTTACTTTTTAGGTTAAGTTTAGACAATACCTGTCCCACCCCACCCCCACCCCCAAGAAGCAGCAAGACTTGTAAAAGTGCATTGGAAGAAAGATAAGCATCCTCAGAAGCATTCCTTCTGAGAAAGGAATCCGGTTCTGAAATGACAGGCTCATATAAACTAGACGGGTCTTTACATTGGGAATTTCACCACCAACACACACCAGGTGGCTCCCCAAGAACGACACGGGAGCACAGAGCAAGCAGCGCCTTATGAACTGCGGGCCTCAGTTTGATGTTCATGTCCCATCAGACAGGTTTTTCCAAACTCCAGTGGCAGGTGTAATGACAGAGTCACAGGGGCAGAAGTGGGTGGTGGGAGAAACGGGCTCAGGAGGCAGGTGCAGAGGCAGAAGAAGGGCCCCTGGGGCTCGGGGGCACGCTAGGGGCACGGGGAGCGCGCGCCACACAGGGCAGGCCGCCCCGTCGGGGTCCCTCTTCGCTTCAGGTGGAGGCTCTAACGCCCGGGACCCAGTGGAGTGTGGGCGGCCCCCGGCCCTCAGGCTGCGCAGAGGGGCGCAGGGGAGTCAAGAGCACCGCCGGCCCGCGGGCCCGCAGTTTCCCTCTGTCGCACCCCTACACCCAGTCACGCAGGGCCTCCCGGGATGGGCTCCCCCCCATGTGACAGATAGCTCGGGTGTAAGGAGACACGAGCCACACCGGGCATGCGCCGGGGCATCCTGGTCTAACGGCCCCCGTCCCACGGGCCAGCGTCTCTCCTAACACTCCCAGGGGAACCGCTGCCCGCGTCCCCACAAGGGTGCACAGGGACAAGGGCCACTGCATCCCAGGGACACCCGAAGCTCCAAAGCCTTGCATCCCCGTCTGTGTTCTCTGGGCCCCCAGCGCTCCCCGCGCTGCAGACACGATGTGCCAACCGCACGTCACGTCCCAGGACAGGCCTCCACTTCCCATCTGACAGTGAGCAGGTGAGCAGAACCGAGCGGCAGGGGAGACTCGACATGTGGACACGCAGCCCAGGTGGGGACCTTGCTGGCGGGCACCTGAGACATGCTTTTCTGTAGGTCAAAGACAGAGAGGGGACACTCGGAGCCTTCACAGCCACCACCGTCCACGGCCGGGCACCGGACGGCACAGTATTAGAAGCCCACGTGCCCTCTGGGAACGGCCACTGCACGTCCAGAACCTGACCCAAGCCCGAATCACCCAGGCCGTCACGAGACACACCGTTCCGGAGCCGTTCTAGACGCACATGCGCAGAAAGAACCGGAACCACGAACGTCCTCACACGCCCAGCTCCCCACATAGGCACGGGGGATGAGTCCCCAGGCGGGGGGCCCACGTGGGGCAGCTCCGGACAGAAGCGAGCCTGGCTGAGCTCGGGACAGTGCTCACTTGTTGAATTAAATGAGGTCTTAAAAGTAACTTGTTTCCTGGATCCAGAAGATAAAAGGCAAAGAAAACGGCAGCGGAGGTGACACTGTCCCTGGGTCAGTGCCGTCTGTCCTGGAAGGAAAAGGAGACCTGCCCCCCTTGGGGGTATTGAAAGGGCAGGACAAACATTCCTGAAATGGCCGGGGTTCTGCTGTCACAGCGTGGGGTGCAGGTACAGGAAGACGGACAGAAGGAGCAAACACCCCAGTCCTTCTGGGGGTGGGGCATGAGCGGAGAATCGGGGTTCACGGGGGCTTCTCCCTAGGGGCGCGGACAAGACAGGAAGCCTCCTGGTAGCGCCGAGACAGGACGTTATGGGGCAGAACTGAATGATCACAGAGAAGGGCTCTCACGTCTCCCACTCGCTGCTGCGAGAAGTTCATTTCGGAGAACTTCACGGCCTGCGCTGACTGCGCAACGCACCGGAGGCGGCCGTCTGACCGCACGGCCTTCCGACGGACCCTGTGCCCAGACGAGCCCCGGCCTCCTGTCCGTGTGACCCCCTGAAACAGAGGCCTCGATGGTGAGCGGCCTGACTTCCTGCCAGAGCGCCCTTGTCTATGAAATGAAAGGGTTTCCGTCAGTGCGTCCCCGGTGACATTTATCATAAACGCGGTGACTGGCTTTCCCCTCTTCAGGTTACCAAAGACGGAACAGGGAGCAGTACCCCAGGCAGGGTTCAAGGTAGTCTCTTCTGTAAAACACCCGAGTGTTCATCACCGTCACTTCATCTGGGAACGTCCTCTCCCGTTCAGTAGCTCACCTTCCATTTTGTTGATGGTTTGCTGCACGGAAAGTTTTGTTCGAAGGAGCCCCGTTTGTTGAATTCTGCCACACGACCCAGCAATTCCACTTCTCGGTATTTATCCAAAGAAAATAAAAACTCTAATTCAAAAAGATGCACAGACCCCACGTCCACCGCAGCAAGGTTTACAGCAGGCAAGATATTAAAACAACCCGGGGGCAAGGAGACTTCCTGGCTCCCCTGGGGCTCGGCCCATAACATGAACGTCTCCGCGCCAACCCCGTGTCCACACAGGACGAGGCAGGCCCTGGGCAGCCGGACGGACGCCAGGCGGCCCCCCTCCCCGGCGCGCACGCACCTGCCCGAGGCCCTGGTGCTCGTAAAGCGGGTGCCCTTCACGCTCGTATTTGTCACGGCTTCGCTTCCAAACTGACTTCACTTAAACCCGTAGGGTTTTCTTCCAAGGATGCCAGCAGTACGCCGGTGCCCTTCGGAGGGAGAAGAGCGGATAAAAATATTACGTACGTATCCATAAATACCAGAGAACAGCTCCAATGACACACTGCCTCCCTATGCAACAGAAAAATGCTTGAACTTAATAAAACGCAGTGAAACGTATGGCACCGCACGTGCCTTTGGTTTTGACCTTCAGTGGCGATCTTTCATTTCCTCTCTCACGTTAGACAAGTGACGTAACCACAGAAGCTGTCTCGGGAATAATTAAGGACCCCCCTCGTAGGAGCAGCAAGGCGGAGTGCGTGGTTGTGTGTGGCGGGTCATAACCGGAATGAGTTCCTTCTAGGACGGCCAACCTTCCCAGGAGACCAGAAGGACACATGGCGGCCGCCGCTTCAGTCCGGACTCTCCCGCCGCGCCCAGAACTTAGGAAAACACACGAGTGAGTGTCTGTGTTTCCAGCCAGGCCGCCCGTCCCTAAGCCCCGCTTCCTGTTTAGAAGTTTAATTGTAGGAGCTAGGGTTTGGTTCCAGAGTTTCATTTCGAGTCCTAATAACACAACAGGCGTTTCTTTGAAAAACAGCAGCTGCGCCGGACAGCTCGTTCCGACGCTGAACGGATGAACGAGAGCACAAGGTGACGCAGGCGCACCCAGCGGGCCAGGCGGACGCGGACGGCTAGGGCCCAGCGGGTCAGTGGGCGTTCAGGACCGTGGCCTTCACGTGGAAATCAAAATCAAGGTCCGTTTAATGGGCGGGGGCGGGGGCTGCAAAGCGGCAGCCTGCCACCCGGGGTGCAGACGTAGGTTCCGAGAAGACGGGAGACGGGCAGGGTTCCAGGCCTGGGGGACTGGTTTGGAAACGAGGCTGACACGCGTGTGCTCCCGTCCTGGGGCACAGACTCAGGGTCCCCATGAAGGACGCGCCCTCCCCCCGCCAGCCGGCTCCTCGGACACACACCCAGCAGGGGAAGCCTGGACCGAGAGGAGCCTGCCCTCCAGATGATAATTCCAGTTTTTTGATGCCCCCCCTTGCACGTATATATGTATACACATCACACTTACCACACCACATACATGCACACATGCACGCACCACATGGCAGCACATGCGCACGCACATGCACACGCCACACACATACACAAATGACATGTGCAAACACACACACACCACACGCACACACCACACATGTACACACTAGACACATGCACACCATGCACACACACACCACACAATGCACACACCAGACACACAAGCACGCACCACACACACACACCACACACACATCACACACACAAAGGGTGGCATGCGTGCACACATGGTGGAAAGAAGTCCACGATGTCACGTAGCTAAAAGGTCCAATATTACGAAAGCCACTCACAAAGACAGTGTGTGTGGGGTCTCGATGGCAAAGCCAGCGCCCCACGTGACAGGCCCAGGCCCGATGCTTCCGAGTGCTGCCTCGCTGGCATTTTCCCATCACCCCCCCCACTAAGAAGGGGGCCACGAAGAACCTCTGCCCGCTGGGCCGGCCTTAGCCCCACGTAAGGACATCAGAGACACCTGTGGGCTCTGATGTGTGGGAACCACCCGCTCCTGAAAACCTCTTTGGTAGGACAAGCACGTCCGCCCCGGATGATCGCTATTAGCATTTTATAAGAGGGAATAAATAGATAATGCCTAGTTGACATCTTCAGACTTTGCAAAGACATCAAAACTCAAGTGCATCACCTGATAATCAGGGACTTCCGTTCTAACATAAATCACTTACTGAAAAAGATAAAAGAAAAAGCTGAGCCTGACTTACATTATCGGCCTGTCCCACACGGAAAGATATGCATCGCCGGCTTAGGCAGGACCCATTTCCTTTTTGGAAAACGCATTTCATTTTATTGGTTAATATGAGCTTACATTGGTATAAAGATGAAGTCATACACGATAACTTTATGGCCTGGTTTAATTCATAGCCTCTTAGTGAGATTAAAATGTGGTCAAGTGCTGGGGGTGCAGACACACCCCCAGATAATAAATTACACCCGGCAAGAGGCTGCAGCTCAGTCCTCAGACCCAGGACCGCACAGAAGCTCCAGTTTCACATGCTCTGCTCCGGCGACGTCCAGCCTTGTCCCTCTCACGGCGCACAGAAACTCCTCACTAAAACTGTGTGACAAAAAAAACAGGTGAAACTGGGATTCATTCACACCGGGGGCTATAACTGTGTTGGCTGCTGTCATTTTTTAAATGTGACAATCTCACGGAGAAGAGGCCGGCGCCCGTGACTGAAGAGCCAGGCAGCGCGTGGTTTGGAAGTCCTGCACACCCTGGGTGACAATCGCTGCTCTGGTCGAACTTGAGCCACTGTCCATCTCGCACCCTTTTGCACATGCTGGGGACAGCCGGGGGGTGGGGGAGAGGCCAGGAGCCTCTCAGGAGACCCTGGGCCTCACTGGAGGTGAGGAGAACATTCTGGAACGCGAGGGGAGCGGTCCTTGTACAGCACTGTGAATGGGCTCAATGCCAGTGGACTGTCCTCTTAAGAAACGGGCAATTCTATGTTGTGTGGACTTCACCCCGAAGAATAATTCAGTGTTCAGACAATAACCACAACAGTAGAGCAGCGGCTGGTGGCCCGTGCCTCCCCCGCCGCCCCTGCCCTGCGGGCGGGCCTCGCTGCCTCCTAAGGGGCCCAGGTCCCCATCGGGCAGGTGGCGGGAGAGGACAGCGAGTGACGGACGGACCGACACCACCTCTCAGCTCCCTGCGCTCAGCGGAGCAGGGCGGGCTGGGAGCCAGGCTGGCTTCGCCACCATCACCAGCCCGCGGGTTGGCTACAGCCCGCGGCTCCGTGTCCGGCACAATGTCCCGCCCACAGCAGGCGCTCCCTGGGGACACGCACGCACCGAACCGCACCGGCCTGAGTGTCGGCGCTGCTGTGGGGGCCTGCGGGAGGGGAGAGGGGGGCCAGGCTCTGGAGTTCTTACGTGTCCGCCGGCTGGGTGCGTCACCGGTCACCTGCTGCCTCGGGGCTGAGCCTAGGAGCCACGGACCCTCCCCCAAACCTGGGTTCTAGCTCGGCCCCGGGTGCTGCCCAGCAATGGAAACCTCGCCCCGAGGGACGCCCCTCAACGACGCCTCCTTGAAGAGGGAGGGGACGCGAGCACACCTAGCTAAGCACCACGTAGTAAAGCCCCGAATGCACCCGTCCGGGCTCTCTCTGCCCTCCCGCCGTCCCTGGCAGAAGAGAAAAGATTTAACAGTGAGTCAGCCCCCCTCGCCTGGCAGGTGCAGGGAGGCCACGGGGAGGCGTCTGCTGTGGCCTCCCCGTGCTCCCGTCCTGCCCCCGCTCCCTCTGCCGTGCTACGGGCTCCATCCTCTCGGACAGGCCATCACCTTGGAGGGCAGGCGCCCCCGCCCTCCTGTCCTGGCCCCAGAGGCACCACTGACCCCAAGGAGGAGCGGGGCTCGCTGGGAAGCCTGCACAGGCTGATGGCCGTCCTGACTGGGGCGCTTGCCTGGGGCCCCAAGAGCTCACAAGGCACCTCCTTCTCGGTGAGTCTCAGGCACAATCGGGATCGGGAACCGAATCGGCGACCTTCCACTCTGCGGGACGTCACCCGCCTGAACCTCGCCGGCCAGGGCCTACGTTCACCGGATTCGCTTTCCTCTCTGAGATGAAGTGCGCCTGGGCCTCAGTGAGTCAGCCGCCGGTTTGAGTTGCTCATCAACCCACAGTCCCTTTCCCTCCACTTCGGAAAGGCCCGCGGCACCGCGCAGTCACCGGCCGACCGAGAGCCCCGGGAGTCCCAGCTCTGCTGGCACCTCGGTCCAGGCCAGAGGCGATCAGACGTTTCTGAAAACGCCCAGCTGTGCGTTCAGTCGCGAAACGTGCTGAGCATCAGACGCGCGGGCGAACTGGCCGGGAGCAGAGGCCGGCCCGTTAGCGGCGGAGAAAACGGGGCCTGCAGTTCGGAACCAGAGGGGCCGGCGCTGGCGGGGCTGCCGCCCCCCTGCCACGGGACGGGGGAGACCTCGGCTCCTTCAGCCTCGCGCCCCTTAAGGCTGGGGGCTGGTGCTGCCCACCTTCTCAGAACATTGTAACAAACGTGTGAAGACAAGTCACGCGACACTTTCCGGTCACTCTGTGAAGGCGGGAGTTCCTTTTCTTCCAGGTTTCAATCGGAATTGACAAACACGCTCTCAATAATGTGGTCAGGGCAGATCATCCTCATCATGACCGCGTCTACGAACCAAAACCCTGACTCGCCCGGCTGGCTTACTGGGGTCACGCGTGTGGAGTCAGAGTTTCCCTCTCTGTGCTCCCCTCACCAGTCAATGCATGACCGAGAACCTTCCAGGGCCCGTGCCCCTGAGTTCCCCCGAATTACACTGTTTCTGTTCTCTCAGTGAACATGAAGCGTGCGAGGCGTTTCCTGGCGCTGCCTCTGAAAGGCTCTGTGAGCGGAAGCCCGGGACGGGCGGGACCCCAGCGGGCCGCAGGCTCCTCCCCTGGACAATGACCGGACTTTGGGACGGTCACGTCGTAAGCGCCACAAACGTCCAATCGCTGTGCTGAGCCCCTGAAATTGACATAATATTGTGTGTCAACTGTAATTTAAAATTAATTAAAAAAATAAAATACAATTGATTATACTTTGCTTCACTCCATTTCCTCTAAAATGATGCTTTATGCGTGCGAAAGTGTTTTATAATACAGTTATCACTTTTGGAGGGATTTTTGCTCTTCTTTTGAATTTATTTCTGCTACTTTTTTGAATGTTATTTACTTGAATTTTAGTGACAAATAAATGAACATCTTTCCCCTCCAGATATTTTAAAATCGTATTTATGTTTGGAATTGACATGAAAGTTCACGATAAGTAACAGGTTAATTTGAAGCTTCAGAACTTTAATTCTGTATCTTCATGATTCTGACTCGATTGCCTTTTTTCTAAATGAGTTAATCTCATAATTACAAACCAGTAGATGATTTTATGCAAAGAGATTATTCCACAAATTAGGTCACTGTCATTAATCATGACAGCTGTTTCTGAAATACACCAAGCCTTACACCTG